>NW_027266275.1:62374454-62974454 GCF_022045235.1 Haliotis cracherodii | reverse complement strand
AAAAAGGTACTAAGGTAAATGTATAGTTAACTTGCAGAGTGCATAAAGTGTTCGTGAATTATTGTTTTTCTTCTGTTCACTTGGTTCGGGAAAAGCGGGGATATTCTTATATCACGACCGAGCGAAAGAAACTCTTTGACGTTTTTTCATTGTAAATATAAATGTAAACATATTTGTTCAAGATAAGCGTGATCAGGTAATCAAATAAAAGCGTCAAAACCCATTCCATCTTAAAAAAGAGAGTCCAATGTATATTGAAAGTAATGTTTGTGAATCACTATAAAATAGTAATGACACCAGGTGGTCGCGAAACGGTACACGTATCCTTCCCCATCGCTGACACCTGCCACTAACACGCACAAAGGAGAGTTAAATAATTAAACACGGGAACATGCAGTCCAAATCAAAATAGGGAGTCGCAACTGACTCCACTATTAAAGCTGTTGAGATGAATTGAAAGACATATCAGATAACGTCATCAAACCAGATAATGAACTAAAGAAACACAGCGCCTAAAGAAACCTTGCTAGGCCTGTCTCTTGTGCCTGGACCTGTGGGGACTGGTATAGGTCTCCAGTAACCCATGTTTGTCATAAGAGGAGACGAAATAGATAGGATGGACAGACTTGGTAATTTGGTTGATTTCAAACCATCGTACCAAATTACATCGATCGATTTTCATGATGTTAATCACTGGATTTGTCTGGTCCAGACCCGATTACATAGAGGTCGCCGTCATGTCAAACTGCGTGAAAATTGTTGAGTGTGGCTTCATGCAAGAAACAAACAAATATGCAACTGTACCGACATAATGATGGAGTTCACCGAAACTACCTTCCCAGCAAAACACACATAGCGATTATTATACGAGCATGAATGTCATACGAATAATATTATAATGCATAGCGTATTGAAAATAAAGGCGACTAGACATTTCCCATGATCATAAGAAATATCTGCAGAGATCATTGTCCATTGTACGATTCTACCAATATCTTAAGCATGTAGGATCATGTACTTGAAGGGCAGGACGTGCCTACCCTTTTCGCGAACACCCGTTGTCATCACCTATTTCTAATGATCCATTCAGGTATTTTTCACCGCTAGTTTGCCTTTCATGCTCGATTGAATCTGTTTCGATGGGTGATCTGACTGGATAATGTGATACTTGTTATTCTCTGGCGTTGATGTTTAACATTTTGTTAATCATTTTTTAATAGCAGTAATATCAGGTGTGCGCGAAAAGGTGAGCGGGTCACTTCAGTCAATGCAAATGTCATCATGGTCGTTTTCCACCACTTTACGTAAATTTATTTTGGGATAATCAAACGTGAATCAAACGAAATGATATATGTCAATAACGAGATAGAGTGAGTGAGTGAGCTGGGTTTAACGCCGCTTTTAACAGTATTCCAGTTATATCGCGGCGTGTCAGCTTAATGTGGGAGGAAAGACCGAATTGATGCAGGTCTCAGACGTTTACCGCTTCGGTGAAACCCACGAGCATGGGTATGGTGCTGACAAACCTAGAAACATAATCGGGGCGAATCGGGATTCGAACCCACAATCATAGGTTTCTGGCGTGCCCAAGGGACGCAACTCTGCACAGCGAATCGCGGCACCTTAGACGACTGGGCCACCCGTGCCCCCATAATGAGATACAACCGTCAAGGGTGGATAATTTTGATAATTGATTTATAATTTAACACCATAGTTATTTCTGTTTACGAAAAGGTAAGCATACAAGGGAGCATATGGTACAAACCAAAATAGGTAATGGCATCGGACACCAATTTGGATATTTTGGAAGCCGTCCTAAGGCCCTGAATTTTATAACCCTGATCAAACAACTTTTCAGCAAGAGGCGTGCGACGTTCTTGAACCTCTGTGTAGAAAGAGCTCGCTCGAGTTCAGAGTGAGCTGTCTGAAATATTGCTCGATATTAAGGGCAAATTCACTGTTGGAAAGTGAAGTCATTCCTCTTGTCATACAATCTTCGGGAGAGGTATTGGTCACGCTGAATCTCTTATATTTCTAGTTAGGGTGGGTAGATCATTGGAAGGGAATTGAGTATTTGACCAATGTTGAATGATATCGATACACCTGAAACCAAAGGTAAACGTTTTGGCCCAACTCCCTTGTTTTACCTTAGCCAGTCTGAGCTGAAACTCCGATTCATAGATATATGCATAAAGCAACTGATAAACAAGGATGGAAGCACAATTGGTGCCTATGGGGATGCCTACTTCCTACCAGAACCTCCTGTCCCGGCGAACACACATCGACTTCTATTCTTTCAGTGTGACGTTTTGGTGTAGCTCATTTATCCTTTTTCACACAATGTAAAAATGAGATATATGTATCAATCCCTGTTAAATGATAATCAGTATCAACATTAGTAGTGTCATCATTATGAAAACACAACCCATACAAACATTGCAATTAACTATTATAATGTGATAAAAAATATTTGTCTGATTTGGGAGGAAAGTGATACAGGTGTCAGGAGGTTTACCATTTTGGTGAAACCCTAGATCACGGAAATGGTGCTGTAAAAATAATCAGGGCCAACCGGGATTCGACAGGTTCCTGACAAGCCTAAGCGACGCAACTCTGCACAGGTGGATAATATGTTATAAAACATTTTGGAAAAGAAATGACATGGACTGATGCTTAGTTTTGTGTAGAAGGGTAGTTGTGTGGTCACGCCACAAAGACGTCATGTTGATTTTCTAAAAAGGTTAACCTTTTTTCTAAAACTGAAAAACAACAAAACATTCCACCTCCTGTTTAGGTCTTTGGTTCAAAGTCAACCATATGACATTTGATAAAAAAGTACGTTTGAGGGACATTTCCAAATTTGACACATCAGTGACAAATCATTCGTTAGTTTCACTTGTACCATATGTTTATTTGAGCCGTGTTTATGTCAGATGGACAACTCACTTTCCTATACGCTCCCTTTATCGCGTACACAACAATAATCAGATTTGAAAGTGATTCCTAAACACATGCTGATACTCAATTGTTGAATGGACACAATAGAACCATACTATAAGTATTGCAGTAGTGACTGTGGTATATTTAACAGTTCCATTATATAAACTGATATCTGTATAATTATATACTAGTTTTCAGATAAAACAAACATCACCGAAAACACAAGGGATCGCGAAATAAGCTTAAATGAAATTTGTTTACAGTATGGAGCAAAAGATTATTCGTGACAGCAAATGTGCCACTAAAGCAATTAGGTTGCTGTCGGAGTCTTAGTGTTGCAGATTACTTCTAGGATAGCCTCTGCCCAATATTCCGGAAAACTGCTAGGAGACTGTCCACTGCAGACAACATTGACATGTGGTCTCGAGGGTCCCGCAAGTGTCCAAAAACTGGCCAGATATTCAGATATTATCTTGACGTCTAATTGTGACTGTCTTCGAAAGGTACGACACCAGAAGAGAGTCATACGGGACAATTTACGGTATGCAGTTTGAGGGTTGATGGGCTTTAGCATTACTCTCGCCGTTAAGTCCGATAGATGCAAACCCACTCATCATATGCACTCGGCTTTGAGAAGAGTGGTTGTGTTGGTTGGCTGTGTGACAAATACCTTATTCATAGGGCATACATTGTCACGGTCCTGAGGTTCAGCAGCTCAGTGTAGACATCTATTTATACTGTCTTCGTAATGAACTACACCAGAAGAGAGCACGATAACATCCATTTTACAGTGTTCAGTTGGCGGATTGATGGGTTTTCAGCAGAAATTGCCCATGATTATGGTCTTTATTTAAATAATATCCTTCTCGTTGGGTCCGATATCGACATATCTTGCCTCATCAAGTCTTCTCCACGTGGGGTAGACAAAGGTAAAGGTATTTATTGGACATCCAGCATCATTGTCCAATAGAAGCTTTATTGCATACAATACACCTTAAGAAACGGTATCATATATATAGGACACTTTTAACTGTCGGATTGAGAAGATGTTTCAGGTCACTTTGGATCGTGATTTTCAAGATATTTGTTAAAGTACACCATTTACAGATTACTTATAGTCACATTATAACCGGGTGTTTTTTACCTTATTTTGAGTTACATACAGAACAGTAGATTATTTTCATATGCCATGACAGAACTATAGTTATATGAAAATAATCAGCTTTTTCTTTAACGTCTGTTGAGTAGTATACTTGCGTGAGATTGATCAAAGTTTGTTATCGAATAGTAAAGATAGTGAGAAGGACACAGCTATTTTGGTTATCGTTCTGCTGCCCCCTGTGTAAATCCTCTTCCAATATGATGTAAGATAAAATAATAACCTTATTTCTTTACATGCAATGAGGTACCATGGTGACAACTGTGTGGAAGTGCAAGCTGATTATGAAACGTCTGAGGAGGTATTTATGTGATAACAATAATTTAATATTTCTTAACAGGGCAGTGCAAGGAACCTTTCGATTATTGCATTAATGTTTAAGATGTTTATAGCTATAACAAGAAAAACCCATTTGCATCTTCGCTGAAAAGAAGCGCAAACCAAACTGAGTGATTAGCTTTTAAAGTTTGGACTCGTGGATAGATATATATCTAATACCATAAAATTTCGGTATTACAGTTGGCAACAATCAACTGTTAACCAAATATTTCCAAGAATAGACAAAAGCGTCAAAAGAGATTAGTTTCTGCTTCCAAAGAATGCATTTCTACCACGTAACTGGTTGCGTAAAGTTCAAAGGTGTTTAAATGATATGAACAATTTGCTCTTAGCTCTTCTTTATGGTGGGTAGAAATATGATTGAGATATCACTTCAATCCGAGTACAATTTGGTCAAAGCACCTTCACTCTATAAAACACAAACACCTTGATTTAATATATATGTATATATATATATATATATATATATATATATATATATATATATATATATATATATATATATATATATATATATATTGATAGAACAGGAGCGGTAATTGTTTGACGATGTCGCTTAGGATGATTTTATGAAAAAATAATGTAAACAGCTCTGTACTAGACCATAATACAACACCAAAAATAAAGTGAACAAGCATGAAATACTCATATTCCCCACCAATATGACATGTCCGGCTGTGTGCAAGGCATTAGCTCCTGTGAACTATGTTCACTCGACCTTATTCTAATGGCCTTATTGCAAGCAATAAAAAAGTTATTACTGGTGTTATTTTGTCATCTGCAGTTTATGACAGAATACATAACTGTATTTATAATGAGTTGTGTTAATACTTAAACAATAATCAGAGAAGAAAGGGAGTTCTCACTTTACTTTACTGTTCTCTAACAGTGTGTGTCCAGTTGGACAGCACTGCGAGGAAATAGGCTGGTTCGGGTACCACTGATCACGTTAACGGCATCCACTGCGAGGAAGTACCCTGGTTCGGGTGACACTATCCATGTTATCGGCACCCAGGTGCAGGTGCCACTATTCATGTTACCGGCATGCACTGTGAGGAGGTAGGCTGGTTCTGGTGACACTATCAATGCCCCTGTTCAAGTTACCAGCATCCACTGCGATGAGGTACACTGGTTCGGGTGCCCCTGTTCAAGTTACCAGCATCCACTGCGAGGAAGTAGCTAGGCTGGTTTGGGTGCCACAATTCATGTTACCGGCATGCACTGCGAGGAAGTAGGCTGGCTCGGGTGCCACTGTTCACTGTTTTCAGTCTAAGCCAAAGTCGTTGCCAGGTAAATTCGAATAATATATTTTTTTTAAATCCCAAACTATCAAAAGCCACCAGTTCTGCCAGGTTTGGTTACGATATCTCTCATCACTTTTTAGTTCTGCTCTGGAAACAACTGTGACAGACGGACGGCACCCATTCCTGTATGTCCCTTCCACTTCGTGGCGGGGGATAAAAACATACTCGTACCATATGGTTGTTTAGGTCAACAGGGCATTTGCCTTTAAAAACATGTTGATGATATCGTTGGACTCTAATGTGGACTCTTATGATGGAGATTTCTTTTGATTACAGAAATGTTTCCTTTCGTTTTTATTTGGTTCGCTTAGCAATTATTACCCAAGTGCCTCATGAAATTCAGTAGTCTGATACAAAAATGGTCTATGATTGAATAACACTGTTGAATGTTCTTCAGGCACATCAATGATGGTATTGCTTCTTCCAATGCAAATGCCATTAAGGCGATCACCCACCACTTAAACTTAATAATATGGATAATGAATAAGTCATGGCTTAAACAATACTTGATTCAAATAAGTGTTTTCTGTTGGTAGTCGCGGAAAAAAAGTAAATAAATGCGATGGAATGACAATTAATCACAATGTAACGAAATGGGTTTTCTTTCTGCAATGTGTTATCGTTGATTAAAATACATGTAAAATTACGTTTCTGTAAACGCCATGTTGCATACATAGCTTTGTTATCCAGCACCATCAGAAGTTCTGTGTGAGGCAAAGTACCAAACTTTCACCCTTTATGATAAAAGAGAGAGATATGTAATTTTCCAAAAGACAATTTTACATATCTTAGCGCGACTTCAATGTGACGGTGTATAAAAGAGGGCAGCTATTTCAGACAATCGCCTTGTTATTTAAGTTATTCACCTTTCCGAATACCACAGCCGCCAGCGCGGAAGATTAGAGGAGACAAGTATGCAGGATGTAGTAGAACATGTCGATTTTTTGCTTCGCGTGCAAAAATAGTAATTGAATAAAAGCGAATTTTGTGGTTGTACAGATTGATCAATATGCTACAAGGGAGCATAACTTTGATTTTTTGTGGGGTGAGGATTGAACTTCGGGATAATGTTAGAACTGGTTGCAGACTAATTAATTCAGCTTTCATGACAACACTTCGTTATTTCACTGACTGTCACAACTGGGCCCAAAGACTGCGAGATGATTTGTTGAGACGACAAGAGCAGTACGATAAGGGGTGGTGGTGGGGGAATTTAATCTCACATTTTTCAAAGGGAGAAAGCAGTTGAATCTTTATGTGGAACATGATGAACTAATTTCATAGTCTCACAAAGGTAAATACATAATGTTTTCTCTAGAACAGTTGATTAAATATAAAAGTTGGAAACATTTGTAGCATCAACGAGTTCATTTCATGCCTATGTATCAGTGTGTGATGAGTGGAAATGCTATGTTCTGTATGTCTCCAGGGGACGGCACTAAAGCATCCTGTACACTGGAAGTAATATTTCTCTTTGTTTCGCATCTGTGATCATATGATTTAACAAACCAGACAGGAGTACTGATGTAAGGTGTCAGGTAACAAAGACATGCTTTTTTATGCAAATTGTGTCGGGGGCGTGTGCAACTGTTAGCACATGCTTACCCTTTACGTGCACACCGTGTGTCATCACTGATTTTCGGTCACCCACTCATATAATTTTCACCGTTATTTTGGCTTTTACACCCAATAGAAATGTCCTACGGATAATAGAGACTGGTATTTATGTTTAATGCTTTTGGGATAACTTGGTATCAACTCTCATATGCAAAGAATTATTATCGTACAGTAATATAAATACATAAATGCAGCAAAAAGTGTTTGGGTGATCCTGGCACAGTCAGGCTGTTTAGGCTCATCGTCAGCTCAAGGCCCTTGCCCACACTACACGCGGCCCAGACAGCGAACAGCTAGTCGAACACATTGAGAACTTTTTCGGAGAATGTGAAGACAACTCCTGCCTTCTGCCTTACCCAGATTGTCAGAAGGGCTGTATTCCTAGTAGCAAACCCGGGTACTCTCCCAATGCCAATCAACAGCTTGGGAGGTACCAAACCTAAGCCATCAAGAACCATGGGGTGTCGGACAACTTGGTACTTGGGATGCAAGCGAGGCCAGCATATGTGCCATGTTTTCATGAATGTTGTCAATCACATTAGTGTTAAGAGGGAGAGAGAATTCAATGTTATCAGTAAGTTCATTTTTTGGATCCATCGAAAAAGGCAAGATCAGGCTTGTTGGCCTGGATAGGTCTGAGGCTGTATGCGGACCATTTCCAAAGAAGTATGTATTTACCCTTTCCCATGACGCCCTAAACATATTCTGGGTAGTACCATCGATGGACCTCTGTGTCAAAACCACAAGCATGGCGAAGACGGTAATAAAAGGATCGAACCATTCCGTCGCTCAAGATACCGTGTTTGTGCCAAAGCTGGGCATCCCCTGACAATGTGTTGGACAGTCTCAATAAATTCATTGCATATTCTACATTTCTTCTTCTTCTTCTTCTTCTTCTACTTCTTATTATTATTATTCCTCCGTTTTGTGTAAGAACTAAAACTGAAGAACCAGTCGACCGATTCTGTCCAAAAAGTTAACCAGCAGTAGACTCACTAAGGGACTAGGGGTAAGATAATTAAAAAGTAATTAAAAAGTAATACCCTATTGTGCCCCCAGGAGCTCATACGATAACTTTCAAAATTGCCAAACGTTATAGTAGCTAGTCAATTTATTTATTTGCCGTAGGTCATGCACTATGGCAACAATATTGGATTTAAGGGGCGGGCGGCGGCGGGCGGGCCGGGACTCCTGGCGTTCAACGTTTATTGTGAGCTATTTTATGGTACATGTCTTCCAAATTCTCCTCCTGTAAAAATCCAAGTTAAAATACCTCCTACTTCTTTCTAAATTCTACATCAAAGATATCGTTTAACATGTTTGAAAATATCTCTTTCAGTCAGCCTTACAGGATTCGACCTCTAATCTCTCTTTCTAAGATTTCTTTCGTTCGCTTGTACACGGAACGGTTTAGGAGAAAATGACAAGTTTTAGTTGTATACACCCGTAGGGGGGTTGACGGGTGGACATGTTGACAATTTTGACGTAAGAATCATTTAACCCTGACCCGGGAACATAGGAACAAAGGTGCTAAATCCCGCCAAAAGAGAGGACTCTCTCCCTCTCTCTCTCATGATGGACAACTTAAAAAGATACCTGTACGTGACCCGAGGACACTTGTGACCTATAAACCTCGGTTTCTTGTGCTCAAAACGGTCGAAGTGAGGTATTTGTTGTTTCCTCTGAAACTTCTTTTCTGAAATACTTCGAGATTCAAGACATACTGCAAAGACATTAGAAATGTTGCATGGAGCCTTTATTGCAACTTTTACAGTTGTATTTCAACTTATAATAGTTAGGGTAGCGACATGCAGAGTACAAGCTAGAGGTTACGAAATGGCAAGGCCAGGGTACACAAATCTGTACAAAAATAGACCTTTGTCCACACGTGATTGATAAGGGAAAGTATACCTTAACAATAAACTAGTAGGGTATCTGACATTAGCAGTATATCTGTCTCAATAACTTAAATCTGGTACAAATTACTTAGTATTAGAAATTTTATCTCCTCAAGTCACGATAAAGCAGGGAGGCAGACTAATCACGTAATAAAAAGCGCGCCTCCCGACATATTCTGAAGCCCAGACGAAATTATTTGGCAGCATCTTCAGGATAAGCTAATCAATATATTTGTAAACATTGGACGATAAATTATTTTAAGATATTATACAACCATCATACCATTAAGTTGGAAAACCAACCCAATTGATAATTATCCACTAGTAACAACTGCAGCTATAGTTATAGAAACATAGCCATACATTTCTCTTACTTCAGGCCGACAGCCATCCCTAGATGAGAAACCAAGGTTACCATTAAACAAGAACAGCAGTACTGATTGCTTCAGTCTAGTATTAAAAATATGTGTTGATGCTTTGGGGCTCAGTAAGCTGGAACTGTTTTGCAAAATTTGTGTCTGACAATAAAAGGTTTAGAGGGAAAGGTATACATACGTTTGTGTAATGTTCTGAACGAAAAGAAAAACCTTTCTAATAACAATGGCAATACTAATGATTTGTGGGTATAAATATAGCGTCGATAACGTGAAAGCGTGAGAGAACATTTTGTGTGTATGTTATATTAGTTGTGAAGTGGAGAGTGTATACTTTATACATTCTATATGAACACTTAGCTTATCATGGTCATGGACCCGCTAATATATGGGTTAGAATAGATATTCAGCAACCCATGCTTGCCGTAAAATGCGACCATGCTTGTCGTAAGAGGCGACTAACGGGATCGGATGGTCAGACTCGCTAACTTGGTTGATGCATGTCATCGTATCCCAATTGCGTGAATGGATGCTCATAATATCAATCACTGGGTTGTCCTGTCCATACTTGATTGTTTACAGACCGCCGCCATATAGCTGGAATATTGCTGAGTACGGCGTTAAACAACAAACAAACAAACAATGTAATAGTCTTGACAGTAACAATTTAACGTTTGATCGCTATATGTATCCACAAATAGTCCAGTGCCCGCACCCTTTGATGGATCTATACATTTGCTCTCTGTAAACTCTGTGGCTTGCATGACACCAATTTTGCTACACAATACCAGCCTACCGAAGCCGAACGAGTGGTTTACACTCTGGACAGAAGTCATCGGAACAGCTCTTCTGGTTTGGTATTGACCGTTGTTTCTCAAATAGTCATCCGGGGGTGGCAGTCGAAGAAAATGTACAAACACAAAGGGCAATAATTGATTAACTATGAAATATCAATAAGTATCAGGGCAATAATAATGTAAGGATTACATACCAGAGACTTCTTGCACTCTATAGATACTCTAAACCCCACAGTGGAAGTGTGAAATTGTCTTGTATTGTTTGGACTCGAGGCTACTTAACCTAGTTAAGAAGGGTCTTGTCGAGCGGAATGGCATTTGAAATAAACACTGTATAACTTCGAACGAAGGCTATTCAGACATTGAACTTCCATTTGTCCATGACGGGTAATACAACTGGTAAAGAATTGCACAAATATCATATAGACGTAGAATCGCTTCCATATTCCTGATATTTCCGATTTCTCTCGTTCGTGACAAAAAACACTCGCATATAATGATTTCTTTTATATATATACAAATAGACCCTGCACGAGGGACGGGGTGAACATTGCTGACTTAAGACTAAAATAGCAACAAAAAAAAACGCACCAGAACATCAAGCAGTTTCAATATTTTCCAGGGCATATTCAGCTGAGAACACAATGCTAACGTGTATCAGTCAAACAATCGCGTTGTACAACGGGTGGGTAAAATATTCAGGTTTTTGAACATTTTATACCGCAGGATAGTTTCATTCAAAGATACACAATTTCGTATGTTTGAAATCGTGTCTGGTACTCGTGTCACGAATGATAGCAGATTCTCGAATGCTTATTAATGTCACTTCAACACAACTGTCACAAGCCAGGCCTTGGACTCATACTCTCTGCATAAGGTAGATGCATGCCTTTGTGCTGTCGTGACCCTAATCACTCTCAGGGAACGTGCAAATACACGCAACAAAACCCTTCCCATAATAATAAGAAATATCTTACTCCATTTTACAATTCCGAATATATATGGAACATGTGTTTATGAATAAATATCAAATAGCGATGGTAGCAGGTGTTTGCGAAAAGGTGAGCGTATCCTGGCTCTCCGGTGGCAACCGTGACAAACTCATTCAAAGACAAGTCAACTTTCATCTGAAAAAGAACACGGGAACACATGATACACGTCAAAACAGGGAATTGCATCAGACATACATTTTGTCACTGATGCGTCAAATGTGGGAATGTCCTCCATATGTCTACCATAAAACCTTTTGAAAGCTTTATGGGGGCATTGAGTGTTCTAACCTTGATACCGTTAGAGCACGAGACGTACAAAGTTATTTGAAATATTAAAAGAAAAATTCTTTCTCGATTGTACCTCAATTGAAATGTAGATTATTGCTCTAATACATAGGTAATCGGAATTAGCTGTCAAAGACAGTCAACTCGTTTTGTAATCCGATATCAATTAAAAAGAACAAGTTGACTTAATGTCATGTAGCAGTGCAACATGGAAGTTTTTCCATCCACGAAATTTACTTTTTGAAAATATTGGTTCCACCTATGCGTTTCCTGTTTGGTCGGAAGTTGGGGGACGAGGTGTAACTGAAAAGTTATGAGACAAACACTGACGAATGTATAGCACACTCTTGCCAACTTGCATGTATTAAGTACAATACACATGGCATGGATACAGTCTGCATTTGAACCAAATACACACTCAGGCAACATATTGTTGATTAAATTGGACGCAGTTGCTACCGCGCTGTCATCATGTAGCTCCAAAGCCAACCATGCGGACATGGTGTTAACTTTAGGTGATGATTCAGTAGAGTTCAAGAGGGGAAGAGTGAGCCTCAAGGATGATTCAAAATCAACTGCTATCACTTAGAAAAAAGGTTGATAACATACTCGATACATGTACAAATGATATGTTCGTGGATGATCAACCACTCACCACACGCCACATATCCATTCAGGGGTTCTGCATCTCCAGGTTCATCATCTCGTTTTCAAATAGGTTCAAATACGTCGTTTTGAAGCTGACCCAGCTGATGCTGATGAGCAATTGGCAATCATGGATGAGCTTAGGCTCACCACCATCAGCTTGGAACTAAACTACAGTCAAAACAGTAGACAATCTAACATCTTTTACCCCAAAGAAGGCAATGTCTCTTCCACCAGCTGGAAAGGTGATGGCTTCGGTTTTCTGGGATTCAAAGGGAATCCGATTGGTGGACTACCTCTCGAAAGGTCAGACTATTAAGGGCCAATGTTATGCTGATCTGCAAAGGCTGAGAATATGAAGGCTGAACGTCGTGAAAAACTCGCTTTAGACATGTTATACCGCCAGAACAGTGTGCACAAGTCTGAAATCGCCATGGTTGCAATGCATGACTGTTGCTTCTATTTGGTACGATCGATTTCCATCTCTTCTCAAACTAAAAATTGAAGCGTCTGGAAAGAATTATGCAATTGACAATGTTGTCAATTCTGCTGTAGAGGACTTTGAACACCATCAGGAGGAAGCCTTCTACTCCAGTGGGATGAAAGTGTGTGGACCTCGGTTGGGATTGTGAAAACATATTAAAAAACACATTTCAAGTGGTCTTACAAATCAATATGACTGAAGAAAATTCAGGAAACTTACCTTCCAGCATCATCGCACAATTCTGATGACAGCAGGAGTGAGTGAATAATTTGGGTTTAACGCCGCTTTTAAACATATTAAAAACTATCTCCATTAACACAGTCCATCCTAGATGAACTTTTCAGCCACCCCGCGTATATTTAACAACTGACTGTGTGAGTGAGTGAGGTGGGTCTAACGCCGCTTTTAACAGTATTCCAGTCATATCACGGCGTGTCAGCATAGTGTGGGAGGAAAGCCCCAAGTGATGTAGGTCTCTGACATTTACCATTTCGGTGAAACCCACGAGCACGGATATGGTGCTGACAAACCAAGAAACATAATCGTGTTGAACCGGGATTCGATGCCACAATCATAGGTTTCTGGCGTGCCTAAGGGACGCAACACTGCACAGCAAATCGCGTCACCGTAGACGACATAGACGGCCACCAGCGCCCCCTACACAACTGAGAATCGCGCGCAGAAAATGTTTTTAAGGCGACATATGCGTTAGAGTTGACATTGCTATATCACAGAACGATAGTTTCTGGACAAGCTGTGGCGTTTTTACGGTAACCTTAATCGCACCTCTCTAAACACCTACCTCGACAGACAATAAAAAGCGCCCCTGAATGTAATTGTAAGACCGACAATACTCATTACATATATACTGATATCGGTACATAATAATCCTTTGTCTATACAGTTTCAAAAAGCTATTTTCATTATTTTTGTGCAACGTATCTGTCTAGTTAATCGGGCTACAGGATGTTCTCATGGTTAAATCGTTCCCACGTCACGACGAGAGGGCATTTTTAGTGTCCCCGACGCGTCTTTCTGGAAAGATACTGAAAGCGGCAAAAAACTTTTTTCACTCACTCACTCTGCCTATTTAGTAGCTAACATGATTCAACAGATTAAAATAATTTGCGTTTTATTTCTATTTTTCTCATTTCTAATATTCTAGTTACATTTTAATTTCTCTTGAGAGTAGCTTGTGCAACGCAACGAAACAATTCTACTTAAAATAGTTCCCGTAATTATCCTATGCTTATTCGTAGAGAAATAAAAATTAAACGGCATCACGTTGCGACTCATGTATTTAAAAGCTCATCAAAACTGTTTTAAAAACACATTAGATTTACATGATGTCCATATAATGACATACCAAGAGACTTGAACCTCATTTGGACATTTGAGTTTCTTCTGTATATTAAGTCGGAAATAGCCGAACGGTGACCAGACTTTATCTTCGGCATTGACTCTCATTTATATTTATAACACGGATATACATCCAACCATGCATTAGGGCAATACAACACAACCCGTTTCTTCTGTGTTGGTGTTTTGTGAGAAAATAGAAAACCATTCGCTGAAATGTGTTTCTTTTGGAAACGATTGAACACTGAAGCTGTTTAAACAAAGATGTAGCCATGTTGCTTGCTTTGAAACATAGCACGGGCCGATGCATTTAATGTGCTTTAATGTGCTATGCGGTACATCTATACACTTCGAGGTGAGTTTCTATCACATATTTGCCCTAAGTGTGATCATTGGCCTGCAAGCGCGCTGGCGTACTCGTGGAATAGGTTCCGAACATCCAAGATCTACATCACGGAAGACTCCATGTCACATGAGGCCATGAAATGATGTTAAACCTAACTTTCTCAGCCACCTCTCCTTTAACAACGATCTTGATTATTGCGACAAATGCAGTGGTACACATGCTAATATCAATATTTGATGTCAGTCTTTCCACTGGTCCTTCCATCCGATCTTTCATCAATTCATCGACTTCTCAATAACTAGTGATATTCTCGTCACGCGATCCTTCATATGATCACACTTTGTATAGGAGTGCAAAGTGTGATGTGTAAAAGTCCTCTAGTTTATGGTTTCATGATGAAATTTGGATATTCTAAGCCCTTTTTGTCTTGCCTATATCGTCGTCATCATAATCATGTATTACATCCTTACGAATACAAACTTGGATGTTATTTCAATAAAAATGATCCGTATACGCTTTCAGAAAATGAACAAGAATATTGGACTAAAACCCTCTGTGTAAATAACATCGACCTATGGAAAACTCAAACAGCTGGACTATAAGTGACCCACGCTTCGTATGTAAAGGATGCTGTTACTTTAGCACAGACTAAACCAAATTACGTTCCGAAAATATCACCAGATATTTAATCTTCGATTCATATTTCTTTTCCTAAGATCACATGTTCTTCCCTTAACTGTGACCAAGCGTTTGTAAAGTGCTTAATGTATTGTACCCCGTGTGAAGGCCATGCCAGTCGTCCTCTTGAAGCCTCCCATGACAACTTCAATCACCAATTACACAGCTGTATAAGGTAACCTCTATATATCAATCCCATCTAGCAGTCCACTGTTAAATAGTTCAATGTATTGGCGAATACGTCGATAATTTCTGTTGTAAGTATGTGTGCCTTTTGACGTCTAACTGAGAAGCTGGGACCTTTTCTGGCCTTTTTGGAACATTCTGACAGTTAGTGTCACCTTTGATCGACTCACGAAAACATTGAGAACTATGGGATGATTTGTTCCCCTGCAGTCTAACCCTACTATCAATATGTTATACGATGCCTGGCAGGAGAGCCATCAAACGTTTTTCACAGAGCCACAAGTATTGGCATTTGTACAGGGAAACCTTATTTGATTTATACGACGCTATAGCAGATAGGATTCGTTCCTCTTTTCTTACTGATATGACAATCAAACCTTCAATAAAGCGAGTCTTTAGGAAGTTATCTCTAGATCGTTGATAGTAACGGTATTTACTGACTTTTCAATCATACTCCCAGTGCGGACGCTAGTGTTCAAACATGTGAACTGTTCAAACATGACACAGCGCTACTACTACTACCACTACTACTACTACTACTACTACTACTACTACTACTACTACTACTGTTACTACTACTACTGCTACTACTACTACTGTTACTACAACTACTGCTTCTACGACTAATATAACAACTGCTATTTTGAATACGACTACCAGCACTACCAATTCGACCGATACTTATACCACTACGTATACAAACGATAAGACCACTAGCTGATATAGAGATTAATATACGAGTTGTCTACCAGATAGCATTAATATCATGAGTTGTAGGATAAATGGTATCTGACAGGCACGAGTGCAGTAATCTGTTTCTTACACACCTTAAAATCGCTCCGAGCCGAAGTATTGTGTCTATATTCAATACATAACACAGCGTATAAATACATATAACACAACAGTCACAACGCACTGCTTAATACTTAATAAAGTGACCCTACACTAAAAGGTTTCCGCCATATTTGTGGATTACCAAGAAGATGGCGACAATGCAAATTACATAAGATCCAAAAATATGTCTTTAACCGCTGGACCCCAAGTTATTAATTTTCACCTCAAAGAAATTACCACAGTATACAGTATCCTGACTCCGAGCCAACCATTCCTTGTGTTAGCCCTTTAATGCCGAGCGCCATACAGTGTAACCTAACTTTCTCAGCCACCTCTCCTTTAACAACGTTATTGATTATTGCGACAAAAGCAGTGGTACACATGCTAATATCAATATTTGATGTCAGTCTTTCCACTGGTCCTTCCGTCCGATCTTTCATCAATTCATCGACATCTCAATAACCAGTGACATTCTCGTCACTCGATCCTTCATATGATCATACTTTGTATAGGAGTGCAAGGTATGATGTGTTAAAGTCCTCTAGTTTATGGTTTCATAATATAATTTGGATATTCTAAGCCCTTTTACAACAACAAGTAAAATCTTTTAACGTCCTTTGGTATGACACGGCCGGGGATCGAACCCCAGACCTTCCGCTTTCCAGGCAGACGCTCTACCACTAGACCGGAGATGGTCTTTCCATTATCAGCCAAAATAATATTAGCATCATCAATAACACACAGGACTTATGAACATTACTATTTTTGATATTATCTTCAGCCATGAAGCTTTTTAAGGTTGTGGTATAAATGAAGTAGTCTCAAAGCTCTCTCTATCTATCCACACATTCAGGGGACACACTCCAACTAAACGATCTCCAGTCTAATCTAACCAAACATGTACCACAACCAAGTGGAACAGGGAACTGATTCTGTCTCCCACGGGATAACCACGAACTACTCATTCACGTCAAATACGATGTGTTACAGTTTCTGGAGCAACTACGCATGAACAGTAATCAATACATGAGACTCGATACACTTACTATGAACGACCACCGGAACTGACAGTGTCACCATCACGACTTTATAATAATATAATAGTTTTATTACTTAAGCATAATATAATGAGGACTACGTCTGATCTGTGGAGCAGGAATGGAAGTTGGAATCTCATTTTGTATTTTTCTTCTTAATATGAAGTGAGGGAGCGATATCTCATAACACCTTTGGAAAAATATTTCAATATGTAAATAAAATAATTATTATCTAAAATCTAACTTTATTTCTGTGTATCTACGTAATACTTACTGTATATAGTTTACAGTCATACACAATTTATTTTCTACATATTTGTGTTGTTTGTGACTTTGTTTATACTGCACTCAACAATATTCCACATGAAAAAGGCGACCACAAATAGCACTACGCCACTATTCATAATGTTCTTATTCCGAACACAGTAACTGCAAGTCTTGTACTTTTTCTCCAGCTACATTGCCCATATGATAATATACAGGCAACCCCTTTCATGCAAAAAACTATGAAGGGGACGTTCAGCTACAAACCTAGGCAATGGTACAGCAGGAAATTCGACATGTGTGGGTTCCAAAGAGAATTGTACGACCTGAGAAAATCTCATTTCAGCAATATGGACCCATTGATGAGCTTTTACACCGGTCTGCAATAGATTGTTGCGAAACAGAACACATTATATGCAATTTTAATTTGATTTTACGTCAAGCTAAACTGGTTTTTAAAGGATATGGGCATGCAAATTACTTTTAAATGAAATAAGCATTTTTCTGTGGTTTGTCAGCGTGACATTCGAGGAACTAGTCATTAGGAGAGTGAACTTTGGTGTAGCTACGATGGAGAGACCTGACGATCAGTGGGAAATCGTTAACAAACTTCGTATAAACAAAATATAAAACCCCGATGATTTATATCATACACAAGAGCTCCCTAGATACAAGAGTCAAAACGACGTGGGAATGTTGTTTTGTTGATGTCGGTGAATCTATGACCCTCTGTCTCCAGCACTGCACCCATGCTCGTGGGTTTCATGTACATGTAAGTTGTATGACTCTCTGTCTCCAGCACAGTAACGGTGCTCGTGGGTTTCATGTACATGTAAGCTGCATGACCCTCTGTCTCCAGCACTGCACCCGTGCTCGTGGGTTTCATGTACATGTAAGGTGTATGACCCTCTGTCTCCAGCACTGCACCCGTGCTCGTGGGTTTCATGTACATGTAAGCTGTATGACCCTCTGTCTCATGCACTGCACCCATGCTCGTGGGTTTCATGTACATGTAAGGTGTATGACCCTCTGTCTCCAGCACTGCACCCGTGCTCGTGGGTTTCATGTACATGTAAGGTGTATGACCCTCTGTCTCCAGCACTGCACCCATGCTCGTGGGTTTCATGTACATGTAAGGTGTATGACCCTCTGTCTCCAGCACTGCACCCGTGCTCGTGGGTTTCATGTACATGTAAGGTGGATGACCCTCTGTCTCCAGCACTGCACCGATGCTCGTGGGTTTCATGTACATGTAAGTTGTATGACCCTCTGTCTCCAGCACAGCACCCGTGCTCGTGGGTTTCATGTACATGTAAGGTGTATGACCCTCTGTCCCCAGCACTGCACCCGTGCTCGTGGGTTTCATGTACATGTAAGCTGTATGACCCTCTGTCTCCAGCACAGCACCCGTGCTCGTGGGTTTCATGTACATGTAAGGTGTATGACCCTCTGTCTCCAGCACTGCACCCGTGCTCGTGGGTTTCATGTACATGTAAGCTGTATGACCCTCTGTCTCCAGCACTGCACCGGTGCTCGTGGGTTTCATGTACATGTAAGGTGTATGACCCTCTGTCTCCAGCACTGCACCCGTGCTCGTGGGTTTCATGTACATGTAAGCTGTATGACCCTCTGTCTCCAGCACTGCACCCGTGCTCGTGGGTTTCATGTACATGTAAGCTGTATGACCCTCTGTCTCCAGCACTGCACCCGTGCTCGTGGGTTTCATGTACATGTAAGGTGTATGACCCTCTGTCTCCAGCACTGCACCCGTGCTCGTGGGTTTCATGTACATGTAAGCTGTATGACCCTCTGTCCCCAGCACTGCACCCGTGCTCGTGGGTTTCATGTACATGTAAGGTGTATGACCCTCTGTCTCCAGCACTGTAACCGTGCTCGTGGGTTTCATGTACATGTAAGGTGTATGACCCTCTGTCTCCAGCACAGCACCCGTGTTCTCGGATTTCATGCAACCTTTTTCTTCAGCAATGTACCTGTGCTATTGGGTATCATGTACCCTTTATCTCCTGACTGTACCCGTGCTCGTGTTTTTCATGTACCCTTTGTCATCAGAACCGTACCTGTGCTCGTGGGTTTCATGTACCCTTTTGTCTCCAGCATTATACCCGTGCTCGTTGGTTTCACGCTGCCGTCATATAGCTTGAATATTGCTAAGTGCGGCGTTAAACAACCAACAAACAAAACAAACAAATCATGACCCTTCTCTTCAGCACCCGTGTCCGTGGGGTTAACGAAATGAATGAGATTTTTTATCTTCAGCTCTACACCTCTGTCCGGGGCGTCATGTAATTGACAAAGGCCTACCCCTTTTGACTCTCCTCTCATATCAAGCAAAAGGGTCGTAATATGCATGTGATATCCATACATAGTGGTTCCTTGTCATGTTCTGGAAAACCAAATTACTACACTACATTTAATACTAAAATTATACTAGAACCTAATCTATTAAGTGTAAATTTATAAATGTTCATTTATCATGCTATGAAACTAAGAAAATGTATGAATTTGTAACACGCCCCAGTCAATGTACTATAGGCCTTTGGCCTCATTAGTACCATGAATAAAGATTTATTGATTGATTGCATAGTGGTAGTTTTTCCCAGCCCAATCCCTCACTCACTCACCTATTTTAGGTTTGCTCTAATTATTTGTAAAGGATTTTCAATACCATCCCTATCGCTTGTGGGTTTCACCAAAGGGCTAAACGTCTAAGACTTTCATCACTTCGGGCATATCTCCAACATCAAGCTCATGCCGTGATATAACTGATATAATAGTCAAAACTTACTTTAACCTATTTTCCGCCGGTCTACATGCCCATATACTTTCAGCAAACCACATATTTTTATACCTTGCTACTTCAACACGCACGCATGCACGCACGCACGCATGCACGCAACCACGCACGCAACCACGCACATGTAACCATGATAATCAGTGGAGCACAGCCAGATAACGAATACTCTTCAATTCAGAACCATTTCGTTATGATAAACGTCCTAACAAAGTTGGGATAGTGTGTTGGTGTGCAGTCCCCTTTGTCGGCCTATAACTGCTAACGTCCTGTCACTGTGAAACCAACATAACAGAACTATATTTGACACTGCTTTTGTTTTCATGTTAAGATGGCTCACAAGTTCTAAGACATAGATTTACACGGAAGTGAAGAGCACAGCAGGAACCATACACCAGTTGACCTGCCGATCACGCAAGAAGGTGCTGTCTATGGGACTGGCCACACAGTGGCAGCAACTGGGAGGAAATTGGGAGTGAGAGTCCTTGGATTTAATCAAGAGTCCATTGAAGGAGGTCCACTGCTTGTTACATCTGGCAGCGGGTTATGTTCCTCATTGATCCCCGGGCTTATGGAGGCTCTTGTGGAACACCGGTGCTAATTAGAGAAACTAGAGCTTCGTACTGTCAGAAAGGCGACATTACGAACGCTGCTTTGACGGAACCTTTTGGTTTCGATGTGAAATCAATGTTAACTCGAGAACATTTAGAAAAGAAAAGAAAAAGAGCAATTAACGCTGCATTTAATGCACAAGATTCTTTGAGATTCTATGTCCGAATACCAAAATATTCCACTGTTCAAACGATCACATGCAAACTGACATAGACTGTTTTGTATGACCCGTGAAGATTCCGAGGTAGAATAGGTCTTCAGCAACCCATGTTTGCCGTAAAGGGTGATTATGCTTGTCGTAAAAGGCGACTAACGGGATCGGGTGGTCAGACTCGCTGACTTGGTTGATGCATGTCATCAATCCCAATTACGTGGATTGATGCTCATGATATTAATCACTGGATTGTCTGGTCCAGACTCGATTATTTACAGACCGCCATCATATAGCTTGAATATTGCTGAGTGCGGCGTTGATCAACAAACCAACCAACCAATCGACTGTTATGTATTTATTCCGCGCATTGGTTCATGTAAGTTATACATGTTTGCATTCGTGTAGTGTTGCAGTGTAATAATTGAAGGTACTTTTCCATATACAATTCCTATAAAACTCTGATTTAACGGACTCATTATATATTATGTATAATACTATTCTCCGCCGGCAACTTTTGAGAGTGCATGTATACATCGTCTTATCTTTTGTAGACAGTCTAGATATGTGAAGTGACACAACACTATTACAAACTGTGAACCTTTTGCCAAGAGAATTATTATTGTTCCTATCGTTCCTGGATGTACTTTTCTGCTGCGACAATGGTGATAAATCTCTAAAAAGAATCTATACTATCAATACTAATACCTAGATGATATTCGATCGAAACTCAAGGGCGTAACCTCATTTCTTTATAAAATAGAAAAAACACACCATATGATTTAATTGGAAAAGAGTCAAAAACGAAATTCGTAAACACTCCATAATTACATGTTACGTTTACGATGCAACATGTGGCGGTGATGCATGTATATAGAGGTTATCACGCGAGTGTGTTTGGGGATGGTAAATATCCTGCAGTATACGTAGGAATAAACATTGTATTTAGCGAGCCTTGGCGAGCTAAATACATAGTGTTTATTCCTAATGCAGGATATTTACCATCCCCAAACACACAAGCGTGATAACCTCTTTATCATATAATGTCATTCTTTAATTCTGTGTTTCAAAATCGCTTTCCCTCTCTCACAAACATTACCGAAACATTGCGAGTTTTCCTGGAATGCGCGCATTAATATTTATTACGTCACAGGGTAAGTGATGTGTCAGTCGGACAGTGACAGTAGCCAGTATAGTTCCAACTAAAATCTGTTTCTTATACAGTGGCGAAGCAACATATACGCAAAACAACAGTTGTTTTAAATTGCCTTTCGCGGCAATCCATCGGTCTATTCGCTAGAGTAACTGCCCTTTGTCAAAGGGAAACTACCCTAAACCTAGTCTATGAGACGTCACGGCCACAGTCAGATGTTGTTGACAGTCGGTCTGTTCTGTCATAACGTTAAGAAGTGTAGTCAGATGTACACAGGGCGACAAAACGAAACAAGGTAACAATTCAAACATATTTCGGCCAAATACAACTATTTTAATTTGGGGAGAAGGTTTCAAGCCGCAGAGGTCTCCAAGCACAGATATGGCTACTGATCCCGCTTGGCTCGGCCTCGTGCCCTCGCAAAATTATTTCGAAATTTATATCTCCAAAGTTGCCAAAACTTATAAAATGCCTTAGCTACGTCACAGTTAGACACTGATTTTCAGTATGTTAGACTGTTTTTTTTATAATGATAGCAATTATCCCTGTAGTTTATCCAGATTCCCGATGGTTAATTCTGACTCTATCGCCGAATGACGAGGGGACGCCATGTTTGTTTATAAACAGTGAAAGTAGTCCTACTTGACCTTTGATATTTGCATCTCTATCCGCACATGACCCCAACGGATATCATTTTTATCCGTTGGCTTTATCCTGTCGAGAAACCTACCCATTATATGATAAACCCTTCTCTGATGCAATCGCATTGTCGACACCACGCCAAGACATAAAGAGGTGGCAGACATGTTTAACGGTGTACCATCAATGATGTATTAGCAAATGTTAGGTTTCCCTCGGAGTAGGAGGTAAATCGGAACTAGTGTTGAGAATGTGGCGTTTTATATCCGGATCCCACAATAATCATGCACCAAAAAGACAGAGTAAGAATATTATTGCATCTGGGATGGATGTGTATTTAACGGAGTTTGCTCGCCAGGGAATGATAAGTCACGGTCTCCTGCGAAGGGGCACCTGTGAATGTATATTTCTTTTGCATTTGTGAAATACAATAATAGATTGCACTACGAATATAAGGCGTATATTTCATGCCAACAAAGGGAACTTTTATTAAAAATAATTGCACTGTGAAAAGCGATTATAGTTTGTGGCGTATTTTTATAAAAGAGATTTTGCTCCTTATCCTCCAAATCTGAAAATAACACGTTGAGAAAATACAATCACAGAAACATCAAAGAATGTACTTAACACTTTCCAATGTCACCCAAATAGCCCCAAAAAGCTATACACGGTGAATTACCCCTGATCGAGTTACCAGTACAAAGGTGTTTGAAATATATGAATATATTTTCTTTATTATTCCAGATATTCTTTGCTCATTTGGAAATTTTAAATCTGTCAAGCTAAATAAATCATCTGAAAATTAACGAGCAGAAAACCTATGTGTGTGAATACAATTAAAAATACTGCTCCTAACATCAAGATCTATCTCAGTGTTTTTTCAGCTATAACAATGGAAAAGTCTGTAGGTTTATGACCTCTTTTGAGTATTACAGCTGTAGCATTCGCAAAATTACGCAAAACATGCAAGATGTACATGGCGTACCAAGTAGGAAAACAATAACTTATGCAAACATTGAAAATACTAATCAAATTTAACCCGCCAACACACAACGTTCAGGGAACATAAACTGACTAAAACACGGCATGAATTTAAAAACACATTTCAAGTGGTCTTACAAATCAATATTACTGAAGAAAATTCAGGAAACTTACCTTCCAGCATCATCGCACAATTCTGATGACAGCAGGAGTGAGTGAATAATTTGGGTTTAACGCCGCTTTTAAACACATTAGAAACTATATCCATTAACACAGTCCATCCTAGATGAACTTTTTAGCCACCCCGCGTATATTTAACAACTGACTGAGTGAGTGAGTTGGGTTTAACGCCGCTTTTAACAGTATTCCAGTCATATCACGGCGTGTCAGCATAGTGTGGGAGGAAAGCTCGAAGTGATGTAGGTCTCTGACGTTTGCCACTTCGGTGAAACCCACGAGCAAGGGTATGGTGCTGACAAACCAAGAAACATAATCGGGGTGAACCGGGATTCGAACCCACAATCATAGGTTTCTGGCGTGCGACACCATGTTTAACTATAAGCTATAGTGACACCTGGTGTTCGCGAAACATCTATGATAATTGTAATGACATCAGGTTTAAATGAAAGTTATGATGACACCAAACAGGTTTATGCACAAACCTTGGCACCAATTGTCAGTACCGGCCAAGGTCAAGGTCATGGCCAAGGTTAAGGTGACGATGCAGTTTGCCAATGAATAACGGGGAAACTAAAATCATATAAAATGTGTCGTTTTAAGCTTTGTGCCACAAATCATGTTTCGCCAACGCAGTTTCATATATCAATCTTTGAGGCAATGAAAATCTCTAAAGGGTGACACATGTATATTATCAGAGTCTTGATATTAATGGAAGCTGATTGCCTGTTAGAGTTAATCATGTCCCCAGACAGTACCCACACCTTTTATATATACGGTAAGTAGTTAGATACTTAATTATGCATGGCGTTGGAAGTTAATTCTTCACCCAGCTAACTTACCAATACCATACATATAGATTTCCAATACTACATACTACATACAGGAGATCACCTTGCGATCTATTATTAACGCAAGACAGGTCTTGATCAGAAGTCTTGCCTATCAGTGACTTTTATTTTGAGGCATATGTCAATCAAAATTAAATCTGATGGTGTTATATGGCAGCGTGTTTCTACTTTGTACCCAAAGGGTCATTGCTGGAGTCTGGCTGTGCTGTAATGGAGAGGGATATCAGATGATCGTTAGTAGAAATATATAACACTGTACAAGTAATTTATTTCGACAGTCAAGATTACTATTAAGTGTAAGACGCTGTGGTTAGCCTCCCTCGTGAGATAAATCATAAATCAGTTCCACCAAGTAAGTCGACGTTCTTCTGTTTGAAACACTATAAGTGTCAACAAGACTATGTTCACCCTCTTTATCATCGTTGAATTTGTTTAAGTGCCCACTTAGCAACAACTCTTATTTGCTTCTTTAACAAGCAGAAATACTTTCGATCCAAAGCTTATTTCCAAATGCCCGTGCTGTCCTCATTCATTTAACTCATAGCTCCTGTGACCTGTCGAACATTCTAGGTTGCTAAATTACATACCAACAATCTGGTTCAATTGGCTCTGTTTAAATCACATCGTTGACATGTTGAAAACAGCGATGGTTCTCAGTTTGTATAAGTGACCACTCACGGTTGGTTCATCTGATGTAGATCATCCATCCTGAGTATTAATGCCGTGTCTGTATGTGTTGTACATCTTAAGACTATCCCGTCAGAGTTTGGAGGCACGGTGAAGTTCAAGAAGACGGTCTGAGGACAGGTTATCACTAAGTGGGGAATCATCCAATCCTGTTGGCAGGCGCCTGGTTAGAAGATAAAGGGTTATTTACTATCGTGGACGTCTGATACGACAAATTGAGCGAGACGCGACCGATTTGGTATCCCAATTTGCTGAGTCGTTTGTGTTTATTGACTAGACGGCCGTTAACCGCAGTGTTTCAGAAACTGGTCAGTGAGACAGGAATATTGTATGGGGAATTGAAGAAAATAGAAAGCAAGTATTTAATCTATCGTGCAATAGTTCCTCAATTTACACTATCCTTATCGTTGCAAAGATCATACAAATTCCAGTCATGACAATATGTTGAGTAGGTTTTGAGACGTCGCACTGCCTCTGCATAAAATAGGAATGGACATGTTCCACTAACATTCTTCCTAAACCTCGTATGGGGATATGCAGTGGTAATTCAGCTGATCAAATAACTCCTATTGATATAATGATGGGCTATTAATTCACTGCAAGTGCTATGCTGAAAGTACATTTTATGCTTCTAATTGTTTCGAGTGACAGTTTTTGTTTTTTTTCAAATGTGGTGTTGATAGTTCAGCATCACGGTTAACGGAAAGATTTAAATCTTCACAGGAGAAACCAGGCAGGGGATGATGACAGGGCCATGCGAATCAAGTTGACATTCTGCTTTGCTAAATTAAGTCCATTATATTCGGTTAAAAGATTCAGATTGATTTGCTTGTTTATTTCGTTTATTGTTTAATTCCACACTTATCGATATTCAAGCTGTTTTGAACGCGGTCGGCCAATAATTCCATCTGGAATGAGTGAGTGAATATGGTTTTACGCCACTTTAAGCAATATTCCAGCAATATCACGGCGGGGAACACCAGAAATGGGCTTCACACATTGTACCCATGTCGGGAATCGAACCCGGGTCTTCGGCGCGACGAACGAACGCTTTAACCACAAGGCTACCCGACCGCCCCTATTCCATCTGGACAATGTAGTGGTTAATATTATTATCCCGTCTTGCGCCGTCGGGTACGATGACGTGCATTCAACCAACTCAGAGACAAGCATATGTTGCTGGGGATGTATTCCAACCTAGAGTTACCACGGTCTTTTAAAATTTGTTGATATTCAAGATATGACCTGATCTGAAATATCATTTTGTCTCGAATGCCAAAGACGGAATCCCGGACCAAAAGTGATCTATCTCTCAACCTTGTCTACAAGCCGGGCTGACTGTATGCCATCGGACCCCGACGTTTGTGGACCGTTAGTACCGCTGTCAACGTAGTACCTGGTCCACATTTGATGACAGATCGGAAACGTTCCTACATCATGATAACAAAGGGTCTGAAGGCTTTTGTCATTCGAGGTAGAAGATGTTTGCTTTTTTTCAGTTTAATGAGAGACATCTGAACGTTCCATCAAAAACAATAGAACATAACCTCAACAATGACATACTTCATGCCACGCTAACACCACCCGACCTTTTCCTTCATTACATTTGTGTTGGACTGAAGAAGAATTTACGACGTGTTCGGTTTGCGCTTCTGTATACTAGATCTCCGTTGCTTAATCTAACTTGCACGCATTCTCTGCGAACGTCGATGTAATCAGTGCATCAGACCTTTACACTAAGTCACGGAGCCAGCTTGCACAGTGTTCTGGGTTTCTCTCGCCATAAAATAACGTTACCAGGAGAAGGTTTTAAAAATAACGTTTCCAGGAGAAGGTTTTAAAGCTGTAATAACATGTACGCATAAACGTGGTGTCACAAACTCAGATGTAAGAGTGTTGATATATCAGTGGAATAAAAATATGCTTGAACAATTGTGTTCTTAAGTTATCAAAGATGTTCACAAGGCAATGTACAGGAGCTGTTGTGTAGCCTTGTGGTCAAAGATCTGGCCGAAGACTTAAATGCACAACTTTGGTACAATGGGTTATGGGTTATGGACCCTGTTATGTGGCTGCAATTATGTGTCTAGGGTATTGTTAAAAGCGGCGAACAACTAAATTTACTCACTCACTGTTCACAAAACAAGTTATTTGGAGCTGTATATTATTTTAAGATATATTTCTGTGTTTTAACCTCGATATAAATAGAAACGTAGCCTAGGCGATTATTTGTTTGTTTGTTTGTTTGTTGTCAGCAAGATTCCAGTTCTATGTCGGCGGTCTGTAAAATCGAATCAGGACCAGACAATTCAGTGATTGACATTATGAGCATAGATCTACGTAACTGTGATACGATTACATGCATCATCCAAGTCAATGAACCTGACCATCGGATCCCGTTAGTCGCCTCTTACAAGCATGGTTGGTGAAAACCCAGTCTAACTCTGATCTTAACGGGTCCCATTACTTTTACAAACATTTGTATGTGAAGTTGTTTTATTCTTGAAGTTTAAATTGTTTTTAACATTCTAAACAAATAGGACACATTTATAGGTGTGTGAGTACAAACACAAGGAAACGCCTTCTAGTGGTGCTATACTAGGCTACGTGCGAGGCTCTACAGAACTCTCCTTGTATCGGAACGAGGAATCTAACCCTCATTGCGTATTTTCATTTTTAGTTATGAATATGCATCTTTTTATTGAATATCTCTGACATCGATCGATAGCCATTCGTTACATCAATACAGAAGAGCTATTGCCGTTTTTCTTGTAGTATATGCAAATGCAATCTGATTGCCTATAAATGCAGAGCCAGTAAACGGCTGCGGTTTCGCAATGCAGAGATGGATTTATATGGAACGTAACGGGAAACTGTAATGACATTGAAACATGTACATGAAGTCCACAATGACCGTCGAGTGAGACACACGGCAGCGTATATAATCTGGCATAGTCATCACGTCCTATACTCCAAGAGGTTAGGGATGATCATTGGTGATGCGTTAAGTATAGTTCTTATTGGGAACATACGTTGACCAAACTGATATTCACCTGATAACGGGATTCTTTCAAGCCGGCGTACGATAAACTGCAACTGAGCCCCGGCGAGTTGGTGCCATTGTATGAGACCAATGGATTCATTCCGACATGAGATGTTGAACTCACTCAGATGAAGTGGCGGCGTTACCCACTTACTAACTGTGGCCAGTGTACATTAGAGAAGAGAGAGAGATGATTTCTTCCACATTTCAGACCGAAGATAACAAACGCATTTCACCTGGTTTACAATATTACAATCTTACAATTACAAAAGAGGGTCAGAGGAGAGGTACATTGCCATCAGGTTTCCGTACAGTACATGGGGCGAGAGATAACAATCTAATATAGATCATCGGTCAACTTGAGCAAAATTTTAGTTTTGTTGTTGAATGTCTTATTATTAAGCATCCGTTGTTTGACTAAATGTCGTATTAACGCCTAGCAAGAATGACCGCATGTCATCTTCATCTGGAAATGGTTGAAGAAGCGTAAAATTATTGTCCCCGTAAGTGCACATGTACAGTGTAAGTTCCACATCATTCGAAGAATTTTTATGCATGCCAGACTTTTAAACGTAGTATATTTCTCCATTTTAATCTTTGTCTTAATTGGTAAACTGTCGCCAGTGACTGAAGGGAT
This sequence comes from Haliotis cracherodii, assembly GCF_022045235.1. Taxonomy (NCBI): domain Eukaryota; kingdom Metazoa; phylum Mollusca; class Gastropoda; order Lepetellida; family Haliotidae; genus Haliotis; species Haliotis cracherodii. The sequence continues at coordinate 62,945,173 of NW_027266275.1, read as the reverse complement.
GATATAAATCCTGCCGGGGTCCATGCAGGAAGCAAAGGCACTGTAAGTCCCCATGGTCCCTAGTATGATGATCTCCCTTTAGTTACTGGCGATCTCTGGCCCATTTTCATATTATGTTGTAAACTAACACTTTCTGCTTTTAAATGTTCTCAACTAGTATTAAATGGATGACAGGTTTTTATTTAGTCTAAATATATGTATTACTAATGTTTAACTTCTCGTCACGATATGGCTGAAATATCGCCGATGTGACGTTTCATATAAACTCACTCACTCACCCATCTTGAAATGGTAATTAATAAAAGTATATCATTGTACTCGCTTCAGGTACAGCAGTAAGCATTGAGAAGTTAATGTTTCTTTGACACAAGAGAGATTCACAATAAAGTATAACACGTTTGGATATCGTGAAGAAATTTTCAGAGTTGAAATTTTGCTCGATGCTTGGGATACTAAAACGGGAGAAGTCAGTACACAAGGTCAGTCTTGTCTTGAAGTTTGTGCAGCGGGATAATCCAAAATTAAATGTGCCTAAGATGGTCATGCATTGAAACCGTTGCACCCTTATTACATATATTTTAGTAAGCAGTAAATATATCATTTGAAACTTCACGCTGCGCGTTCGGTTCCAAATGCAATTTAGCGCTGTTACATCTACAAGTAAGCTACCTCTACATTGGAAATACAGTGACACTGTGTATATCTCCCAAACACATGGAACATACTCAAAGTGTCTTTTTTATGCTTGGATTTAACGTGAAATGTGTTACACACGGTGAATAACAACTAACTAAAATAATTATATAAGTCCAGCGTTTACATGAGATATTTCGCTACACAAATGAAAGGGGGACATTATAAATGTCTCGACTTCACTCGTGGAACGGCGTTACAACTGGTGCACGTATTACCAGATTCCTCCACTGTGTAAGCCGACGAATCAATTCAATCAAGTGCACCCCGCCAACTGTGTGCAAGGCTAAATGACCAAATTGTGCACCGATTTCGCACATTCCACAGGGCTAGAGTGGTTTGGCGCCGTGTTGATGTCTCGCGACACGGTTGGTTCTCTTGTGTTATTCGTCGATGTCTTCTTGACCCGTAATAACGGTCAAATCATAGTTAAACATAGAGGGGACAACAGGATGATTTCGATTTGAAACACCAGGTTAATGCAGTCAGTAAAGGATTCGGTATGATAAGGACAATCTTTAACCATCGTTATCTTTACAATTCAGGATATAAAGAAAACCATTAGACAATTGCATTCATATGGATGATAATTTGTCTTTGTTCCTTTAAATACTTGCCTGCTCTGGACTTAAAACAAGACCAATGTAGAGGTGAGACCGATTTTAGGCGTTTAAGAAATAGCTTCTTAAATATGTTAAGAAACCCTTACGAAAATATGGTGCAAAATCCACCATACATACAAAGGTATTGTTTTACATTCATGTTGATACATATCACTACCTTCATGTATGATTAGTCCAAATTGTAATTTAAAGGCGTACTCAGTCATACAAACAATCACAATAGCTGGCCATAAAGACCCACATCTTTTCTTGTTCTTGCTCCTCATTGTTCATAAGGGCGGTCGTGTGGCCAAGTGGTTAAAGCGTCCGTTCGTCACGCCGAAGACCCGGGTTCGATTCCCGAAATGGGTACAATGTGTGAAGTCCATTTCTGGTGTCCCCCGCCGTGATATTGCTGGAATATTGCTAAAAGTGGCGTAAAACCATACTCACTCACTCACTCACTCATTGTTCATCTAAAAATATATCTGAAAACCACAGTCTCTCTGAGGCAGAACGAAAGCATTTACGTACTGTAATGTAAATAACACGTTTGACACTCCTGTGAAATATAAATTTCATATTTCTTAATAATTATTGTTTTATCACTAAATGCATTCAAAACGTGTCCACCCTCGTTTCTGGTCGGCAAGGCATACTGTAAGATCAAATATGGCAAATGTAATCGGAAGCCATTTCCGTTTTGAAATCAAAAGAAATATATCGATTTCAGCATGGAAAAAGAGCCCAAAGATCCTTTTTTCATATATTGTTATCGCGTGTCTGTCCTGTATTCCTTGGTTTGTAACGAGTATTGATTACAAAATATGTCAAATGAGCTGTATAAAAATACATGGGTGATTATCAAATTCAGAATAGTTTGAAAACGCGTTCCTAATGGTTACGTGACATTCTTTAATAGCGTGAAGTAAAGGTGAATCAACATATAATCTTGAGGCATATAATTTTATATTTCTTAAAGATAATTGATTTAAGATGTCCAAGTTTCATACAGATGTAATCAATCATGTCAGTTTCCGACTTGCCTGGCTGCACACGTTTTGAACTGAAACCTAACAAAGACCGATTTATATAGTCGTTTGATTATGATATGATTTTGATTATGAGTTTAAACTGACAAGCAGTACATTGTTGTCTGTATATTCACAGATTATAAAAATCAGAGGATATTTTAGGAAATATGATATTTTCCTGTCGTAGTTGTCTTGGTAGTGATTTGAATCCACTGTCATATTCCACTGAATCATAGTGTGCCCTGTCCAAGAAACAGTAAACGTTCCATCACGTCATTGGACAATTTACACGTTTATGAGGGGGCACGGGTGGCCCAGTCGTCTAAGGCGCCGCGATTCGCTGTGCAGAGTTGCGTCCCTTTGGCACGCAAGAAACCTATGATTGTGGGTTCGAATCCTGGTTCGCCCCGATTATGTTTCTAGGTTTGTCAGCACCATACCCGTGCTCGTGGGTTTCACCGAAGTCGTAAACGTCTGAGACCTGCATTACTTCGGGCTTTCCTCCCACATTAAGCTGACACGCCGTGATATTACTGGAATACTGTTAAAAGCGGCGTTAAACCCAACTCACTCACTACACGTTTATGATCATCAATCCTGCGCACGCCCGCGTTAACGAAACCCATACATGTCTCATCATTTGTTACCCTAAGCAAGCCGTACGTACATGTATATAGTATGTACGGTTGAACATATTTTAGGGAATTATTGCTTGAATAGACCTTCCAAGTAATCTCATTTGTGTGTCACAGCAATGACTCCAGCAATGACTAGAAGGGGATTACGGTAAGATATTGACACCAATTGTGGTATCCTTGCTTATCTGTTTCTTTATTCTTATCGGCCGCCTCCGTGGTCTTGTGGTAAAGCGTCCGCCCGGAGAGCGGAAGGTCCGGGGCTCCATCCCCAGCCGCGTCATACCAAAAGACGTTAAAAGATGGTACCCTGTCTGGCGCTCGGCATGAAGGGGCTAAAACAAGGACTGGTCGGCTCGGAGTCAGTATACTGTGACTGAGTGGGGTATTCATGTTAAACTGCGGCATGGTATCTCAGTGAGCTAACACTATAAATCGGCATCAGTCCGGACTAGTACAAGCAGCCACGCAAACACGTGCATGCACGTCGCTATATAAGTGCAATAATCTTGGACGCGACGTTAAACCCAATTTCACCTCATCTCACCTCACCTATATTCTTATCAATCGGAGTTTCTGTCGAGAACTTTAACTTAAGCTTCAGATATATCGATGATCTGATATCTTTCAATAACGGTCAAATATGAATAAAATTCAGAAAGACTTCACAAGCCTGTTTGACAAGAGCGATGACCTCAATTATCCCATAGTCAACTTTCCCTTTTATGTCGAGCAGTATTCCAGCAGTTTCAGCCTTTTATGCCCACTTTTCACACCATTTGAGGTTCAATCGAGCATGCTCTTTCCCCGAAGATTTCGCACGACTCTTGCTCAAAAGTTCTTTGATCCAGGTTGTAACATTCAAGGCCCCGGAAAAGCTTTTAAATTTCAAAAAGGTTTATGGTACAAAAACTGACACGTCAGTGACAAAAATTGATGTCAATTCCCTAATTTGATTTGTACCATTGTTTTTTTTCAGGTGAACATTTGTCTTGCATTTGCATGTGTTTGTGACCTGCACCACCGCTGGGGCAAGATACGCTCACATTTTCGCGTAAAGCTCGTATCATCACTATTTGATAGTGATTCATTAAACGCATGACAAAATCGGAATCGTACAATCGGCTCTGTTTTCAGCAGATGTTTCTTATGAATGGTTAAAGGGATTTTTCGCTTCTATCTATTATTGTGACAGACCATTGGATATTAGTGGGGATGGAACATTGACTTTTAGAGACAAAATTGTTCAAGAAAAAGATAATATTCTCTCTATCATATGTTTTTCAGTAAGAAAACTTTAGACATGGAGACCGAATAACATGCCTGAATGAACCCCATCGTGTATTATATAGTGTCAAAAGAATTACAAAATTATGTTTGTTAACATAATAATTTTCAAATCTGAAAAAAAACCGTACGTATGGTACAAGTCAAGCTAAGGATTTGCATTGGATATCATTTTGGTCATCCATCCTTAAAATTTGGAATGTCCTCCACATGTCTACGATAAAACTCTTTGAAAGTTTTTCTGAGGCCTTGAACGTTGTAACCCTGATCAAACAACTTTTGAGGTGAGGTGAAATGGGGTTTAAAGTCGCGTCCAAGATTATTGCACTTATATGGCGACGTGCATGTACGTATGTGTGTGTGGCTGCTTGTACTTGTCCGGACTGATGCCGATTTATATTGCTAGCTCATTGAGATACCATGCCGCAGTTTAACATGAATACCCACTCAGACACAGTATACTGACTCCGAGCCGACCAGTCCTTGTTTAGCCCCTTCATGTATGACGCGGCTGGGGATCGAACCCCGGACCTTCCGCTCTCCGGGCGGACGCTCTACCATTAGACCACGGAGTCGGTTAACAACTTTTGAGCAAGAGTCGTATTTTGTACTCACAATACAGGAAATGTGAACCTTTTGGTAACATTATGCGAAGATGTTGGAGCATGTATGGCTCACATTGATGTATATGGACATTACTCAGAGTTGTTGCTGCCTTATGAACTCATTTACATATTTATCGGGCCGAACAATTTATCCATTATGTAATAAAATACTCGAAAACCACATTGTTCTAATATTTAAAAAAAATTACGTTGCTTGATATCATGAAAAATGTGTTTAAAAAAAATATAAATTTATCATCGGTTCCTCCTTTCAGAGTATGTCTGGAAGCTGAACCCGAAAACATCCAAGTCAGTAAAATTAAATAGTCTAGGCTGGACTAGGGTTAGTAGGACGAACACCTGCAAGTTGAGTACTTGTTTCAGTTGATTGACGTCTTGTTATAGCTACGCACGTTGATGACAGATCGTCTGTGCACGGAGTGATGGTTTGTACTGTTTGACCCATCAACTGATCAGCTTCGGGGCAAATTATAATTATATTTTGAAATGTTGTCATTTTCGACATGAACACGTGTGTCACTGGGATGAGTTCGGAAAGCGAACCAGGTCATGTTCATGAGGAGCATGTGTATAATGAAACACTCGCAAACACAGTCGCCCTCTACATAGCGAATAATAGGAATGAACAGAACTTTCTTATCGACAATCAAATCCCGTAAAAACTAGTTATGAATTATATCGGGGCATATGTGTGCATAGCTTTCTAATTAAGTGGACAGGTGTCAATTTCTCAAACATAACGAAATAGCATTAGGAAGTTGCAATCTGCACACATATCTTTATACAAAGTGACCCGATTTAATTCATAAACAGGATCTGATAATCGATAAGAAAGTTCCCTTCAGTCCTGTTATTTGCTATGTTTGTTCCAAATTTGTTTGTTGAATTCTATACGTCAGTGCTAGATATTTGATATGTAAAACATTTGGTAGAGTTTGACCATTCTGAGGCAAGACTATGGGCGAGTATGATAGTGACAAACCAGGGATCCCAATCGGAACGAAACTGGGATTCGAACCCACAATCAGCATATAGACATACATATATATAGAGGTGATCACGCGAGTGTGTTTGGGGGTGGTTAATATCCTGCATTAGGAATATACATTGTATTTAGCAAGCCATGGCGAGCTAAATACATAGTGTTTATTCCTAGTGCAGGATATTTACCATCCCCAAACACACAAGCGTGATAACCTCTTTATCATATAATGTCATTCTTAAATTCTGTGCTTGAAAGTCGCTTTCCCTCTCTCACAAACATTACCGAAACATTGCGAGTTTTCCTGGAATGCGCGCATTGATATGTATTACGTAACGAGGTAAGTGATGTGTCAGTCGGACAGTGACAGTAGCCATTTAGTTCCAACTGAAATCTGTTTCTAATACAGTGGCGAAGCAACATATACGCAAAACAACTATTGTTTTTACTAGTGTTTTTTCGCGGCAATCCATCGGTCTGTCCGCTAGAGTAACTGCCCTTTGTCAAAGGGAAGCTACTCTAACCCTAGTCTTTGAGACGTCATGGCCACGTTCAGACGTTGTTGACAGTCGGCCTGTCCTGTCAAAACGTTAAGAAGTACATTCAGTTGTAAACACAGAGACAAAACGAAACAAGGTCACAATTCAAACATATTTCGGCCAAATCCAACTATTTTAATTTGTGGAAAAGGTTTCAAGCCGCAGAGGTCTACAAGCGCAGATGTGGCTACTGATCCCGCTTGACTAGGCCTAGTTACCTCGCTAAATTGTTTTGAAATTTATATCTCCAATGTTGCCAAAACTTATAAAATGCCTTAGCAACGTCACAGTTAGACACTGACTTTCAGTATATTAGACCGTTCTTTTAATAATGATAGTAATTATCCCTGTAGTTTATCCAGATTCCCGATGGTTAATTCTCTATCCGCATATGACCCCAATCCGTTGACTTTATCCTTTCGAGAAACCTGCCCATTATATGATAAATATAAAAAAATATATACGAAAGTGGATTACCGGGCCAACGCACTAGGCCTCCTCTCCCTAAAACATCAAACTAATGAAGTTTAAGATTAATTATTTCCCAAATATGACAACGTTTGTTTGCAAATTGATGGTTGTCTCAATGACGTACTCTTAACAAAGGCCGTGTAGTTAATTCTACTACCATCAGCTTTAAACGTGGACAATGCTCCATGGCACACCGGTCGAATTCGAAATGTTTTATAAACCAAGGAACTTTACAAATAACTGAAAATTACTTTGGCGCCAGCAATTATAGTGTAACATTCTACGCGTGTAAGTCGTTATATATAAAACCCTCATACCGAAGGTAATATTTCATCACTGGTTTGGGGGATGAATAGACATACCATTCATCATCCCCATCTCGCATCTCCACAGATGATCAGTCACAACACAACCGACTATAATAAGACCATGTAATTATTTTCGGAATGAGTTATGTTTGAGGAATACAGGATTTTTAACTTTTGCATAGCCTTACTCACAATCATATTCCGTCAGTTCCGGGGCGTCTGGTTCGTTCAAACAACGAGGTCGCCGTTGCCTTTTGGGCCGTACATCTTTGTCGTCTTTGAATCCAATCGCCAGAATATAACGACCTCTTCCTTCTTCGAGAGTCAACACAATTACCCCTCTACTTGTCATCCAAGTACAATCTCTTTTAAATCCGACCCTCGTTCACATTCCTGACACTATTCATACCCTTGAATCGTGTTTTAAGATTTCGTTTTCAAGGATTTATTACGTTATGCAGCATACATAGTCATGTATCACTTTAAGGCTGAATGTGATGATATTCATTGCAATCAGCATCGATATGACTTAATGGATAGTTATAAAGATGAAGGGATTATATAATACTCATTTATAATAAAATCCAAAAATCTTATTTCTAATCTTATTATTATCTATATGCCCCACACCGTTCTTAGTAACACGATAAGTACCAGAAGTCAGAGACAGCTTCAAATATACGAAGAATGTCTTTATGTGTATATAGAATAGAAGAATGTCTATACTGTGAGACCATGTCTACTTTAACTTGACATTTTCAAAATACTTAATCGTGTAATTTAGTATTTGTGTGACTTAGCAACACTCAGTAACTCGATTAGTACCAAAAGTCAGAGTCAGCTTCAAATATACGAAGAATGTCTTGATGTGTAATACTGTAAGACCATTTTTACTTTAATTTGATGTTGTCAAAATACTTGATCGTGTTTTTTAGTGTTTATTTCAACACATCTTCAAAATCACGCCAAACCCCGCGCAACCAGTGTCGGAGATCTGTGAATGCCAGCTACGGGGATGAGGAGCGAGGAGGTACCAGAGTGAGCCAACACAAGAGAAATGGTTGCAGTCAAGATGATCAGTTAACGTTGTTAGCCTGAATGGTTGAAACTTTTGATGTTACTTCAGCCAGACGCACATACTACAGTTACGACAGCGGAGGTTTATTGCGCACTAAATAATGACTGTGGGGCTGGGCGGTAGCTGTGTAGTCTCGCTACTCTCAAGGTTAACAGTCGAAGGTCCTTATTTGTATGTGGGTGGTGTCTTTGATGTTGAGAATGTTATATTATGAAAAATCATACATTTAGGGTGAATGCAAACACTCAGAATGATGTTCCCGTGGAAACGATTCAAGCAAAGAGTTCTGAAACTTACGTGTAGTTTTAAAAACGTCTCTCTCACTCTCTCTCTTCCTCACTTCCTCTCCCTATCACCCTCTTTCTTACTCAATCTCTCTCTCTCCGTCTCTCTCACTCCCTCTCTTTCTCACCCCATCTCTCTCTCATTCAACACTCTCATTCCTCCCTTTCTCACTCATCTTTTTCTCACTCCCTCTCTCTCTCATTCAACTATCTCTTTCTCTCTCCCTCTCTTCCACTCAATTTCTCACTCTCACTCACTCTCTCTCCCAATCCATCTCTCCCACTCTCTCACACCCTCTCTCTCCATCTCTCTCACTCCATCTCTCTCTCACACAAATTCTCTCATTATCACTCCCTCCCTCTCTTTCTCGCTCCATCTCTCTCACTCTCTCTCACTCCATCTCTCAATCACTCCCTCTCTCAATCCATCTCTTTCACTCTCTCACACCCTCTCTCACTCCCTCTCTCTCACTCTAACAATTCTCTTTTATCACTCACTCCCTCTCTTTCTCTCACTCCATCTCTCTCACTTCTTCTCTCTCACTCCCTCTCTTTCTCACACCCTCTCTCTCAACCTCTCTCTTACTCCATTTTTTTCTCACTCCCCTCTCTCTCACAAATTCTCTCTTTATCACTCATTCCCTCTCTTTTTCACTCCATCTCTCTCACTCTCTCCTACTCCATCTCTTTCTCACTCCCTCTCTCTCACTCCATCGCTCTCACTCTCTCACTCCATCACTATCACCCTTTCCCTCACTCCATCTCTCTCATTCCCTTTCTCTCTTCCTCCATCTCTCTCACTCTCTCTCTCCATCTCTCACAAATTCTCTTTTATCACTCACTCCCTCCCTTTCTCACTCCATCTCTCTCACTCCATCTCCTTCACTCTCTCTCTCACAAATTCTTTCTTTATCACTCACTCCATCTCTCTCACTTCCTCCCTTTCTCACCCTCTTTCTCACTCCCCCTCTCTCTCTCACAAATTCTCTCTTTATCACTCACTCCCTCTCTTTCTCTCTCCATCTCTCTCACTCTCTCCTACTCCATCTCTTTCTCACTCCCTCTTTCTCACTCCCTCTCTCTCACTCCACCGCTCCCGCTCTCTCACTCCATCGCTCCCTCTCTCTTACTCCATCGCTCTCACTCCATCGCTCGCACCCTTTCCCTCACTCCATCTCTCTCATTCCCTTTCTTTCTCACCTCTCTCTTACTCCATCTCTCTCTCACTCTCTCTCTCTTTTCCAGTCACTCTCTCTCACAAATTCTCTCTTTATCACTCACTCCCTCTCTCTCTCACTCTATCTCTCTCACTCCCTCTTTTTATCACCCTCTTTCTCACTATCTCTCTCTCAACCTCTCTCTTACTCCCTCTCTCTCACTCCCTCTCTCTCAACCTCTCACTCCATCTCTTTCTCACTTCCTCTCTCTCTCACATTTCTCTCTTTGTCACTCACTCCCTCCCTCTCTTTCTCATTCACTCTCTGTCTCTCTCTAAATCCATCTCTCTCACTCCATCGCTCTCACTCTCTCACTCCATCGCTGTAACTCTTTCTCTCACTCCATCTCTCTTATTCCCTTTCTTTCTCATCCTCTCTCTTACTCCATCTCTCTCACTGTCTCACTCCTTCTCTCTCACTCACTCTCTTTCTCACTCCCTCTCTCGCACTTCAATTCTCTCACTCCAACTTTCTCACTTTCTCACTCCATCTCTCTCACCGTAGCTTAGTGGTTAAAGCGTTTGCTCGTCAAGCCGAAGACCCGGGCTCGATTCCCGACATGGGTACAGTGTGTGAAGCCCATTTCAGGTGTCCCCCGCCGTGATATTGCTGGAATATTGCTAAAAGCGGCGTAAAACCATACTCACTCACTCACTCACTCATCTCTCTCACTCCCTTTCAGGATGGAGTGATTTTGTAAATAAATGGAAAACTTATGTTACATATAGCCGCAACGTCAAACAGTGTGGATGTCAAGCATTCACCAAGCTCTCAAAACAACAGTGAGAACAAATATGGAAACTGCTGCATCAGATAGATCTGATTTAATGTCCTGCTTGATGCCGGGGCAGTGTTTATCAAGAAATCTGCAGTCATATGTGCAGCTCAGTGTCTAGCCAGTGGAAATTACATACATGTATATGCAGAGCATTTGCTCATCTTCCGGGAACACATCGTTTCATAACCTTTCTACGTTTATACAGTTTCCCGACAGTTTAGATTTCATTTGTCTGTGGTTATTTCATAAACCGTACTCAAATAGACCAGAATCTGTTTTTTGCATCCTCTAGCGTCTACATGCTTACTCTTTTGAGTGGGGTGGTTGATTGTTGTTTAGAGCCACTTTTAACAATATTCTGGGTTGATCACAGCTGTCTGTAAATACTTGAATCTGGATCAGACATATCCCAACCAGTGCCTTAGGGATGAGCAATGACCCACGCTGTCAGGGCACGCTGACACGTAATCACACGTCACGTCAACGAGCGTGACCATCCGATCCTCTCTAATCGGCTGTTACCAGCATGGGCTACAGGGGAAAATATAATTACTGTACACGTTATCATGTCACTTAATATATCACCCGTTATCATTTTGTTTTGTTGAACACAAACCCAATACAACAAACAAAATAATATGTTTGCTATTTTCAAGCTTAAGTTGTTATCAGCACTAGATCTAACTATTCCGGTTACTTTGCGAGTCCCAATGCTCTAGATGCAACTGTTCTATAAACTTAATGTTCTCCACTCATGTTAGAAATAGTAGCTGCTATTCCTAAAGCTTCGGAATCCGAACCTAGAACCTAGGTCCATCCGTTATAAATAAGATGACATTTACCAGGGCGCCTATATGCAATCTAACCTAAAAAGGTTAGGGATTTTGAAGATTTCGGATGATGTATTTTTTAGGTCAAGAATGAGCACACAATTACAGGACAATACCCCCAGAATAATCATGATCCTTAGCGTTTTGGTTCAATATATAATAATAATGAATAACTAGAAACCAGTGTCAAATTTGGGACCAAGAGTGCTTATACACCGACTCAAACTGTGGACGGTGGCAAATGGACATGTTTTTGTATTTGTCATTGATTGAAATATTATGTAGTTGGCATTGCAAAATTATGTTTTGTTTGTTTAACGCCGCAATGAGGGATATTCCAGCTACATGACGGCGGTGTGTAAATAATCGAGTCTGGACCAGACAATCCAGTCATTGACATCATAAGCATCGATCCACGCAATTTGGATACGATGACATGCATCAACCACGTCAGCAAGTCTGAACGCCCGATCCCGCCCGTCGCCTCTTCCAACAAGCATGGGTTGCTGTAGACTTATTCTCTACCCTGTTCTTCATGGGTCTAAAATGATGTGAAAATTTACTATTCAACTTTTGAAAGTAGGAATATTAGTAATACCAATTCCTGGTGCACATTGACGCAATGCTTGCCCCCACACGGAAATTGTACCGATTTCTTGAAAGCTCATAACATAAAAGTACAGCAGTGGCCGTCGCGATCACTGGATCTCAAATCAGTTGAAGATCTGTTGGATGAGCCAGACAGACGTTTACGTCGACGTCAACCAGGGCTACAAAACCTGCAGCAAGTACGCCACGCTCTTCAGGAAGGATGGGCTACCATAACACAAGGTGTTATCCGAGGACTCCTTGGTTCCATAGGCAGGAAGTATCGTACCAATTTAGGCCAAGGTGTTTTAAACTTTAAAAAGTCATACAATCTGTTACACAAATAGTGGAAAACATTTGTTCTTGTAATGTCGTTTTCGCTTGCCCGCGCTCTTGTTCAGTGAGTGAGTGAGTGAGTGAGTGAGTGAGTGAGTGAGGTTGCACGCCGCTTCTAGCAATATTCCAGGAATATCACGGCGGGGGACACCAGAAATGGGCTTCACACATGAAATCGAACCCGGGTCTTCGGCGTGACGAGCGAACGCTTTAACCACTAGGCTACCCGACCGCCCAGTTGATGTTGGAGATAAGAAAGACATAAAATATATGGATGGCCTTGCAAATGCCGTGCTTGTAAAAATGACGTAACGCGCACATACAAAAACGTCAAACGTTTGCTGAACTGTTTCACTTTGTAATCTTCCAAACACACCTGTCCTTATATTATTTACCTATTCTTGTGTGTGTGTGTGTGTGTGTGTGTGTGTGTGTGTGGTGTGTGTCAATAGAATAATATTCTCATTATCCCTATGTGTATTTGGGCAGTGTATCCTGTTACTGTAATTCATCTTGTGTGAGGTACAATTTAGCTGTACAAAACGTAACGTAATACTCTTAAAACTACATATACAACATGTCAATGCCTCCATGGAAGTTTGGGGAATCCGTGCATGGTGTGGTCTTTGTGAAACTAATCAGCCTTCTCAGTGTACAATAATCACTGAGTACATCTTAACACTCTTATCTTCTCCTGTTTGTTTATACGAAACGTATCGTGCGCTTGCTGTTGTCCCCTTAAATTTATTACTTCCGGTTATCTCTAAAACCCCGAGATAGCACAGTACTTGCATCCCTTAATTTTCCGCAGAGTGTCAAATGTGATAGATACAGAGTGAGGGCTGGGCGTTCAAACATTCCCCAGGTAAATGGGAGGTCGTAGTGATAACTGATTAACACCGAACGCCTTCATATACCAACCTACCAGTGTGAGATAACAAGACGCTTGTGTTAAGTGAAATTTAAAAAAAAAAATAGACAATGAAGATCACCCATTCTGCAACTGTTATGACACTTCATCTCTAAGGGAGATAACCGACGTGTTGAAAGGAGAGTCGATCACACATCAGCATTCGTAAGCGACCACCTGCGTTGCCTTCACTATATTTTTTATTTTTCAACTATAATAGAGTCGTAATAAGATGAGAAACGTGCTGTTTCCTATGTTGATAATTAGTGAGTGAGTTACAATTTCTCGTCATATCATGACGAGAGGTTATACATTATTCATACATACATTTAGACTTCAAATATGCTAGCGTCTGACCAAGTGTTCTAGACAAGGTACCAACATTGTATATATTTGGAAGTCATGCGAATAAATATATAATTTGGCGAATGTTCTGTGCATACAGATTGAACGGCTGAATGAATTATAATATATTCAAAGACAAAGACGTGGCAGAAATGGCTGCACACTGTGGACGTTTTCCGAAAACGCTAAAGGTTCCCTTTGAACGTTGTTCGGAAGCAAAACATTCCTAATCGCATTATCTATGAATGAAGAGAATTTATTTTATTCATCAACCCCAGCGGGGCAAAGTCAAAGAGAACTGATTCCAGAGAGTCTTATTCGTAAACGGGACTTCTAGAAATTCCAGCAAAATTATCTCTGGTTAACGTTTACGTCAGAACAACGATAAGCACTATTGAAATTCCGAAAGCGAAATACGTCCCTTTTATTCGTTTGTATCTTCCTGAAAAGAAACGGCTTTGATTTGTTTTAAGTTTTCAGGAGTTCGTTTACAAATGTCAACCTACATAATCTACAATATGCTTCAAGGGTGTAGTCATTTCTAATTTCAACCCACGTATTGATTGGATGATAAATATATTCTTTAGCAATTAATGATAATCGTCGTAAAATGTCATGGACCTCAGAACATATTTAGTATTAGTTGTATTTATTCAAGATAAAGTTACAAATATATAAAGGTTGTGCATGGAGGACTAATTTAGAAATGATTGCATTCCGTTGAGTTTTGTGAGTATGTTAAATTTGGCTTCATCTGTTATGAGTTAATAAAACGTAGAATCATTCAAAAAGGACGTAATCAGAAGAACACACATCTAACTATTGTGCCATTTTAGTCAAAAGTTTATGATACTTGTATAGCGTTTCATCTGAATCTACTGCCTCGACCGTGTACTGCGTAAATGTTAATACAAGAATGCAAATAAATTATGATGGACGGGTTTGTCAGATCGCCCTGTCGTCAACAATTGCCTGTACAGAACGGAGAGAGGAGAAGGAGGATGGATACAGGAGATCGACGGATGATATTATAAAACAGAAGTATTACAGACTCGTCGCAGGAATGTGTACACGATATTATCTGTGAAACTAACATACCTCAGCCGTTTTAGTAGTTCATGGACAATTCTGGAAATGTTTCCCAGTGCTGGGAATCTAACACAATAAAATCAGAACATTCCAAAAGTTTTAGCTATTTACAACATTTCATCAAATTCGACTAATTGTATGTTTTAGTTCGTAAACCTAAGACATTCTCTTGCTTTCCGACGCCAATATTACAGTACATTGTTTGTATTGGATATTTTCAGACGCAGTAGGTTCAGTGATGACAGGATATTCAATATATCCAGAAGCTGTAGTGTCAGTGATGACAGGATATTCAAATTGTTCAGAAGCTGTACTATCAGTGATGAAAGGATATTTAAAATGTTCAGAAGCTGTACTATCAGTGATGACAGGATATTTAAAATGTTCGGAAGCTGTAGTTTCAGTGATGACAGGATATTCGATATATCCAGAAGCTGTGGGATCAATGATGACAGGATATTCAATATGTTCAAGAAGCTGTAGTTTCAGTGATGACAGGATACTCAAATTGTTCAGAAGCTGTACTATCAGTGATGACAGGATATTTAATACGTTCAGAAGCTGTAGTGACAGTGATGACGGGATATTCAAATTGTTAAGAAAGCTGTACGATAAGTGATGACAGGATATTCAAATTGTCCAGAAGCTGTATTATCAGTGATGGCAGCATATTCAAATTGTTCAGAAGCTGTACTATCAGTGATGACAGGATATTCAAATTGTTCAGAAGCTGTACTATCAGTGATGACAGGATCTTCAAATTGTCCAGAAGCTGTACTATCAGTGATGACAGGATATTCAAATTGTTCAGAAGCTGTAGTGTCAGTGATGACAGGATATTCAAATTGTTCAGAAGCTGTACTATCAGTGATGACAGGATATTCAATACGTTTAGAAGCTGTTTTATCAGTGATGACAGGATATTCAAATTGTTCAGAAGCTGTACTATCAGTGATGACAGGATATTCAAATTGCTCAGAAGCTGTAGTTTCAGTGATCACAGGACTGACTTATGTATTGCAGTTTCTGAATTAAGGATTTATAACAGTGAGAGAGAACAGTGGTTGAAAGTCAATCTTGTCTTCATCAACTAGATACAATAGCAAAACATACTAAATCTGTCTCCTCACACAAAGGAGAAGTTTTATTTAACAATTTAAAAAAATGATATATATAGTCATCGACATGATGTTATATGTAGTTTTGTACCATGCTTTATGTCAAGGGATATACCAATAACAACTGATATACCACATACCATCTCATACTGAATAGTTCCCAAAGATTAGACCGGTCCATGGTTTGGATGTGCATACCTGGAATGTAGGTTATGGACATATTACGTTGCAATCAACATTGAAGCAATTCGGAGTGCCCTTTCCATCTCGCCTCATTATTTGCCTTTAAAGAATATTGCCTAAACTCACTGGATCACTGGTGTGGGAAACATGGTTAGACGTAGAATCACCCTATATGTGTAGTAATGTGGTTTTAATCTCGTAAAGCAAAATGTTTATGATATTATATAACTGGCCCTTGATGCAATGAAATGGACTGTGAATTACTTTAAAGACAATTTGTTATTCAAAGAGCCTTTGATGATATGTTCTTGCATTGGTTAAAAACATATTATCGTGAATTATCTGTATTTGTGCAAAAGGAAAACAAGGTAATTTACACTTTTAGAATACTGGTGAAATGTCAACGTTGCACTGTGCCTTAAATAGATGATAATTTGATAATAATTCCCTCTCTACACCTCGGTCTTGTAAGTAGTGCCCCTAAATCATGTCATGGATATTATTAGATCTTAAATGGGAGGTGGTTTGAAAAGATCATGCATATATTGCCGTTAAGGGTTTCTATGGGGTTAATTTGTTTTGTTTTTTCTACATATTCATAATAAGAATCGTGACACATGTATTCATAATCAACAGTTATATGATTTGATCTAAGTATATAAACATAAAACCGAATCATGGACATGTGATATATTTCAATTAACGAAGTTATAGTTAAGCAAATAGCTGTTTTAATTCCCTTGGAAAACTTAACGGTTTATTTGCATTCTTTCCATAACCTAAGCCGATGGCCGCACATCCAAGCAATAAATCAAGATAGACGGTGCTTCTGATGGGATATTTAGCATTGCAGTGAACTTATTAGATGACCTCCAATATGAAGTAATATTTTCTTTGTGATGATGTATAGTCTGTCTATGAGATTGTTTGTGAAGTTGAATTAACCTTATCAGTATCCAGAATATATGAGAGGTATCGCAGTGCTTGCAACACACTCGATGACATTTTTCAATCAATTATCATCTATAAAACATGTTGATGTAAAAGAAAGGAGAAGGAATGCAGCTATCAATAAAATTGTAATTGTATTGATGTTATTTGTATATGCCAATATTGTTTAACTTTGTCGCTGGTCAGCTAGGGAATTAATGATGCGTGTGGCATACTTCCTCTGAACACGCTTAGCATAAAGTCAGATCATATGTGTAAAAAGGGATTACGTCAGTCTACTTGCCGCCCCGTTAATGCTTTATGTCTTTACGGTGCAATGGGTAGCCTAGTGGTGAAAGCGTTTGCTCGCCACCCCGAAAGCCCGGGTTTGATTCATCACATAGATTAAAGCGTAAAGCCCATTTCCGGTGTCCCCCGCCGCGATACTGCTGCAATATTGCTAAGAGCGGCGCCCACATGTGTCTGTCTAAAATGCTGTATTTGGAAGCTGTTTGGCCCATGTCAAGTTCACGTTTGCAGATCCTAATTCTTCAAATAAAAACATCTAATTGATTGATAAAATGACCGTCATTCTTTAACTTATGCTAATGTGGAAGCTTGCGAAAGCAACCGTATAGCACGATACATGGTGCCACGATTGTAAGTTTCAATTTGTTATTGATATCATTGCAAGACATCAGCAATATTACAGTGTATACTGTGTAGCCAGTCCACCATGTTTTCGCCTTGATATGAATGTGCCCATCATGCACCCACACTGTGAACGTGAAGTGTGCATCCTCTGCTTCCCTTATTGATTGAGTGAGTGAGTGAGTTGGGTTTAACGCCGCTTTTAACATTATTCCAGTTATATCACGGCGTGTCAGCTTAATGTGGGAGGAAAGCCCGAAGTGATGCAGGTCACAGACGTTTACCACTTCGGTGAAACCCACGAGCACGGGTATGGTGCTGACAAACCTAGAAACATAATCGGGGCGAACCAGGATTCGAACCCACAATCATAGGTTTCTGGTGTGTCCAAGGGACGCAACTCTGCACAGCGAATCGCGGCGCATTAGACGACTGGGCCACCCGTGCCTCTGCTTCCCTTATTGTGTGGAACTGATAGATATGGCACACCTATTACCTATTTGATGATTTCAACAACGGGCATAAATAAACAATCTATCATGTCATGTCACAAAGGTATCTATTACAGCTTGTAAGAGAATACCATTATAAAAACGTCTTATTGAAGGGGAACACTTTGCAGCTTGTACACTATTTGCATCTGGCACATATTAATGTCAGAAGTGATCTTGGAAAAGGAAACTTAGGTAAAACTCAGATTCATGGAAGTTCCCAATTTTCTTAAGGCATGAAACAAGTCATTCTCAATACTTATTCAAACCTTATGCTTACATATATTTCAAACAGAAAAAGAGGTTTCAAAGGTAATTGTGCTGTGTTGTTTTGTTCTGGAATAACATCATAGAAACAATTACATGGGTTGATTCTCACAGTGGAATACAATATGTGACCTAAACTTAATATACATTAGCCTTCATGGGTTTTATAAAGAAGTATATCCCTTGAGTGAGTGAGTGAGTGAGTGAGTTGGGTTTAACACCGCTTTTAACAGTATTCCAGTTATATCATCGCGTGCGAGCTTAATGTGAGATGAAAACCCGAAGTGATGCAGGTCTCACACGTTCGCCACTTTGGTTAACCCGGGAGCACTGGTTTGGCGCTGCCAAACCGTGGAACAAAATTGGGGTGAATCGAGATTTGAACCCAGGATCATAGGTTTCTGGCGTGCCCTTTCTGCGAACAGCGAATTACGGTGCCTCAGACGAATAGGCACCCGTGGCCCCTCCTAGGGCCATATGCCATAACCTCTGATACCTGAACTGTGTCGTTATCTTTTTTGATGTGATGCAACTTTCGACCATGACCATGATCCCTAACGCTCTGATATACTTTTACCACAATAAAATGCAACATGTTTCATTGCTATGGACACCAGCACACCCTGCCAATAAGTGCATGTCAGCCATGTTCATGTCCATGTGTCTTGGTATGCCAAGGCATAAGCTTAATGTCGCTGTTTACATATTATATGTGTTTGCGTTCCTATATTTAATATGGAATTTTGTACATTTTGGATCTTGTTCAGATCTTGATGTGTGTTACATCCATTGCACCAACATGGCTAATGTTTACAGAAGAAAAGAAACGTTTATGGGAATGAAAGAAACATTATGGAACATGAACAGTTAAGACAAGAATGAAACTTTATGTGTACTGGTATTTATTTTCCTGGACATCAGTATGGATGCTCAGGTGATGTTCTATTCACTCAATGCATGGCTTTCGCAGCCTTATCTCGTCCATCATAGTATGGACAGGAAAAAGACAAGAATACAAAATATTGCAACACTAGAAGTGTTTGCAAGCACTTAAATGACTCCCGATAAGCAAGGACTACGTGCACGATTCATGCTCATGGTAACACAAGATCAAGATATGGATATGGTTGTTAGTTGACTTTTCTGCTCCAGCTCCCCTTAATATCTCAAGAGACTGATGGCGTCCTTGATAAATGTAGGTGTATGTCACCATTAGATTCAATCAATAATATATAGGTTTTGCTTTCGCTACGAAAATACCGACAGAGAGATTTGGTTACATTTACACAGCATATGCTGATTCTTTCACAACGTCATTGAGATAGCGGTCGACAGTATCTCTATACCAACTATTCTACACCCATATAGATATTCACTCAATTTGCTTTCGCTACATGACGAATCACACACCTCGTTCTCAGAGGAATCTTATCGGAAGCTCCAGCAAGGATCTTCTTCCCTGGAATCCCGAGGCTGATACAAACGCATGTCCACACCCGGATGCAAACAGAAGATCTAGATGATAATACTTCATTAAGTCCTGGGGACAGTAATTATAAAGAGATTTATTTTTATTTTTAGACAAACGGAGTGTCAAGATGAGATCATTATAATGAAATGTTAATTGGATCGTAAAGTATCATCAGCATAAATGTAATTAATGAAGTTGGACTAAACTTTGGCTGTTCAACTCTGACAACAGGTACACGAATGTTAAACTCTACTTTGTAGGGGATCACGTTGGGAAGAAACTAATGAGTAGTGCCATGTCGTAGTGAAGGCCATTATCTTGATTAAATTTATGAACACTCGACGTACCATGTTCCGGTTCCGTCATATCGTTAGGAATGCATAACAAATGTTTATGACTTAGTAGTATGTACTGTTTCACTTTTCTAGGGCATTAACAGTCTCTATCAGCCTCCCATCAGTGCCCATCCATGCCGATGTAATCCTAATATCTCTATAACGTAATGAGGAAATAGCTTGATGATTTGCGAGACAGTGAGAGGTTACTGACTATTACCACGTTGTAAATCAGTTCCGCTGTGATTCCACACACTTAGGATAACTTTACGTGTTAGTGAAGAAACCATTACTTCAGTAAATGTAAAATAAATGCGTAAAAAATGTCTTTAGTCATAAGAAATGTCTCCTAAAATCCGAGTCCACTGTAGGATTCCGACTTTATCATGAGCATATGTTTTGGAAGCATGTGTCTGATAATGTGTATGACGATATTATGTCTTCTGCACTCTGACCAGCCATTTGAAGCGCTAATGACCTGTTGCTCTGCATTTAGTTTTTTACAAACATGTAAAGAAGAAAGTTGATTTAGTACAGGAAAGCTATGGGGGATACAAGTGTGGCATGTGGTTTGTACTGCTGCTGGGCGAGACCGTATTAATATGCCCGTAGTGTTTCTTCTTGAAACTTTATGAGGGTGAGAGCGGCAAACAAGAACGTGTTCTTGTCTCCCTGTTGTCGCCACCTGGTGTGTACTGTTTGTTTGTAAGCATCGCGATAGGGAACATTAGCATGTACACACTTGATAAATGTTGTGCAGCGTGTGCCAGATATACCATGGTGATTTATCTGTGTGAGATAGCACAAATTAGTCTGGGGCCTTCTCTGAATGAGCACTTCTATCTATTACTAGGGCATATGTGGTGAAGCATTTCCTTGCTGAGAGGTCTTAATTACATTGGCTCGACTAATGATACTGTTGAGAAGGTCATTATTAGCGTACCTGTGTTTCGGATTATGCCATGACACCTTGCTTTTGAGGTGAGAACAGTGTTGCTGCCAAATAACCATCCCGGAGGGTTCCGCCAGGAAACAGCGGGAAGCATTGTTAAATTATAGAAAAGACGGAACGTTGTTTTTGTCTCGAATCAGAAAAAAAGTTCTTGTGTGGAGAACTTGTACATGACGTCCGTAAATGTAGAAAATGTTTTTTTCATTATATGGAGAAAAAGTGTGAACTTTGTTTACATATGATTTCTCGCAAGAGAAAAAGATGAAATATTAATGAGTATTGTGTGATCTAACACCGATTTTAATACCATCAGCCGTCACGCCCAAGACTCGCGTTCGATTACCCACATGGTACAACGTGTGAAGCCCATTTCAAGTGTATCCCTTAGTGATATGGTCGGAATAGTGTGCCTACTTACTCAATATAACTGTCAGTACTTCAGGCCATCGCGGAGGTAATTATACGTGTGAGAGGAAGGCTTAATTTAAAGTGACGTCAGAGGCGTTTTCCATTTTGCTGAAAGCTATTAATACTCGCATTGTGCTGAACAAAATACATCCATTAAAGTTCTCGGATTCGAACTAAAAACAAGGAACAGGAATCCCAAAGTGAGCAACAGTTTAAAACGATAAGGTAAATGCAAAACAAATATGAACCATAACAATATTCATTTACAAGCATCGATGTAGTAGCGTTAGATTCATGAGTTAGATACAATGTAGTTTTGTAGTTTCTGGGAATTTGCTTCAAAGGAGATGCCCGAAAATGCGAGCGCTTCCTCCCTGCGATGGCCATCTTAAGAATGTTGGAGGATTCTGCACTAGCAAAAGAGGACCATAATTGATTTGATTAGTTCATTATAAAATTCACCGATTTATCTTTAACAAGTGATAGAGGGTTGTTATTTAAGGTTAGTAGATTAAATTGTCTATTATAATCACAACTGCTTTCAAAGAGGCAATTATTCCCGTCGTTACAAGAATTAGGCTTTGATGAAAAGGTTCACAACACCGTTTTAAACTCTACTTTGACTAGTCATGTGGAAGGGAAGCGAGGCAATCCGCTCTTTTGATTTCAAACTATCCTTGGAGGATATCGACAGCATATTGTTAGTAGGTTGTTTATGACATGCCAAGTCGTTAACTATCATTGACCTAGAAGCGTGGTGTTATTCCCATGGATTGTTATTTCTGTTTTATCATTAAGCCATTGCTCACAATCTTAACACTAAATCATAAGCGTCAATACTACAATGTCAATGTTAATGTCAAATGTATCACATCGCAGGTGACCTGTTCGTTGTTTGTGTATTTGTTGTTTAACGCTCCACTAAGCAATATTCAAGTAAAATCACCACAGTCTGTAAACAATCGAGTCATTACTAGACAATCCAGTGATTGACATCATAAGCATCGATCTACACAATTGGGAAACGATGACATGCATGAACCACCTCAGCAAGTCTGACCACCCGATCCCGTTAGTCGCCTAATCAAAGGCGATTTCAAATAGGAAGAATCCATACAGCATATAAGTTGTATTCATACTCTAATGCCCCTTCACCGTGGACATCCAGGTTTGAATTGGCCTTCAGCAACCCATGGCTGACTTTGGAGGCGACTAACGGGATCGAGTGGTCAGGCGTGCTGACTTTGTTGTTGATGCACGTAGCTAGAGGACTATGATGTCAGTTGCTTGGTTGTCTGGTCCAGATTCTTCTATTTCCATTTAGTGAGGCATGAAGCAAACGAACTAATGCCCGTTAGATCGAAGCTGACGTTATTCAACATGCACATTGTGATGATGTTACTCGATGGTTTGTTTCTTTGTTGGTGTTTTACGCTGCACTCAGCAGTATTCCATCTTTCTGACGGCGGTCCATAAATAATCGATTCTTGACCAGACAATTAAGTGATGGACATCATGAGCACCGATCCACTGTTTGACGGTGAGACATGCGTTCTTCACAGTACTGAATAACGTTCCAAACGTTTACCGTGCATTATTTCGTATATGAAAAATGGAGACAATGAATTTAACATAAATCGTCAACGACTAGTGTGCGATAACATATGTGATCATATGACATATATGCAATACAAGATGTACTATTTCTGTCTCCAAGATGAGATCACAAATGACATGGACTCAGTCAATTAATACCAGGAGAATCCAAAGGGGCGGTATTATCTCTCACAGCAGATTACGCAGGACAATGTTGACGACACGAACAAACGCTTGGTTGTTTACATGTGAAAGAAGCGACACTAATCATTTCCATTATGATAAGAACTATCGACTAAAAGAGTATATTGTACAATTCCTACTGTATCCCAAGCATATGTTCACGAAGAGTGATGATATCAAATGTTTACTCACTGGTGAGTGTAACCTCCCCTACCGTTGGGCCCGTCACAAGCACATGCAAAGGTGAGTCAATTGTGAAACCTAGTTTTTCCAGACCTGCTCTCCGGGATCAATTCATTTGGGATATTTCACTTAGAACCTTACTGTCCTGATTGAGAGATTTAACTCTTTATATTAGGTAACTAAAAACGACAAAACCCTTTCTATGATAATGATAATTGTATAATGTTATATAATAATAATAATAATAATAATAATAATAATAATAATATGCGAATTTGCATCAAAATGTGAATATGAAATGTAGATTATGTAATGGATTTAATGAGACTGTCAGACACATTGTCAGTGGTAGCCCAGCACAAACACAGTATCTTAAACGACATGATGGTGTAGCTCGATCATTTTATTACCGTCTTCGACATGCTTGTGGTTTTGACACAGAGGTCCGTCCATCCATGGTACGACCCGGAATATGTAGAGGGCGTTATGGAAAATGATAAATATAAAATACCTAGGAATAGGCCCGTATACAGCCTCTGGGATATCCAGGCCAACAAACCTGATCTTGTCCTCTTTGATAAATCCAATGAAATCATTTAAATCATTGAATTTTCTGTCCCTTTTGACAGTGATGTGATTGACAAGATTGAGGAAAAACATGGCAAATATGCAGACCTCCCTTGCGAAATGTCACGCTTGCATCCCAAGTACCAAGTTGTCCGACTCCACATTGTTCTCGATGCCTTAGGTTTGGTACCTCCCAATCTGTTGACTGACATCGAGAGCGTACCCGGGTTTGGTACCAGGAATACAGCCCTTCTGATAATCCGGGTAATGCAGAAGGCTGCAGTGTTGGGGAGTCTTCATATTCTCCGAAAAGTTCACAGTGGGTTTGACTAGGCAGCGCTTCCTGGGAGAAGTCCCATTCGCTATCTAACCAGCCTGACTGTGCCAGGATCACCCAAACCCTCTTTGCTGCATTTTTAAAAATTGTAATCTGGCTGCATTCTCCGAAAAGTTCTTGCTGGGTTTGACTTGGCAGCGCTTCCTGGGAGAAGTCCCATTCGCTGTCTGGGCTGCGTGTAGAGGGGTCAAGGGCCCTGAGCTGATGATGAGCCTAACCAGCCTGACTGTGCCAGGATCACCCAAACCCTCTCTGCTACCATTTTATATTTAATCTGTACATAATAATAACAACAATAATAATAACAATAATAATAATGGAGTTCAGAGCTGAACGCTCGCATTAAAGTCAAAGCCACAAATACGTATGCTGTACCCGTCCTTTCGTATTCTGACACCCTCACACGTAGAATCATGTCAGACAATAGATCCCACCACCTTCCCTCTTCCCTCAATCGCTTATATTTACCAATCATAATGTGAGGGCGTAGTTTGATTAACGTTGGGGCTCTTCATGATAGAATTGTTTTGTGAACTTTTACACACATTTATTTGTCTGATGATCATGTCAAGACTCATTATGAAAACAAGGCATTCCACAGTTTCGTAAACGAGGCAAAGATGTGGGACGTAATCTCAATGTCAGTGTTGATTTTGTTGATGGTTCTGTACTGCTGGGCGGTACAGAAATGAGTGTCAACAAAGTGAAGTGCCATATCAAATCGGCCCAGACTCAGTTTTTTAAGGAAAGGCCAACTGAACGACCACTGCATCGAGTTTATGTGCAGTGTGTGGGGAAGATCAGCAACCCTGCAGAGTCCTTCGCTTGGATACCAAATAATACAATCCACAAAAACCTTCCGTATTCAAAAAAATATCTGCTAAAAAGAACAGTCGAGAGCACGATTCCGACTATATCAAGAGCAAATGTCCATGAATCACTATTAGATAGTGATGATACCAGTTGTCGATCGCGTTGATTAATCCATTGAATGATTTAGGTACATAAAATAAAGACGTAAATATTAATTGCACAATCAACATGATCTTACATAGATGCTTATTAGGGACTAGGTTATATATCTAACCATGTAACCATGTAATATTCGGATTTAGTAACTTTAGGAGAATTTACTTATTGGGTATCAAATAAATATCGAAAATTCTGGTATTTCAGGTATTAAGATGGATAACAGACTGAAATACGTAAAATAGTCAGTTACATATAAATAATGAAAATACATGTCAATGATAAAGTGGTAAGGTTGCATTTGTGAATTACTGTCTATTTGAAATCACCCGAGTGTTAATCAATAACTGTAATAGGAAATCAATGTTTTCCTTTACACACAATCGACCATCGCAAATAGTTCAAACTTTCATTTTTCTCTTCTAAAAATTAGAAGCTTTCTCCATTACAGTCAATCAAGATCTTAACTCACTATTACCATTGGATCATTCTTTATTGAGCGGTTTGTTAAAGAGTGGCCTCTTGGGATAAGATGTGCCATCTCGTGTTTGTGGTTTTAGAGCTTTCGGCCTCGGTTTACAAATAGCCAGAGTTCCACAGGGATCACAGTCGATCACATTTCGAGAATACAATACAATTTAGAACATCATAACGAGACCCAGATTATGCCCGAAAGGACATGCCTTTGGGACATTGATATTTTTTTTCTGGAAGGTAATCAGATCAGTTCTGTACTAGAAATCTAGTTAGTGTCCTGAGTTGTTTAAGAAATGGACTTTTTCCTGGTAACTGTTTTGGAAAAAGGAAGAGGAAAGTTTTTGGATGTAATCTGCTCAATATATGTGCAAATATGTATGACATTTACGACATGCATGGGTGAACATTTGGTAATACTGTCTTCAGTATTATATGTTGTGATACCTACTTTTATGTAATTAAAAAGGTCAAATCTTTCATAAGCATTTCATTAACATATTTCAAAGAAATCGCTCCCGGTGTTGATCTCACCTTTAAAGAGCATGTATACCTTAATCCTTCAAGTACATACGAAACAATCTATTATTGTAATAATCATGTTTCAAACTGATAAGGGGGCACGGGTGGCCCAGTCGTCTAAGGTGCCGCGATTCGCTGTGCAGAGTTGCGTCCCTTGGGCACGCCAGAAACCTATGATTGTCGGTTCGAATCCCGGTTCGCCCCGATTATGTTTCTAGGTTTGTCAGCACCATACCCGTGCTTGTGGGTTTCACCGAAGTGGTAAGCGTCTAATACCTGCATCACTTCGGGCTTTCCTCCCACATTAAGCTGAGGAAACTGTAATACTGTTAAAAGCGGCATTAAACCCAACTTACTCACTTACTCACTCAAACTGAAAACGACAGGTTATCAATGTCCATGGCGTAATTCTGGTTTCCACTCAGGGCATACACATACAACAACAAACCCAAATCTGTTTTATCATCCTTAAAAATCTGTATCGCCCCATCTGCAATCCGTTGCAACGGGACTGAGAATCTTTTGAAGTGCAGCACCTCTTCTCACCATGATGTCACAGGTCATTCAAGTTCATCTATCTTCAAAGCACTGTACTTCATTCCGTTCGTTGCGACGGAAACTATATTAACAATCAATAAAAAAAAGACTGTGTTGTCTGGGTTCAGTGTGGTTTCAACACATGCACAGGTTACAGGTGTGCGTGTGCTTAGTACACCTGTCAACACCGGATATGACAGGGGGTGCATTAGGAGGTAAGGAAGGTGATATAGATCTTCATCACGTATATCTTAAAAGTGTACACATGTGAGGACATAGATGTTAATTTATGAACTGTTGACGTTAAAACGTCCAAATATTGATTGACATGCAATGATGCTGCTATTAATCTGACTCTCCTGGAAAAATAATCAGCTGGGCCTGTGCAGTGGAGATGATGATATATTGCAGATGTTTCGCTACAGATGCTGAGATTTGCCGTGATACTCTACAGAAATAAACTTAAAAGAGCTCAATGTCGTTACACAAAAAGTCGTTAATCACACAGCCTTTGAGCAAGATGTTTTACCTAGGTTGAAGGATGAATGTTGTGTTCATGTGCATCGTCTGAAAACAGACATTATCTACAGATTCCTTGGGACTTGGGTGATGACATTGTTAGTTCTCAAGCAAGGATGTTAAAAAACTTTGCGAAAATACGCTTGAAAGATCTCAGCATTTCCTTAGAAAACAGCCTCTATGATTGAAGTAATTATTTTTGCTAGCTAATTAGTATACCTTTTAAAACTCTTTTTCAACTGATGATCACACTGTATAATTTGTGTTCATTATATGTGCGTCATATATTAATCCCACAGTTTCCATGCATGTTCTAAGGTTTCAATTTGCTCATTCACATTGATTGTACATACGCTTTATAAAAAGAGCATTTGAAAGATTAAAACGAAGAACATGGTTTGTCTCTGAAGATGAAATTACACATGACAAATAATGCATCTGATGGATATATGTTCATTGCTAGCATCTAAAGAATCAGTGTATAATCAGTGTCGGTGTCAACAGTTTCATGTTGGTGTTTCCATCTCTTCAGTAAATGCTTGAATGCATAAGCTGAAAAAGTGGAAACAGAATTGAAATAAACATATTCTGTTCCAGGCAGCTGTCTGGAAGCCCCACATGAAAAGCCTAAAAAATCCCATCTATTGTATTTAAGCATCACTACATACGTTGTTTTCGATGTCTGCAATACTTGGCGCGAAAAGTGTACCACAGTTTCGCAAAGTAGTATTCTGTTGACTGATATTTGAGAGTAATACGTTTGCTGAGTTCACAATTTAAATAATATTTAATAATATATAACATGATCCCTCAACTGTTACACCAATATGATTAGACATACTAATCAAATGAATAGGATATTGATGGATTTAATTTTTCGTAAAGCTGCACCAACACAAAATCCATGTAGCAAATGTATTTGTAGGCACGTTGTCTTCAAATTCACAGCGTTGAGCACTCAATGGACCTTTACCCATTATCATCAGAGAGTAACATCGTATTGCGATGATTGCCAGGAAACCATGACGGAACATACACACATTACCAATACATTGTACGTAATGGCCTTGGTGTGTGGATACTGTCAGGTAAATATGTACGCATATCATATACATGTACCAGTACGTCACCACGGCTCGTTACACAACCATGTGTTACGATACACGCTAATGATGTTTGATAATTATTTTTTTCTTTTATAATCACGATAAGCATGCCAATTTGAAGTTACCTTATGTTTCAGGTTTACTGTTGTTGTTGGTCATTGGATGACGTCATATGTCTCCACACCAAAAGTACTGCATGTGCATGGGTATAAGTATGTAGAAAGCAATTCCGATTAATATAACCGAACTCAATCTATGTATTAATATCATAAGCATGTCGAAAGTCTTTTTAAAATATGTGGACATAAAATAAGTTGTTTCAGGAATGTTTCCGTTTTCATCCAATCCGATTACGCCACATACGAGTATACTATTCATACACACGAATCCTTAAAAACAATATGGTAATGAATATTAAATAATACGTATTGCAACCTTCGTGTGGTTTCACATTGTGTTTGTATGTGTGCACCAACTTCCTGTCTTATGTGATAGTTTCGATAGATATTACTATGTGTGCTGTGTATTGATAGTGTACCTTGTTACTCGGTCATTTATAGACGGTCCCTTGTTTCATTGTCTACTGGTGTAATATGGCAGTGTATTGCGTTGTGAAACAGCGATTGTAGCGGTAGAAGCCCATTGCATTTTATCTGGACAACGATTAGTTGTCAGGAATGTAGTACTGTTTAAGCAGTTTAGAGGAAGTTACTATACTTAGATGCTCGTGTAATGAGCAAACTTCCGGAATACCGTGCACTGTGATAGAGTTTTACAGAAACACGTAGAATCGTCTATGTTGTGATGGCACTGTGTGGTAATTTCAAGTAGCTTGTTAGATTGTACACAAGGGGCCAAGGACGTGCCTCTCGTATCTCTCACAGATTTCATTACATCAAGACCAGCTTTCGTGTGAAGATCACTCAGCACCCCGAATTCCCTGCCTCGGATGCTTGACCACTGTCGCCGCAGGGTGAATATAGTATTATCACGATTGTATGTTTGTATTCACCACTGTATTATTGATCACTGCCATCATATAATATGGTGCCGTTGAATATTGTACTACCACTTTATTATGTGCTGCCATTGCAATTGCTATGTAGTAATTTGTATTGATTTGTACACCTAGTGAATGTTGTAATACATTTGGTGAACGTATACCATCGATTTCTGGTTCAACATATTGTCTCAAATTGGGAATCGACACGTTATACTAATATGTGTTTGTGAAGCTCTAGGTTTGATCGTTTCGAAAATGCCCTCTGTAAACTAATACATGTACTTTAAACGTATATTTTAGTCACATGTGGTAAAGCAATCAGATGAGAAGACAGCTCTTCAGAATACGCACAGGTTGATTCAGACATAATTACGATTACACCGTGATGCTTACAGTTGAGGTCAAATGAAACTGAAAGGGATACTACCTAATAATTGCAATACTGATTATAAACAAGCAGGCAATAATGAGTAAGAAACAGACCACTCTCCTTTTTCCTCGATACTTAAAGTTACTTTTTCAAATTATATATAGCAAGTACCTCTATTATCATGTTTATTGTACCATTATGAGAGGGTGTGTTATGGCAATATCAGTGTAGGTCACACCCAGTTCACATCCATTTCTGCATTTTTGTTACCATGTCCCTAAGTCAAATACGGATTATTCATCAAGAAATCCTCAAGTATATACACGTGCGTAAATATCTTCCAACATCTGTGACCGCCGCTCCTTTCTTACTGATGATGAATTGGCATCTCGTTAAATGTCGGCCTAGTGTAACGATGGGATTGCCATGAATACGAAGGATGAATTTTACTGAGGCTTAATTGGCTTTCCAGACTCCGAGGCCCACTCACCCAGTTAACTCGGACTTCTTTAATTATGGTGTTACTGAGTACAAGAGGTGGGCCGTTTAGTCTGACATAGTCGACTCAGAATAAAACAAACTTCACAGGAATTTCAAAGTCAGTTCATCACACCCGAAATTCACACTGACATTAAACAACATTACAACGAACATTACTTCGCATGGGATAATATAGACCATAATACAGACCAATACAATATGCGAAGTTGACAGTAGTACAACTTCAGTATATTAACAAAATCGTATATGTGATGTTTATGTGAAGGAACAATGTTTTAGGTAATGGACTGAGGTATATGTGGAAAATGATGTAATACCGATCATATCACCTGTCGCCTAATTCGGATAACGAAACAAATAGTAGATAATACTATAAATCAACGATGTTATGTAATATGCGCAGATATGGTTTCACGCAAATTATATGTAACGGTTCAGGAAGCCTGTGCTGTAGACAACAGATTGATACCAATTTAGCATTCAAATTTCTCTACTTCTGTCCGGCGACAGAATGTGTGGTGGGATTGTGTCTACATCCATAAATCCATAGACTGAATGCGCAGTGAAACCTGCGTCTACACTGCAAGGAAACGGTCTGTTTTGTTCAGCAGTACAATTGCAAATAATATGACAATATTCGGCGAATAATTGCACGATCAACAATTGGTTGAGAATGATATTTTGAATAATGATCTCATGTTTTGATGTCCATTCCTCTTTTGTACTGGGGTTCCAAGGCTCCAGAACAATTGAAAGAGAGATATATTGCTGGGTCCAGCAAATGTACCACCAAATGCTTCTCTCAAAGATAACCATCATCCTTAATACTATCGGAGAAGAACTTTCCGTATATTCTCTAAAAAGTATTTGAAAGTGGAATTAATACCAAGTGGATTCTAAAAAAATCCAAGTAATTGCTTGAAATTTTCCAATCGCAGAAAAGAACCAACTATAAACATTTGATTTTTCAACTTTGTACTTCACTATCACTCATAAATTATAACAAACGTTTGGAAAAAACCCTTCTTTCCTTGATCGATGGGACATTTGTTACTAAACGTTGTGACAATAGACATATTATGAACTACTTACCTATGCATATGAATCGGAATTTCACCAGGGATTGACAAAGTCAAAACGGAAGGATTTTGACCTGATGTTAAACTTATCATAATAAGCTTAAGGTATTTCGATTATATGATATCGGTGTCAATAACCATCAAATAGCCAATTCCCTTCTAAAATTTTCCCACCTGTACTAGAAATAAAGGAGACAGTGTGACAAGAAGGATGACTTCAACATCCCAAGAGTCAACTTTCGCTTATCTCAATCAATGTTCCAGCAACTCCAGCCTTTGTTGACTACATTTCACAACTGTTGAAGTGGACATGTGTATGTATCAGTATGGTTCATGGAAACTGGAACTTGTAGTTGAAATAGAATGGAATTACTCTTATTTACTCAAAGTCATTCGGGTTGTTTCCGAAAGATAGGAGTATCAGTTTGTCGATCAGCGATTAACAACAGTCACGTTCTCTTATTCATCTCCTAGTAAGGTCATCGATACCTGCTTCTATTGCCTTGCAGTGACACTGTTATCCATGGGGATAAATTTGACTGTTAATTCATCTATAATTCATCTGTTATCAATAATACCATCTGTTTTCGATATTGACTAGCTGGTTATGAAAGCCTCTGGTAAGTCACACCACAAATACAGATTGTAGAAGCTTAACAATCAGACTAGCAATTTACTAAAGGTCGAAATGTTTTATAATATATCCTGTATATTCCTGCTTGAACAAAGAGCCTATATCGTAATCGGTGCAACTGTTTGCACCTACATTTTCTGTGTAAAGTCAACATAAACAGAACCCAAGCGCTCAGGAAGTGGAACAAACTGATTTGATGCATTGTTGAAGAAACGACATCCTTTAGGCTGGTATACCGTAAATAGAAATCATGAACACAATCTACAATTTATGTTCTTGTTTATTTACATTTCATTTTTCAAGTGATAATATCAATGATAAATATTTCAAAAAATGAATATTATACAGCTCTAATGGTCAGTTTCATGACTATACTCTGTCACACACGGTACATGAACGGTTACACACTCAGCATTAATACTGAAACAACATTTTATCACTGTTCATCAACAGAGTGAAAAAGCACTGTTTTTATTTCTCCACCGGTTTAAAAAACTATGACATATAACCTTATGACGCTAGTCATTAATTCGTTATGCTACTCAAAATTTGCTGAGGACAGAAGTATATAAAGAAATATGAAATAATGACACGTCAGCAATATATGTATCGTGGGTAAAGTTTGTCATATTTCTCGCAGTCTTGAAAACGCTGTGGTTCATGTATCATTTGTATGTAAAAAATAAACTTTATATGAACAAACCCCTTGCAACAACAATAAAGCTTACCAATCTCTATAACAACATATACAGTACACACAAAACGCTTTGTCCACAGTAACCAAACCATACTGTAAGGTAATGACTTCCTTAACAAAAGTTGAGCAGCATAATCAATCACAAAACAAAATCGAAACGTTATACAAGTACAAAATGTCAATCATATATGTATACCATGTACAATTATGTTCAAAGCCAGCTCTGTTCAGTATTATTTAATTTAAAGTAGCTGAACGTAAGAACGATGTTAAGACATGTGAACGGTGGATGTATAGTTATTACTTGCTGTTTGTCAGGTTCAATATGTAATTGTTGGTGTAAATATGTTTTTAATTAAATGAGTGTCACATTATTAGTGTAAGAAAACGATGTAATTGATTAATGAATTTCAGGTCCTGTCAATGTTCGCATTTCAACTACTTTCTTGATCATGCATATACACCATGCATGTATACACGTTTCATCTAAAATTGTTTTGATTGTGCTTGGTGTTAATTTGTAAATAATAAGTTGCCTCCTAATACGAGCCCTCGAGAACTGTTATGCCTGAGGTCAAACAAGTAGGTATATAGAAGTCTTTTCAAATAGTATCTGGATAAATTAGTATTCTAATTTTGCCTCTTTGATCTGGATCAGTTCTCGGAGTTAGGTTTCATCGATCACATGCTCTAATCCAATCAGCTATGAAACTAACACGGTACCAAACCCTGTCCACCAACCCAAAATACTTTGAAATATATACTAGTATTATGATAAAATATATATAGCTATTTTAAATATTTTTAAAAGTTTGTGTACTTTTAATTCACATCAATGTTCCAATTACAGTCAAAGAGTAATTAATACATGAGGGAAAATGACAAAATGTATGTATGTGTGAGATATGCCTAGACAGAAATCTCTTAGTATACATGGTTCACTATTGTGGACTTGAAGATGAAGATGCTTAATGAAGATATCTGTCACTGTGTGGTACAGATATTGATGAATAGGGCATCAAACAGCATTGGATGAATTCAGACATGAGAGTCTGCAATTTTCGTCATCATCCTTTGACAAGGATCGTCTGAGCTCAAAATACACTTTATGTCCATTTCTGACAGATTGCTTCATTGCAGCGTGTTGTGGCGGTTTTCTCATCGTGCTTTGACGTCGAGGAAGGGCTGTCTCGTATGTTGACATGCTAAGTTTACGGACAACCATCTTCTTCAGGCATGAACAGAAAGGGAACCACAAATAAAACAGGCCTGCTAGGTCGGACTGAAACAGGAAATGACAGACACATTATTCATATTGGGAATATCGGTATGTGCATATCTTTAACTATTTTGGGATAGGGATGATTGTATAGTCAAAATAAATTGATATGATTAAATAAACAGGATAACAATTCAAGGGGAATTTACAATTTCATCTGGCCATGAGTTGACGTGAAGGCTGTCAATGTTTATCATATTGATTGGAAATTTTCAACAACCGTGAACAAAACATTAGATATTTCTCTGCCCACTTCTAATTGACTTCGCATATAGAGTCCCTCTGTCACATGAAAAGTTCAATCAATGACAAAGCAAAAACAGATCAAAAACCTACTCACACAAACTACTGTTAAGTTACAGTGATTACGTGAGGTGTACGCAAATATGGTTAAAAGTTTGCCATAACTGTACTTTTAACGTGTGACAGCAGTTCCTTTTCGCTACACTGAAATATAGAGTAACGGTTTGAAGATGATATGATGCTTTGTTGATAAATATAAATTTGACCATGTTTCTTCCTTATTCTTTGTTTCCGGCTCTTTAAATAAAGGTAGAATCATTATCGCATGGAAACGTAGCTATAACGACATGTACTGTGTACAGATGGTATACAGTATTAAAGTATTGTTATAGAAGTCACGCCGTCATATAAATGTAAGCAAGTGTTCATTCAATAGGCAACGGAACCCATGATGCTTATGTACCAGAGATAATATAGAATCCACCAGACTCCTGGTCAGGACATAAATAAATATGCCAAACAAGCATCAAATACAATTATACTCGCGAAAAACAGATATTTAGTGGCATATTAAGTCCGGGGAGTAGAGAGTATTTACACGTTTCCATATACAGTGAACGTTGAATATATAATTACCCGATCCCTTTGTGCTGATCTAGTGGGAATATAATGCAAGAGGACTGACTAAATCGTATTTCGAATATCTCAATAGACATGGTATTTAGGCAGTTGGCAAGGCACAGAGGGTACACGTTACTTATCTCTTGCAATATTGATACCTCAGGAATTGATGCTTTACATATACATTACAAATTAATATGTTCAATTATCTAAATATTTCAAAATTTATAAAAATCTAAATACCATCACCATGAAGGACATTCGCTACATGATTACATAAAAGAGAGATATAAAGTATGTTTAACAGTTTTGATATATTTTCTGTTCAAGGACAATGTCTGCCTGATGTATTCTGATACAAATCATAACAGGCGTTACCTCAAACTCAGACACTCACGCCAGCTCTTTTATACCTTGAAGCATTATGTATTTATACTTGTGAATAATGACTCGATAGTGATGGAGAAAAATAATATAAAAGAACCAAACAGAAATATGTTGGATCCGATCCAATGTAAATATACATCCCAGAATCATTAAACATTGCTGAGTGCTGCGTTAAACAACAAACACATAAACAAACAAAATCATGTATTTAGGATATCCATTATATTCCAATAATATTAAATACATAGTTAACTTTTTTCCTGGGTAACGGATTAAGCTAAAAACGAGCATAATGAGACACTCAAACACATGGAATAAAACGGTGTCTACACTTACCCTGAAGCTATCATTTGTAAATCCGTATATAATGGGATTGGCGAAGCTGTTAGACATTGCCAGCCAATGAGCGAAGTAGTAGACGGCAGTGAATAGAATCTCCTGTTGCTCAGATTTATACTCCAGTAGATGGGGATTGAAGTCTATCACAATTATGAATGTATGGAGGGGGAGCCAACACAATCCGAATATACACACAACTATCACCAGCATTTTCACCACCTGAAACACAAGAAAGACATTCAAACAAACAAAAGCCACAAAAACTCATTCATGACAATGAGGTTAGGTGAAATTGGGTTTAACGCCGCGTCCATGATTATTGCACGTGTGTGTGTGTGTGTGTGTGTGTGTGTGTGTGTGTGTGTGTGTGTGTGTGTGTGTGTGTGTGTGTGTGGCTGCTTGTACTAGTCCGGACTGATGCTAATTTATAGTGCTGGCACACTGAGATACCATGCCGCAGTTTAACATGAATACCCCACTCAGACACAGTATACGGACTCCGAGCCGACCAGTCCATGTTTTAGCCCTTTAATGCCGAGCGCCAAACAGGGTAACAACAAGTACCATCTTTTAACGCCTTTTGGTATGACGGGCCGGGGATCGAATCCTGGACCTTCTGCTCTCCGTGCGGACGCTCTACCTGTAGACCACGGAGGCGATTCCACGATAATGAAAAAAATAGAAACTGAAAACTAGAGAATGACCAGTCTTGGTTATCTGCCGAAGCGGGTGCCATTGTGTGAACAAACATAATAGTGGTGAAATCTATTTAAAAGAATCTTTGAAAATCATTGATTACACTCGGTGTTCGCGAAAAGGGTGAGCATGTCCTGCTTTACCGGTAGCAGCCGTCACTCGCCAAATTTTAATAAAAAAGTAAGTGTTTCTTTGTTGACTAACGCACACTTTTACTCCAAAAGAAATCCGACAATACCATGAGCATGTGCCTATAAATCACTATCAAATTGTTAACCTGAAGAAACACGGGAAAAACTGCACAAGTAAAAATAGGGAATTGCATCCGACATACATTTGGTCACTGATGCGTCAAATTGGGAAAGTCTGCCATGTCTGCCATAAATGCTTTTGAAAGCATCATTGAGGCCTTGAATGTTCTAACCCTGATCAAGAACCTTCTGAGCCAGAGTCGAGTAATGCTCTTTAAAACCTTTGTAGAAAGCGCATGCCCCATGCACCTTAAAAGTTGCTAGATTCATTAAGTACACTGCTTTGTGAAGGAAAAGTGAAATTGGTTTAAAATGGCATTGCAGATTACAAATCCGAATCCCGATTTAAATCTATCATGCAAAAAACTGGCTTGTAGAGCCATTTACATGTACATATGGACGATTAAACTGTGTTTGGATATTGAAATGGTTTTGTCGCTTTATTCATTATTATTATGGTTACGAACTATCAAGTGATATGAATATTATTTTTA
The DNA here is from genome assembly GCF_022045235.1 of Haliotis cracherodii. Classification (NCBI taxonomy): domain Eukaryota; kingdom Metazoa; phylum Mollusca; class Gastropoda; order Lepetellida; family Haliotidae; genus Haliotis; species Haliotis cracherodii. The sequence goes on along the minus strand of NW_027266275.1, from coordinate 62,908,148 downwards.
TATGTCTGTTGCCTCTCTCTATGCCTATATTACCATGGTTTAAAAGCGACAAAACCCGGTCCATAATCATAAGAAATATCTGCTAAAAGCAGATTCCATATGCATATGTTTATGAGTGAGTGAGTTGGGTTTACGCCGCTGTTAACAGTTTTCCAGTTATATCACGGCGTGTCAGCTTAATGTGGGAGGAAAGCCCGAAGTGATGCAGGTCTCAGACGTTTACCATTTCGGTGAAACCCACGAGCATGGGTATGGTGCTGACAAACCTAGAAACATAATCGGGGCGAACCAGGATTCGAACCCACAATCCTAGGTTTCTGTCGTACCCAAGGGACGCAACTCTGCACAGCGAATCGCGGCACCTCAGACGACTGGGCCAACCGTGCCCCCGTGTTTATGAATCACTATGAATAATTGATGATACCAAGTGTTGGCAAATAGATTACAGTAAATGTACCTGTTGCTACTATGAGAAGATGAGTCGTTATTTAAACAGATATTTACATCAAATTATGATACCCTTTTAATGCAGCGTTATTAAGCCATCACATGCGTAACCTGGAACAGCCACAGAATAGGACTAAACTAAAGCATGTCATATGTATCAGTGAATTTGAATTTCCACCAGGCCGGCAATCGCACCAGGAGAAAGTCATTTCATCACATGGAAGATTTATGTCAATAACGTTGCCGTAGCGGAATTGTCCATAAAGAATCATTCATTACAAAACAGTGTGTATCTGATTACTCTGTCCAGACAAGGGGGATTAGGAACTCAGTTTTAAATTGCTTCGGACATAAAGAAGTAATCGGAGAAGGATACCTGGATTCGAGCGTGATTAGATGTGGCCATGATTACCTTCAGATAACGGATATTTGTGTCTGAGATTTTAGCAAATGCTAAATCTGACATTTTGTAGAAGATCGCTCTTCTTGGCTACACAGAGCTCGTACATCCCGAAGCTGCAACCAATCACATTTGACAGAAATGGAAAAGATTGCTGTTTTCGATTTCTAACAGAGATCATGAAGCTAACTACAGCAATTCTTCAACGTCTGAAACTGTGTATCACATATGTATCGACTCCATGTTCGTGTGATAGTCACGATTGCCTTCAAAGGGGCCACGACTTGATAAGTGATCTTTTGCGAAACGTGTGGTCCGCTCATCGTGGGTTCGAATCTGAAATTTGGCCCGATTGTCATCCTTGATTTGTTTGAAATATTCTTTACTCGTGAATTATCAAAGTGTCCTTTGGTCGTTTAGTCCAAACATATGCTTGACAGACCTTGATGTTACTGAAACACTAATAGTATTCAAAACGGCGTAAAATCAATGACAATCACTCGCTCACTCATAATGATAAAAGTTCTTTGAACAATTTAAAGTAGCTATAGCTCTTTCAACTTTCAGAAGTTTCTATATTAAACTGGAAAAAGTAAACGTTCCGCGGGCTTACAAAGTTTATACTTTGCAGTGTTTCAGAAAAATGCTAAATGTCTTGATGTGTTTTGAAGTATTATTTTTTCGCATTCTTCCGACTAACTTGTCGAATTCACACGGAAACATTTGTCAGTTTAATTTTAGGGTACTCCAGCAATCAATAGGAACGTATGACACAAATTGAAATAAAAGGACTGGTCCAATTTCACAGATATTACGATAACACCCATGTCGTTAATTCCGTAACGACCCAGACTTGATTTAAACAAAACCCAGTTTATTGGAGATGTCAATTCATAAATGAAAAAAGTCTGTTCACCAAATCGAGTGCCTTTAGTCAATATTCTCAGAAGCATGGTGATCAGGACCCTACGGTTGTCGTAGGCAGCATTTCCTAAGCGGTAATGAATATACATGTACACACACGTCTAATCGGCAGCTGCATCCAAGCATAGGGAACAACATCCTTGAAGTGACTGCTAATTGAGGTTAACAACTTATCGCAGTTAGTCGTCATTCAAATCACAGCAGGAAGGCATTTCATTGAATTGCTTCTTGTTCATAGGAAATTTGTAAATTAAATTTTGCAAAGTGAGATATTAGCAAGTTTACGGCTGAATCAGACACAAGTACAGGTTCACTTTAGTTAACGAAACACATATCCTACACACCCTACATTCAAACGGTGCCAACGGAACGTACTATGGAGGGGAGGGGGAGAGAGAGAGAGATAGAGAGAGAGAGAGAGAGAGAGAGGGGGGGGGGGGGAGAGAGAGGGAGAGAGAGGGGGGACACACAGTCAGACCGAGAGTGAGAAAGAGATTATTGACGCATTTCACCTGCTTTATAACATATTCACCTAAAACAAGACGGTTCTACTGATTTTAAAAAACATGTGAAAGGTATCCTTGCTGGAAAACTACTGTGTATTCTGACAGAACGCGTCTTCATCCTGAGAGGCTTACAAATCAGTAAGACCCCACGCAGAGTTTTCAGCAGCAGTGGGAGATTAAGTGAGGAGCTATGCCAGGAATAGCGATGAATTACTGTCATATGTCCCTAGTGAATATTATAAGCCTTTGATGATGTTGTCGAAATTTACTTCATGAGTGAGTGAGTGAGTGAGTTTTTAATGACTCTTGTAGAAACATTCCATCGAGGAATCGCCTCCAATAGCTGCAAAATTGCTGAAGAGGTGTTATGCAATAATTACTCACCCACTCCATCGTTGGGACAACAAGAATCTGGTTTCCAAATTGTATCTAAGTAAGGGACCGAACACGGTCTTAGACGTGATCAGCGAACGGATTAACAACTAGAGTTTCAGACCAACTCACGTACTATGTGAGCGTTTTAAACAAAGTGACAGTCATACCACGTCACTAAGTTTAGCTTGGTGTGGGAGGAAGCCCGAAGTTACAGCGGGTTCGTTATTCAAAAGTGATACATGTATATTAAAGAAACACATCAAGTCAGCCTATAAATTAATTTATATATCTCAGTGGAGCTGTTTACGTATTCATTTTAAATAACTACCCATTAACCTGCCGCGGTTTCGTTACCCAGTCTAACCAACAAAGAAGGAAATCTCTACCTGGTGCTCGGCATTAAGGGACTAAAACAAGGACTGGCCGGCTCGAAGTCAGTATACTGTGTCTGAGTGGGGTGTCCATGTTAAACTGCGGCATGGTATACTCAGTAGGTTAGCACTATAAAATCGGCATTAGTCCGGACTAGTACAAGCACACACACGCACGCACGCACGCACGCATGCACGTACGCACGCACGCATAGCGGTATATAAGTGCATTAATCTTGGACGCGACGCTAAACTTCATTTCACCTCACGTCACTCTTACTCTTTCACATGCAGTCTATCTTCCCGTTTTCCTGTTTAGTTATCTAGTACTATTGAATAACCAAAACGAAACCAGGACTCAATTCGTTCTTTAGACTCTGTATAACAAATATTAGATATCGGGTAAAACTAAACACCCAACACGCTGCTAGCTTCAGGCTCCCGAAGCGATGCTGACGGACATTATCCCTTCGATGAAACCCATGAGTATGCTCCTGACCAACCTAGAACATAATCAGGACAAGGCAGGGATTCGAACCCGTGATCATAGGTTCATGGAGCACATAAGAGAAGCACCTCTGCCTGAGACGACTAGGTAATATAGGCCTCCTATTAATTGCGTGTGACAATAGTGTTATCACTGTTAAATTGATCCGCAAAGACCGGGGTAGAATAGATCTTCAGCAACCCATACTTGCCGTAAAAGGCGACTATCCTTGTCGTAATTAGAGGCAACTAACGAGATCGGGTGGTCAGGCTCGCTGACTTGTTTGATACATGTCATCGATCCCAATTGCGTGGATCGATGCTCATGATGTCAATTATTGGATGTCTGGTCAAGACTCGATTATTTACAGACCGCCGTCATATAGCTGGAATATTGCTGAGTGCTGTGTTAAACAATCAAGAAACAAACAAACACCGTTAAACACGTTTTAAAAGTGAATATGCCCCCATAGTAACCTTAGTAATAAGGTTTCACAGTCCCAGTCCATGTGGGATGATCCGTCGCGGCGTCAGCTCCTCAACACGTGACCTGCCATTATCATGTTTTATGTCATACATGTATTATCACTTCGCATACATCTTCACCTGCAACGCAGTGGACAAAAGAGTCAATCACACAGACGCAATTACAGCCAAATAATGATAATCAATCCATGTCTGCCAATGTGACGTGGCAGCGATTTGTTTCTTGAATCATAACTTCAGAGAAAGCTTCCATCGATTTTTCTTCAGGGTACTCGTTTTGCTCGTTCTCGTGACTTAATAGATCATATAATATTCATTCAGTTTATCTAAATCAGCCTTCAAGAAATATATTTGTGTTTCCTAATGTGTTTTTACGTCATGTAGTGAAACATTAACAGGATGTAAAACAACAATTGCATTATTTACATTACAGCAACAAAATATGTTCGCAAAATGAAAAGAAATATATCAAAGAGAATGCAATTTATTTTTATATATTTCTGTTATATGCATGGTATTTAATACTGTAGTCACGGCGCCTGACAACAGGGATGGGCCTCACACATTGGACCATGTGAAAGTATAAAACACTTGTGTACGGAGAGGACAGCCGAAGCCTGGACCATAAGTACGGTAAAGTACGGTTATAACGAACTCAAAGGGACTACTAATATTAGTTCGTTAAAACCGTAGTTCGTTATAAGCATATATACAGCATAACTACAGCAAATAGTTGGGACCAAAAAAGTAAGTTCATTATATCCGTCAGTTCGATATAAGCGTGTTCGTTATAACCGTAGTTTACTGTATAACAAACCGTCCCAAAGAACACTAAAACGGTTTGCCGACCTCCCCTACAGATGACCCACTATCTAACCCCAGACTCTATGATCAATGTGGAAGTTCTTGAACATTGCTTCAAAGTAGAGGATGTCTCAGTGAATGATTAACCCAAGTGCGTTACTTAATGCAGCAATAATGACCCCTCCTCCGCTATTACTGACATCGTTCCGTGGAAAACGATTGAATTTAAAGCCATTGTTCTTTCGAGACACCAGCGTCACACATTATTTATTATTTGAATGATTGACTAGAACCCGCGGGGGTGCAAATTATGTTTGAGGCATAGATGATAGATATTAAGACCATCCATTACTAAATATTGGTTCTCGCAAAAAGCTATTTGAAAGACGACTACCGTCTTTACGATTCAAATGAAGGCTAAGTAAGATTATTTGTGCCAAAATTTGTCACACACTTATTTCGAAACAGGATTCGCCCGCCTCCGTGGTCTAGTGGTAGAGCGTCCATCCGGAGAGCGGAAGGTCCGGGGTCCGATCCCCGGCCGCGTCATATCGAAAGACGGTAAAGGGTGGTACTTGTTGTTACCCTGTCTGGCGCTCGGCATTAAGGGGCTAAAACAAGGATTTGATTTAATTACATATAACTGTTCATGTCTTCATATCTTTGCATTAAGCTTAACGTTTAAGCTCTATACTGGCAACACCGTTGCATGTAGCATTATGCATTAGCATATTCACCTCGAACCTATATCATGATACAGAACAGTTGATGGGGTTTTCACTTTGATGATTTTATATTTATTTCTTCTCGTAACATCCATTAATATGTGTGCACATTTGCATAATTAAAACCAGCAACTACATATATAACAGATTGGGTTGGGTTTGTTGTTCAACGCCGCACGCAGCAATATTCCAGCTATATTACGGCGGTCTGTAAATAATCGAATCTGGACCAGACAATCCAGTGATTGACATCATGAGCATCGATTCACGCAATTGGGATACGATAACATGCATCAACCAAGTCAGCGAGCCTGACCACCCGATCCCGTTAGTCGCCTCTTACGACAAGCATAGTCGCCTTTTACGGTAAGCATGGGTTGCTGAAGACCTATTCTTCCTCGGATCTTCATGGGTCCATATATAAGAGAAGTAAGAGGATGACATTACGTATATATGGACCAATAATGTCAATTACCTGTTAGGTTTCATAATGCTTTTGGGACTTCAAGTGCCTTATTTATTCTCTTTTCATTGCACTTAACCAATTTGTACAGCATATTGCCAAGGGGCACATGTGTTGGTTGAAGTACATGCAGCGACGAAAATAATCCGAAGAAGATATCTCTTAACAGCAAATCTACATGTATGTTGACTTTCATATCACACGTACGCGGGTTGAGATGCTAGTCTTGGTTTCACTTAAAAGCTATCCAAACATTTGGCAACTGAATGCTGTACGTGCATTTGGATTGGGAGAACATCCTCACACATTACGAAAGTACCTGATATCGTCAGTACTGATGCGTCGATCCCTGTGCGTGGCGTTTGTTAGGTTGTTGGTTGGTGCTTGTAAATGGCACTTGAACTATAGATGATAGTAAACGAGAAAGTGACAACGATGGTGGGATTCAGATATCCTATACACACCCACGTGTAGTCCTGCACCATGACCGTGGAGTATATTGATTTTATGAAAAAATAATAATCTAGAAATGCATACAAAATCAAGTCTAGCCAGCTCAAGCTAGCTCTAATCAGCATATAATTTTTTATTTATTTTTAGAGTCAAGAAGGATATTGTGTAATATAAGATTTCAGAGACTAAATGTTAGCCTAACCCATTTGGAGACCTGAACTTAGGGTTTTCACTGTGACAAGAGAATGATTGACCGGTCGGTTACAAACCCCACCTACTGCTGGAGCATTTATCAATGTTATCAGCACATGCACCAAACGCATGAAGTTGAACTTTTCCTGTATCGGAATGAATCATCATTCTGACTAATAGTTTGATATTGCGTTGAAACCTCGTATCTCAGAATATACATTATCCGACAGGAATATCGTCTCAATTAATTACTGAGAAAGGGATGTAAAAGCATGACATTGTCTAATGTGATAATGATAAATTCATCATTTGCAATAATGATAAATTACTCTCCCCCAACGGCGCCCTTCCTATTCTAGCACAAGACCTCCTGGATTCCAAACGCATAACTCACTATGACGATCCTGTTGACGGGCACGTCTTGGCCGAGGAAAACAGTTTTGTGTACAAAGTCACATCTTTGGCCCCACAATCTTAGATGTACACGGAATAGGGGCAACGTTACAAATGACTATATTTCCATTTATTTACTGACACGTATAAAGCGTTAAAAAAGCTACAATTCTCTGACATTTGTTATAAGAAGGATAACGTTAGAAATGAGTTAGTTTGACATACGACATGCATGTACAACACTTAGTGGTTTCTCATTTTTTGCATGCATTCTGAAAAATGTACATAATCGTCAGACGACATAACCTCAACATATTAGAAAAGATCTGACATATCCTTCCACTGGCGTATTGCAATACAACGTCTTGAAATGATATCATTCGCTGGTTTGGTTTCCTGACACCATACCCTTGCTGTTTAGTGACAAATGAAGACATACGTAGTGATTTACGTACTTGCGGCAAGACTAAAGCAAGTTCTCCCACGGATGTCTGATGTCTGATACAATTCCCGTCTTTTTTTTCAGGTGTTTGGGACGGGTGCCTTCCGTGAGGCACGATACGCTCACATTTTCGAGAAAGCTACACAATCATGCCTTTCACATGCTGTACAGCTACACATGTATTCTCAATACAGTAGAAATGTACGTGTCCTGAATGCAGTGCAACTGAACCTGCATTACAAATGCAGTAGAACTACACATGTATTACCAATGTAGTGCATAAAACATGTACTACCCATGACGTGCATCCAATCCTCACTTGTCCGTGTAGTTATCCATACTTAAGTGGACGTGAAGTAGAACTACTCATGTATTAACAATGTAGTGCATAAAACATGTACTACCCATGACGTGCATTTAATCCTCACTTGTCCATGTAGTTATCCAGACTGAAGTGGACGTGAAGTAGAACTAAACATGTATTACCAATGTAGTGCATAAAACATGTACTACCCGTGCATAAAACATGTACTACCCATGACGTGCATTCAATCCTCACTTATCCATGTTGTTATCCATACTGAAGTGGACGTGAAGTAGAACTACTCATGTATTAACAATGTAGTGCATAAAACATGTACTACCCATGACGTGCATTCAGTCCTCACTTGTCCATGTAGTTATCCATACTGAAGTGGACGTGAAGTAGAACTAAACATGTATTACCAATGTAGTGCATAAAACATGTACTACCCATGACGTGCATCCAATCCTCACTTGTCCATGTAGTTATCCATACTGAAGTGGACGTGAAGTAGAACTACACATGTATAACAAAGGTTGTACCCCTAAACATGCATTACCCATGTAGTGCAACTAAATAAGTTTTTTTCCATGTAGTGCATCTAAACATGCATTACCAATGTCATGCATCTAAACATATATTACTCATGCAGGGCATCTAAACATGTATTACCCGTGTAGTGCATCTAAACATATATTACTCGTGTAAGGGACCTAAGCATGTGTTACCAACGAAATGCATCTAAACATATATTACTAATGGATTGCCTTTAAACATGTATTAACAATATAGTGCATCTAAACATGTATTTCTAATGTAGTGCATCTAAACATGTATGCATTTAAACGTATATAACCCATGTAGCTACCGATGTAGCTATGTATAACTACCAATGCTGTACATCTAAAATATATTATCCGTGTGGGGCATCTAAACAAGTATTACCCATGTAGTCCATCTAAACATGCGTAATACCGGTAGTGCAACCAAAACATATCCTATCAATGTGGTACGATCTATAAAAAAAATGTTTTAATTGAAACTCGAAAATATTACTGATGACATGGTTACCAGAGCGTGGACCCGACAAGAATAAGTAGAAGAATGGTCCATGCTTCCGTGGTTCTGTCTGTGTAGTAATTGTGTCCAGGTTTAAGTAGTATATTTTGTTGGCATTGATTTGCCCTGTGATTCGAAGTAAACTAAAGGTTAAATAAATACCTTCAGGGTTGGCTTTCAAGCTATTAGTTATACGTTTCAGTTGTAGTTACACTTTGATTGACCCCGCGCCAGCACGGTGTTTGATAATGAATATGGCCATGGGTGTGGATGAGTGGTTTGACGTCGTAGTGTGAAGTAGTCAGCAATGTTGTAATAAATCAATACATGAAGATTCAATTTAGAAGGGAGACACATATGTAATGATGTACGATGTAATATGTCAAGAGGTAATGAAACGTGCTTGAAGGTTAAGAGTCATTACAACTGTTGTTGGGCTTAACGAGTCTTAAGTGATACTATCAGATACCAACACAAAAAACGAAGACAAACTTTAGACTAACCACAACCATTATTTACATTTTACTGACAAATATTATTTTAAGATAATGACTTATTTGTACATGTCTGGATTTGAAGAAGGTGCTCTTTTAAATCAATTGATGCAGACACCATTGAACTATCAAATGGGGAGGCTTTGTGTCCACGCTCTCTGTGAGGCCGGAAATTCCACTTACCCGCAAGTGCCCATGATTACAGGATGTGTAGGAGGCCTTTAGCTTTCAAAACCGAAGCTTAAATGTACATGGCGAAAGGGATAACAGTGATAGCGATCTGTTAAAGTTGGGGTAATTGCAATATCTTGCTAAAATCTGGAAACACTTTAAGACGCGGGTTAATCGTAGGAGGTACTACATTGCCTATATGTTATTGTAAACTCCATACAAACACGTACGTTCTTCGTCTTTAAACATATGCCACTTTCCTGCCACGCTGCTTTACATACTTATGAATGACGAGTGTGAGGTGAGGACTACTACTTATTAGCTGCTGTTGATATATCGTGATTTATGCAACATTTGAGTGAGTGAGTGAGTGGGTTTAACGCCGCTTTTAACAGTATTACAGTTATATCGCGGCGTGTCAGTTAATGTGGGAGGAAAGCTCGAAGTAATGCAGGTCTCAGACGTTTACCACTTCGGTGAAACCCACAGACACGGGTATGGTGCTGACAAACCTAGAAACATAATCGGGGTGAGCCGGGATTCGAACCCACAATCAAAGGTGTCTGGCGTGCCCAAGGGACGCAACTCTGCACAACGAATCGCGGCACCTCAGATGACTGGGCCACCCGTGCCCTCCGCAAAATTTGAGAGCGTCTTTTATTCGTTGTATTACCATTATTTAAAATATGTTTTCGTTAACGGTTTATTCAAAAGTACACTTACTCCTATGTACATCTGACATGCATTCGGGCTCGTTGTATGTGCTCTTATACCAATACGGACGAGGATTCACATGGAGTTTACATGCTACATATACCAGGATGGTTTCTTTTAAAGGATGACATGTCTCCATAGACCCAAGAAACCTTGATCAAAAGATACTGTCTTAAGTGCAATATTGGGTAAAACAATGCAATTATTCTAAGCTGACCACAACCGGACAAATTAGTGAATGACTGAGTGTGCTGGGGTAAACACCGCTTACAGCGGTATCTCAACTTGATGTGGGAGAAAAGCCTAAAGGTATGCAGTTCCTAGACTACTTTTGTGAAATACAAGAAAACAAACTAACGCTAATCTACGATTCGTTCACTAGTTCACTATCCCAGGTTCTAGTCAACCACTATGGAGATACCTTGGATGTCAATAAGCGTTTCCACGCTGCGTCCTTGCATCATGCAGGCCAGCAAGCGATGAAAGCCACTCGATATTTGAAACGAATCTCTTTTACCATGTTTGTAATTAAACTAATGATTTTTCATTCCATTTGTTAGAGTAGCTTTGAATTCATTGAACAAAACATACCTGTTTTTTTACAATAAAAACCCCATACTTATAACACATTGATTTATCACTAACAAAGCAAATGCAACACGAATACTACTCAAAGGACTCAAAGTGCAACTACATACAGTGACCATACATTACTACTGTAATCCGTGTTTCTAGTATTTCTAGCTGGGGAGTATGTTGATAGACTGTCCGTGTACAGGGTTTGTACAGTCAATACTTTGCAGCCTGTCAAGCTTATTTCAATGATCAGTTAAGAATTATACACTTAACTGTGTGGTTTTGTTTTCAGCATGTAAATATAAAATTGTTTTCAAAGGGATAGCTGAGTTGTTTTCCTTATTTAAGAAATTTTCGTTCCAGTTCTTCCGACTTACCTGTAGTTTAGTCGACGCATGTTAAGGATCAGCCAACCAGAAACCAAAACAAACATTCATCCGATTAGGAATGTTAAATTTGGTAAAGTAAACGAAAGGAAATGCCTTATCGCCATATGGTAATCACGACAAACCCTGCCTTGTACGTATTTAAGATATGCCAAAGGACATATTTATGAACAGAGTTTTTTGCTTTTATGTCGGATCAGGTCTCCTAAACATGTTACTTGATCGTGTCGTGGGTTAACGCTTCTGGTAAACACTGAGACACACACAGGTGTCATAGAGCTTGGATTGGCAATCATAATGAGCAGTTAGGAACAATGTCCCCCATCGATTCAGACTTAAGCTTCAGGATTTGATTATAGGTGAGGCTGTAGAGGCGTTAATCTGGATCAAATACGCTTCACGGGAGATATAACTTCGCTGACACCGTCAGCAAAATCATTAACAGTCTCCTTGAACAACAAGGTATCCGGCGCGGCGGGGAGGCCTAGCGCTTTCAGAATTCGTTCGTCGTTCGCCGACGACGCTGATTCAAGTCTCCATGTGGGTACAATATGCGAAGTCCTCAGTCGTGTTATTGCTTGGATATTTTTAAATAAGCCCGTCGCACTTAACATCGAAGTAATAATAACTTCCCATTTAGCAGAGGTGACCGGAGTAGTCAGGCAGTTAGCACAAAGAATGGAATGAATGCATGGTTACCGAGTGTTAGTGGTAGGATTCAACGATTAAAGCGAACATAGACTATGAAGAGATTTAACATAGATCATCAGAAGAATTTAGATGTTTTTGTATTTGTTTTTGATAAAGATCTTGTATTATTAGCAGGGATATCTTGTAGCAAAACATACAATGCTGAAATATACAGCAATAAGTCTGTGGGTGTTTGTAATACTTAAAACCACTTCCATATTGATAAGAAATATCTGCTTGAAGCCGAGTCCGTTGTACGATTCCGACTGTATCATAAGCATGTTTATGAATCACTATCAAATAGTTGATGACATCAGGTGTTCGCGAAAAGGTGACCTTTTCCTGCCCCACCAGGAACACCCGTCACATGGGTGGGTCACATTGATCATGACATACCACTGTAAACCACTACGTGCATAAAACTTTAAATGCCTGCTGAAAAATGTGTTGTCGTTCAATTAGCATACATGTACCTTCACTGCCATCTTCACTTGTTATAGTTATGTGTAGTTTGGTCACTCCGACATTTCCACATCACGGTCCTGGCCTAAAGATGACACGTACCATGTTGCATTGGCTTAAGGTCTTCACGAGTTATCGTTTTAACACACGTTTCAGATGAACTACTGCCCTGCATTTGCATGTGTTTGTGACTATCAACTGACTTTTTGATAGTGCTTCATAAATACATGCTCATAATTAATTAGTAGCAGTCGTACAATCGACGCTGCTTTTAGTAGATATGTCTTATGAATATGGAAAGGGTTTTGTCGCTTTGATTTAGGACATGACATTGGAGGTGACCTTGAACCTTGGCATGAATGTTGACCTTGAAGGAATTCCCTGGGCTACAGAGATATTATTGATATGATATTCATGAGATGTCCGAGAATGTGTGGTTCCCAAACCAAAGCGTCTGAACTAATTAAGCGGCAGGAAGACCCTCAGAGACGCAGGCCAGACTTCAAAGTGCATTTACTACGTTTGAGAGCCCCACGAGCACGGGTATGTGCTGGACGCTTACAAGAAACAAAGCCTTCCAAAACCTTTGCAGTTTCCCATCGTAGCAATAAGAGATCAAATTATTCCTTTGCATTTACAATTTTCACCTATTAAACAAGTAGCCACACATGCACAGGTAGGGGTTGTTATTAACTATAAGTGACGTTTTATCAAGGTTCGTGTAATTATTTTTAGAAAACTTTGTATTGAATTGTGCTCTTGTCCCTGAGCATGAGTGTACAACCATTAACAGTGCAACGCGCTCACCTACGTGTATAATCATTAACAGTACCACACGCCCACTTGAGTGTACAACCATTTACAGAACACTGTACATTTTCATTGTCCGACAACCTATGTTCATAAGTTGAAAAGCGTTTTTATATTAGACACTGAATCAACTGGAAAGGCTTCTTTAGCATCCATGTTGTCTATCAAAAACACATAATAAAGCATCGTATCAATACCGTTACTACCTCACGCGTCTCTATTGTCTGTAAATCCACTGGTATTCTTGATGGAACAAAGCTAAGGAAACAGTATCAACCGAGAACAATTATAATCAGTCCGACATAACCTTTCCTGGAAGTCCGAGACACAATGCAGTGTGATCCATCTTTCCACACGGGAAGTTTGCACCATTTGAATCGATCACATGAATATCGAAAAGGTTTTCACAATGAGATTAAACATTGCATGTTTCGCTATTTCAAGTAATAAATAGTTGATGCTTTCTTGTCTATGTGAGTATTATTCTCAACATATGTGCCCCATCAATTGTTTTCGATGTGTAAGGGAAGTTATAATTACTTTAATATTTTGTTATTGTTACAAGAACAAATGTAGTCTATTTATTCGCGGCCATGAACTGATCAACCCTGCTTAATCACATTAATAGACTGACAGTAATTGATTTTGTCAAAACAAAGCTGAACACGAGCCTTTCTTCCCCGTTTTGTGATGATGCCAAGATAACACAAACTACAGGAATCTACATAATACTAATTGGGGAAGTGGACGTTTGATATGATCAATAAGCAAATGTCGGTACGTTATGGTATATGTAAACATTAGACTGGCAACTGCTCTACAAATACATTTCTTAATGTATTTCTTACAGGTGTAATTTATCAAAAGGCCACACACATTATTATTTCAGATCTTCGATTCTCAAACTGACGATAAAAATGATGCAACTAAATGTTTATTATTATATGACTTCTTGTAATAGTTAATGTTTATTTAAAATTTATTTTTATATGTCAAATGTTTATACCTCATTATCGGAAGATATATCAACGATGATATTCAAAAGTTCGAGGTTTCCGAAGAGCAAATATTAAGTTATGAACACACAATGCCATTTTAGAAAGTAGTCAAATGTAACACTTTCTCAGTAATGTACATATTTTCGTACTTTGGGGGTTGAGTCCCGTCCGGGATTCGAACCCACACTGGCAGAGCACAAAGTCAGCGTTGTAACCCGATCACAAGTGTGATCCCAAATATGACATCTGTTACATTTGACCCCTTTCTAAAATGGCATCGTGTGTTCATAACTTTCGGCCATGGAAGCCGTGCCACTTAAGACTTGTCAGTGGGGTACACAAAGTACGTGACTTTCATTTTGTGGAAGCCTCGGTGGCTGAGTGGGTTAGATTGCTGACTTTGTGTGCTGGCGATTAGGTGCCTTACTCTGCCAGTGTGGGTTCGAATCCCGGACGGGAATCAACCCCAAAAGTATGAGAATCTGTACTTTATTGAGGAAGTGTTATCCTAATTATAACATCTGTTGAATATTAAGTTGCTAAGATTTACACAGAATCAGGAACACGTTCACCTCTGGGACACACACACACACACACACACACACATCATTGCACTGCCTTTACTGAATAAATGCATCAGTAGATGGCGCTCTCTGTAAAGCAATTATGAAGAGAGCTTCACTGATAATAGGGTGATCTAAATAATACCATACACCCTTCGTCCAGATAGAAACTGATAGTAAAATATGTATATATACTTTTTTATGTTCATATTGATTGGACTCTCATGGCCTTTATAACGATTAAGCTGGGCATGCAAAACACCACTGATAGCACATGTTGTGGACCACCATCACCTGTAGAAGCCATATGTCTAACATCAGAATTTCTATCACTCAATGTGTCAGGCACTTCAAGCACTGTTATGCTCCATTTGATATGAAACACTTGGTGGTTTGATGGTCCTTTTTACGGTAATTTAAATATTTACTACATACACGACGTTATCCTAACACGTGATAACGCTGCGTTCACATACGTCATGCACCGTGACCTGGTGTCGAGTGAAAAGAGTTTGCCTACGTATATCCATTGACGCCAACATACGACCCGTCGTGGTCCTAGAGAACAATTTGTGGATAACGTCTATGCGAAATTTGGGATAGGACATTTAGGAATGAAGTTGGTATCCCCATGGACTCCAATTGTACCCAAATTGTGTGCCTCTTTCTGCACACGAGTCGAAAATTTTCCTCCTCGGATTGCCAAGGTCTAAAGAGGGGAGTTTGGCCGTGGAGTTTGACACTGCATGCATCAGGTTTGTCTAGATCTTGTGTCGTTCGGTAGTGGTCAGATAGCCAGTTCACGCTGATTTACCCTACTGAGCTAGATCAACTCTGTCTGATTCCTCTTTGGATCTGTGGGTACTCAGAGATGAGTGACAGGAGGCTGTCCACAGGACTGTTTGACAAGAGGGATGACTTCAGCTTTCCAATAGTTAACTTTCCCTTCATGTCGAGCAATGTTCCCATGGCTCCGGTCTTTAATGTTTACATATCACAACTTTTGGGCTGTAGTCGGGATTGCTGTTTCTGCGAGGAATGTCGCAGGGGTGTCGTGCAACTCTTGCTCGGGGTTTGTTTTTATCCAGACTGCAGCATTCGGGGCACTGGTGGAGCTTTCGGGGTCTTATGTGAATATGTGAAGGACACTGCCGGAATGGCGCTACGGTGTCAGGGGTTGTGTCTGATGCATGCACCTGATTTGGCTTGTGCCGTGTGTTCCGTTTTTTTAGATGATCGGTTTACTTGCCTGGCATGTGTTTGCGACGGGTGCCTCCCACAGGACAGGCTACGCTCACCTTGCGCTATACCTGGTATCATAACAGTCACTATTTGATAGAGATTCACAGCCACATGCTCATGAAATAGTCGGAGTTGTGCAACGAACTCTACTTTTAGCAGAGGTTTCCTGTGAACAGGGATTCGTCGTTTTTTAAAAAAAATCACTATGACTTCTCTGAAATCACAAATTGCGAATGCTAGCATGTTGCTGTTGTGGATATTAGAGTCCAGTATAACTGAAACGTTACATCACGCGACCTTTGTGAACGGCCATGTTATGGAGACCCTACGTAACAACATCTCCTCAGTCATTGCTTTAAACCCGTACTATGATCCCTCTAAATGTCAATGTCCGTTCAAGCCCTGTGGACAATTACCAGGGACACAACCTCCAAACGATCAAAGTAGATAGCTGTATATTTCGTTTTGGCTATTGTGGTCGTTTCATACAAGCCGTTTCGTATGACTACCGTATTGGAGGGTAGGAGTGAAAAAACGATAGTTTGGCAAAATACACTCATGACACTACTACCGGCGAAGCATGTTTTCAAACTCCTTATACAACGGTTTAAGGTTCTGATCCAATGGGTGTTCGTCATTTGATCGCGTGTTGTACAGTTGTATCCCGATAATCTTCTCCATCCAGGTCGGTTTATATAACAGTGCCGCTGGCGTAAAATGTACCTAGAAATTTACGAATGTACTTGCGCCATGGAAATGTAAAATGTCGTTTGTGCAAACTGTTCACTAGATACGCGGATGCTGTTCGAAAGTCGAAACTGGTCTCTGTTCTGCGACATCCACACCATGCCCTTTCCTCCCACAACAGTACCTTATAATATATCCCAGTAAAGTTCCATAACTTGTCTTCTATCTTCTTTAAACGTCTGCTGTTGTAATATTACAAAGATCCCTCCGGAATGTTTTATTGTGTTTTAATCGGACAGTGTTTACGCCTTTTTACATGTATACAATTACATTGTTGTAGATCATATCCGTTCACAACCATGCATCAAGTAGAACCAGGCCTCAAAGGTGAATGAGTTGCTTTGACCTTCCGCATGAATATTGATTTGTTTCCACTGTAAAATGTTGATTTGGTTGGTTGGTTTGTTGTTTAACGCCGCACTCAGCAATATTCCAGCTATATGACGGCGGTCTGTAAATAATCGAGTCTGGACCAGACAATCCAGTGATTGATATCATTAGCATCTATCCACGCAATTGGGATCGATGACATGCATCAACCAAGTCAGCGAGCCTGACCCGATCCCGTTAGTCGCCTTTTACGACAAGCATAGTCTCCTTTTACGACAAGCATGGGTTGCGGAAGACCTATTCTACCCCGGATCTTCACGGGTAGTAAAATGTTGAGTTGTACAAGTGGTCTCAAACCATTCTCCAAGTTCATCATACAAGGGCCTATGTTATAATATGAGTGTATGGGTGTCCCCTGTATTTAATATTTGGATACGGCAGGTGAATACCGGTTCTTGATGATAGGCGGGACACCTTCGACCAGCTCCACATTCCTTTCACATTATGCTGACTCGACATGAATTAATTGAGATTGTTTTCACATCGGCTTTAGTTATACACAACCCCAGTCTAAGGCATTGATGTTCGTAATATATAACCGCATCAGTCTGAAAGATCGACCGAGTACAATACCAGGGGAGAATCCTGATCACTTTCTTCTGTCTGGAACATCCTCTTATCTAGACTGCTTCGTTTAGACGATCTCTCCGAAATAGAAAGTTACACTCACTACAACTTACATAAGAGTTACACCCCGTCCTTATAGAAATAAGGCACTATGTTATCAGCATCTTTTTCACGATTTATAGATTTGTTTGGTACTTACTTCAATAAACATTTAGTAAACAGCGGTTTTAAAGTGTCTGCCTTATCAGAGTGACCTACCCCTTAATAAACAGGACGAGGCAAACACTTTCCGATATACTATCACTTTAAGTCAACGATGGTGGTCTTTCATGATTTAATTATGGCCCTAGTTGACCTTTCGATGTTACCACAAGAGTGATCTCACGTTGCGATGGCCGATTAACATCAACACATCATTAGAACTAGATGTGGTGTTTAATATATTATTCATACTGTTGACGTATGTATACTGGCTATTTTTCTGTTTTATCAATAATAGATTGGTCGAGATTGACAAACGGATAACATACCTTGATTTAGATTGTTTACGACGGCGACAGTAACACACAAGTGTGGTTGTCTGTCTCAATGTAAGGATAATTGCAGTAAATAGTTCTGACCAGTTTCTTCTTGCAAGACGAAAAAGAAAGTTTGTTGTCACTTTGTGTGTGGCAAGATAAACCATTCTTAGGAACCTAGATATAATTTTTTTGTTCATAATTAAAACAAAATATGTTCATAAAAAACAAATGTAATTTGTTGTGGCTTATGGTAAATGTCTTCATAATATTAAAGACTTGAACGCGAGAGGACCCCGTGAAGTCATAGATTGTATGAATAGATTCCAGGTCAAGCTTCATGGCATTGCCTCTACCTCAGTGCAAATAGTAATCCACTGTATGTTCAGAAAGGAACAAATTTACTCCATGTCTTCTTAAATAGAACGCCCCAAGCTATCCGTTGAGAGAATGGACCGCCAATAAGGTAATTGGGCTGTCAGACTCAGTGACGAAACCAGTACCCACTCTGCTTACTGAAACATTGCATATCACTACCTCGGCACAAGCCCAGCTTACTTTGTCAGGGTTATTTTCATCTCAACCTCTTCCCGCTGTCATCTCCTGGTCCTGACAGCTGATGGTAATCCTAAATGAACGTGGAAATCTCAGCCCACTTTTCGATACCAGTAAAGTTCCTCTGGTCCTGTTTGAGCATCCCTCGGTGTCTCTATATTGTCGAGTTTATCTTTTAAGTAGTTTCGACAAGGTATCAATCAGCGTTTAGCCTACTACAGCTGCTTTATACGCTGAGGGGAAATGTTTAGTTAAGACTGATAAATACCGCCATGGTAGAATATGAGGAGCTTCAGGAAAATTAACACGATAGGCAGGAATTAGTGTAAGAGTTTTCTGTTACCTGAGAAAACAACAATGTGTCAGTAACGGGTAAACACAACACTGACAGGTGTTTTAAACGTTTTCGATCACTGGTATTCTTACATGGCTCCAGACATTATTGATTATATATTATGCATTCCATCCGTATTGAACAATGTTTTAAAAATGCTCTGTGTGTGATTCTCAATCTGAATCCTTGTAATTATATCCGTCTAAGATGGATTACCCAAGAAGTCATCAAATAACCTGTGATACAAGTATTATAAAAGCATTTCAAACAGAAACATTTGTACACATAGCATATGAGGAGAACTGAAGAGTGCATTATTCAAATGCTTCACACACAACGTCAGGTAAAGATTATCGCTTGTATGGTGTTTCGCGGCCATTTAGAATAGGATATGGAAAGCGGAGCCTCTTGAACACAATAGGCTGTCGTCATTGGTGGGAACAGCCTCGTGAAGAAGGAAATGTTTTCGACGAACCATGAACAAAAAGGCCTTAACAAATGGTCACTAGTCTTTCTGTCAGGTGAGCTAAAAGCAGGACAATTCAATATGCTTGATCCTGTTATCGTTATTCTTGACAATCACTCATGTTATTAATTCACGTTGACTTGAATATACATGTAGTTATTTATCTATTTTATGTAGTTTATTAAACAAACAAAAGACAATTCACGTTCTTGGGTTTTTTTATTCACTACTTATCGCCTCTGTAGCTTCACATAGTGTTTGAACTTTGGGTTTTGGAAAGATAGAAAATAAGGCTTTTGATTCATTTTCGGTTATTTACGCTTAACAGTAAGGAATTATTGTCATTAAGAAAACTCTGCTTTTGTTGTGTTCGTTGTTGTCTGTATTGTGAGGAACATGCAACTCGAATTTCTGAAATCAACTGTATGAAGTAAAAGTGTATGAACACATTCAACTTGTTGCTCGTTTTAATATTCTGAGAGCAACTCTGATGATCACTCAGATCCATTATTCCCCACTGTAAATGTTTAAAATGCGTGGATGTTTTTTCACTCGTGAAGGATTCCCATCATACCTTCCTTCATTAGTCGGAAGAATGCATGCAGTGTTTACTTTGCAGAAACGCTGAAATCATTCTTCACCTAAAACCTGTTTACCAGACATTAGCCTTTTAATAGCCCATTAGACAAAACAAACTTTGGGATCAATCTCGCCGAACATTTTGAGGATGTTTTGCCGATTAAGCACAATGATTAAAAAAAAATCCGTTTAAATGAAATATGACAAATGGAGCCCGCGTCACGGGTCATGTGTGAATGTTTATTACCAAAACCCAAGGGCAGGAAATCACCCTCGTTAAACTCGACTGTGAATATAGTTGCAAACTGGTTCGCAGTGAGCTTCTACGTCATCTGGGGATGAATCATATAATTTATACACGTACAATGTCATGTTCAGTCGCCTTGTTTTGATTGATATTAATCCAGTATATACATATGGTAATATTAAGATTATTCAATTTGTGTACCACTACATGCACAATATGTATACATCTTCCACGTTGTCTTCATATCGCATTGTTATTTGATTTTTGCTAGCTTTACGCACGCTATTTAAGGAGCATTTCCTCGTTAATAACAACATATTTACGAAACCTAAACTATATTATTTGCATATGGTTTTTGTGCTGGAGACACTTAATACCACGTTAAAGTGTTTAAGTGATCTGAATAGACGAATTCGATACAAAACATGATATTAGTCATGATATTACTGGTTACGCATAAATATGTTGTTGGATATTGGATAATCTAGCAATATCATGGTGAGGTGAAATGGGGTTTAACGTCGCGTTCAGTGTTATTGCCCTTCTATAGCGACGAGCATGCACGTGTACGTGTGTGCGTGCGTGCGTGTGCGTGTGCGTGTGTGTGTATGGCTGCTTGTACTAGTCCGAACTAATGCCCGTTTTATAGTGCTAGCCTACTGATCATGAGATACCATGCCGCAGTTTAAAGAGGATATCCTTCTTAGGCACAGTATGCTGACTGCGAGCCGACCTGTCTTTGTTTTAATGCCGATGGCCAGGCGGGGTAACAAAATAACAAAAAAGACAATCTGTTAATGTCTTTTAGTATGACGCGGTCAGGGATCGTACCGGCGACCTTCCGCCCTCCGGGAAGACTCTACGGATGTGGTCAGCAATAGTATTGAGGAGACAAGGATAGGCTTCAGAAGGCGTGCCTTTGTTGGGCATTAAACTTTGGTCCTCGAATTGAATCCTATTCTATCGCCGCTCGAATATTTAGTTTGTTTGTTTGTTTGTTGTTTAACGCCGCACTCAACAATATTCTAGCCATCTGACGGCGGTCGGGACCAGACAATCCAGTCATTGACATCATGAACATCGATCCACGCAATTGGGATACGATGACATGCATCAACCAAGTCAGCGAGCCTGACCACCCGATCCCGTTAGTCGCCTCTTACGACAAGCATAGTCACCTTTTACGGCAAGCATGGGTTGCTGACGAACTATTCCATCCCGGATCTTCACGGGTCCCCCTCGAATGAGGCATGTAATCTGGAAAATGTCTAACCGTGCATCCTCAAAACTACTTCTCGCGGGAACCTTTTACGAATGACGTCATCTACAGTCACTATCATCAGTTGAATGCACTAGTTACGACTTGTGTCATTATTCAAATTTAGATAATTACATATCTTTATGCTGGCATTGGTATGATAACTGGTTCTTGTCCTCAGGAGGACGATGGGAATGGCAACATGTTGAACGGAATCATTTTCTTTTCAAGCAACGTTATCGTACATACGTCAGTTATAGGAAACAACACATTGCACACTCATTCAAGCCCGTGATAAACGTGTTTTATGTTGGTTCACAAACAGCTAACCTGCTTCAGTGGCAAAGGTTAGTGACGTAATTTGATTATGATTTGATATGATTTCACAATGGGCTGCAAAGGATTGCGATGCAATTTTATTGCAGCGGTATCTCCCAGGAGAAATCGCTTAGCGATTCGTCCCGTGGAAGCCAGTTTGGGATGATAATAAATCAAAGCTACAAAACCATATACATAATCATAAGAAATCTCTGCGCGATTCGTATAGGATTCCGACTTTATCCTGTGCAGGTGTGTACAAATGAGATGCATGTATGAGAGAGGATGAATTTCCTTGACTGGCGTCATTATGCAAAAGGGAAATGCAACAATGTAGAATTTATGTAGGTTCTGAAGGTTGGAATGAAACAAGTTCAACTTTGTCTCTTAATGACAACGAGAGAGTAGCTGTCGACACGATTAAAAGCAATCGATAAATGATAAATGGTTTAGGAACCTTGTTGAGTATATATTTGTGAATGTCTTTGAGGGGTTTTGATTATTGTTTTTTGCTCCCATTCTTATGTCGAAGTTAAGCAGTGTGTGCTGGTTATGAATTTTACAAAATGCATCACACTTCTATTTCATAAAATTCCACGCATTCCACGAATATATTGGTTTATGATTTCGGCACTGAATGTTGTCTTTATTATGAATATTGATTAGATTGGTTCATTTTGCTATTGCTACCTCCAGAATTACACGCTTTTCAATGTTTATTCAAACATCTTGTCCGTAATGTTATACTCGAGCTCTGCATTATTGTAAAAAATGTTTGAGAACGATACATTCATTTTCAAAAATACTGACCAGTGGAAATTCATTTGCTTTGAGCTTAAAGCAGCAATTTATATGATTTGTCATTGGTCATGGAGAAGCTGAAGTTAAAGTGTCTGCCAGGAATTCCACTGCCAACCCAGTGCAAGCATTAATCATATTGACTTTGACATGGTCTCGTAATACCATTGATTTTTCAATGATACGGTCTCCGTTAAGCCTACATTTTTCGCTTCATTTGTACCAATACTATCGAGAGCAAGTGATCTGTATTTATCATCATTCCCCGGGTCACGCGGTGACCAGTATAAAACGACCTCGACACAATCGGGAAGAATAATGTGACAGGGTTACGCTCTTTGGCCCTCTTCATTATATGTCAATTGAAGAAGCGACCCCTATTAGGAAGACGCTGCTGATATAAGTGATTAAAATAACGTCGGCTATCGAGCTGGAATTCCGAAGGAAGGCGTTTACCTATATACGAATAAATAATGCCATGTCATTCTAAGAAGCCCAAAGATTCATAACTCAAAGCCATAAGGTTGAGTTGAATGAGTTGAAATTTGAAGTCACTTCGGCAATATTTCAGCCATATCGTGCAAAGCCATAAGGTGTCCATAGAAATGGATATGTTAAACAACACAGTTACACAGTAAATATTTCGATAAGTGATCGGTATTCCAATAAATTCAAAACGTCAACGCCAGAGAATAATCACGATTATCCGCCGAAACAAGATTCCATTGGGCTTAAAAGGCAATTATAGCAGTGATAAAAATTATATCAATAGATCACTGAAACTTTGTGATGACACCAGGTGTTCGTGAAAAGGGTAAGCATGCCCTGCTCTACCGGTAGCACAATATTCATTAAACCGCTGTTCGTTGCCTAGCTTACTCCCCACCAAGTAATACACCTGTAAAACAATCGAACGCGGACCAGACAATCCAGGGATAAATAACATGTGCAATGGCCCACGTCGCCGGGTAACGCTGCCAGGTTGTCAACCAATTCACCAAACTTGACCATCTGATCCAGTAGAGTAAGTGCCAGCTTTTATGTAAGAGTATAAATGTAATAAGAGGAAATCCTGCACATTAAATACAGAATAAGGATTTCCACGTTTTATGAAAACAACCATGGTGTTAACCTAAATAGAGTTTATTAGGGAATAATTAATCATTATTGTTATTAATATGAGAAAATGATAAATGTTGACAATTGTCAACAGGATGCTGAAGAAGATGAATATTTGAAATGTAACAATTTCAAAGATAACATGTCTACATGATAATATGCATACCGCGACGGTGTTGACATGGTCAACATGAGGACTTTCTACTCGGGGAGTTGCGGAGATTCTCGATAGCGCAGGCATGAATCAATAGCTCATTTGTGTTTTGTTGGAAACAGCTGCGGTAAGACGCAGGAGAAGTAGGACTGACGGAAGCCTAAGTTCAAGACAGAAAAAATATCTACAAAAACGTGGTATTTTAGGATTGCCCTTATATCGTCCATACAGTAAATATGTCTTGCCAAGTCACTGCAATGACTGGGATAAGCTTTCGGTTGTACCGGATGCTGATATCATTATTATTTACAGATTATAATAAAAAATGCAGCAAAGAGGGTTTGGGTGATCCCGGCACAGTCAGGCTGGTTAGGCTCATCACCAGCTCAGGGCAATTGCCCCCCTCTACACACAACCCAGACAGCGAATTGGACTTCTCTCAGGAAGCGCTGCCTAATCAAACCCACTGTGAACTTTTCGGAGAATGTGAAGACTCTCCAACACTGCAGCCTTCTGCATTACACAAAACGTTAGAAGGGTTGTATTCCTGGCAGCAAACCCGGGTACTCTCCCAATGTCAGTCAACAGATTGGGAGGTACCAAACCTAAGGCATCGAAAACAATGGGGAGTCGGACAACTTGGTACTTGAGATGCAAGCGTGACATTTAAAAAGCGAGGTCCGCATATTTGCCATGTTTTCCCTGAATCTTCTTAATCACATTAGTGTCAAAATGGACCGAAAATTCAATGATATAAATGATTTCATTGGATTTATGAAAAAGGACAAGATCAGGTTTGTTGGTCTGGATAGGTCTGAGGCTATTTACGGGCCTATTCCAAAGAAGTTTCTATTTATCGTTTGCTATGACGCCGTCTATATATTCTGGGTCGTACCATGAATGGACCTCTGTGTCAAAACCACAAGTATGTGGCCACTCCGTGTCGCTTAAGATACTGTCTTTGTGCCAAAGCTGGGCATCCACTAACAATGTGTTGGACAGTCTCATTAGATTCATTACATAATCTGCATTTAATATCTACATTTTGATGCAAAATCTCACAATGACGGTTTCGAGTGGGAAGTAACTGGTCCTGAGCAGCAAACGGAAAGCCTTCTGTTTCACTTTTTAGGCCAGACGACCTCATCCAAGCGAAGGACTGTAGGTTTTCCTACCTTCTCAACACATAAACTCGATGCAGTGGTCGTTCAGATAAAACTCTCCTTGCAAAACTGAGCCTGGGCTGATATGACATGGCACTTCACTTGGTTGACACTCATTTCTGCACCGTTCAGCAGTACAGAACCATCAACAAAATCAAAATCCAGATTATGTCCTACATGCTTGGCTTGTTTACGAAAACTGTGGAATGCCTTGTTTTCATCATAAGTCTTGACATGTTTCACAAGAGGACGGGGAACTCCCAGGTGAGTCTATCTACACCCCAATCTGCCTTGGGGTGGTGGATGGTGTTAACGTACAGCTCACATATCGGGTACCCATTCACTTCTGGGTGAACAGAGCCACATTTGAACTAAGTCACTTGCCCACCGTGACACCACGGTTCTTCAGATTTTGTCACATTAAACACTCAGGCCGACATCAAGGATTGCATGGTTCTCAAAGACACCTAGATGTACCTGGTGATGACACTGTACCAATCACGGGTAAACTATAAAACAAACAATTAGTTTTAATAAATGAATATGAGAGCTACTTCACCTGCTTTCATGAACAGTGAGGATATTGAGTAGCCGTGTATTATCGCCATTTAACTGACGAACACAACTATAATCGTGCAGGTCTCTTGCTTTTCGTCATACGTTTCTTCGTACCTCCATATTATATGTAGCAGTCTCGATTTTACACAGTGACACAGCGTATCTCATTTCGTACAGGGAAAAATGGCTGCATAGTTCAATATATATGGTTAGTGTGAGAGCTGAATAACATTACACAACAATAGTTAATGCATTTGCGGCACACTTATCACACGTGTGTCATGATGGTTTTACAAGAGTAGTTAATGTCATCAAGTGACGTATCGTAACAATTCCAAAATAAACTTTTGATTCCAACAGAGAAAGGTCGATCTCACCCTTCTCTTTGGGATCAGCTATTTGTACATCTGATTTGACGCAAGCTTACAGTGTTTTAACAATGAAGATTCCGTGTTCTGGCGACAAACGTTATACATGATGTATCCTTTAAGTTGGCAAGGTTAACATGGTAGTTCAATGAGCTGTGGGGAAACAATATAACATACGCCGAGAAGTAGTTTGAGTAGGCGTGTTTATCTGAAGAATAAAGCAACGGTGCGAGCGGTCTGAAAACGCAAGCAAACGTTGAGAATTAGTGTATTCTGATTTGCAATGCACACAGACAGGCATTGATGAAACTTGGGATTTACTCAGACGCTCGTGATAAACATCTCCACGAGGAAGCAGGACGGGTTTTATGTATTCGAAAGCATGAGGAATTGAATTTTGAGTGTTCCTGACAATGACGTGGACCATTCTTGTAAGACACAAGGATAGGAGTGTCCCGAGCGAGGAAACTCTTATCCCTGGTTGTCATCGTGCCCTCTCCACAGTAGAGCGATTTACGAGGATATTCTTTTTGTCTTTTTGCTCCTTCGACACTTTGTTATGTGCTTCATCATGTCCTGATTGATAACTTCAGCTTGCAGGGCGGGTAATAACCAAATTGAACAGCTTTTTTGTGCTACTTCACACAACACAATCAACAGGCATAACTGCTCCTGCGTGCAAATACATTAAGGTGGCATTTTACGTCACAAGAAGATCTGTTGCCCCATCTGCGGAGGCTTGGAATTATGTGATAATTGATTTGAGTGAAAAAATCTGCTATTTCACCGTCAGTGAATGTATGGCATTTCACCGGTAGAGAATGTATGATATTTTGCAAAACAATCGATTATCAGGACTGGACCCAGATGCATCGGAATATATAACAAACATAATACTTCGGTGTGTGAAATGTTACAGATGACGTGTGAAATATGGTGGTATAAAAACACTGAAACATGATCCTGCTAGACTGTAATATTTTCAAATAGAAACTTTCTGATAGTCAAGAAACTTTCCATAATATGTAAAAAGTCTTTGATAAAGTGTTTTTTTTTGTTTCAGTTCTGATTCAGGATGAATGTCAGTCCCGTGTTTTCTTTGATATGCAGCAGAGTAAAAGACGGATGTGATTCAGAAAGGGATTAAAATACACTAGAATGATTTTGGTGCCAGTTATGACACAAGCTGGGCTTCAACGGATACTGTACTCATTGTCTACTCATGAACTCTTGAACTATGGAAGATAATAGCTTTATGAGTACGGGATCAGAAGCCTAATGAAACGATGAAGTACATACCTCAGTTCACTGATGCGCGTATCCATATAGCGACTCAGTAATTGTTGATTTATTAATAACCTTGTACTGAAGGTCGTTACGTCTTACGTTGATCTTTTATCAATTAATTTGGGTGATGAGATATGATTATTTAAGAAGCAAATAAATCGAATGGAATATTAGAAGAAAAATATATACCTTTCAAACTAAAATCTTTTATAGTTTTATGAACTTAAATTTCTGAATCATCGACTACTAATACCAAGGTTGTAAAATCTGTGTTTTACCTCTCGCAGTGGTTACAGGTTAATTAATATACGACAATGAAAAATATCAAAATACCTACTTTCCTGTTCAAACAATTGTCTGGTCGAGAGAACAAAGCATACACCGCAAGGATAATTGAATCAACTCTCCGTATCTTTTATTACATTTGTAACCTCTTTATTCCGATGTTGGATGTACAAAGGTTGAACTCCGTTGTTTTCATTGGGCAATGCAATACTAGTCGGGGGGATATGTGAAACATGATAGCAAGGACACACTACTGTTCTTGTTTGGTTAAATAGAAATCACTCTCTGTTCCATTTGTTTACAATTAGGAACCGGAAAGACAAGTGTCCAGAACGCTGCAAAGTGATGGAATGTGTACGAGGAAAAAACATTAAAGCTTTCGGCACTCATTAATGCCAACGGTGCATGTACATTTTATCATCGTTTCGCAGAACCGTACGATAACTGCGGCATGTGGCTGGTTTGTTTCAGTTGGAATTAGGCGACACTTAAACATCTTGAACCGGCGAGATGGATTCTGTTTCCATATTGGTAACCGTCACTAAATTCTGCCGTTCGCCAATATGTGCCATGAACAACTGTTAGTGACGCGATGGCGAGTAAATTTAGATGCGTCAGCTGGTACTTTAGTACACTTCGGGGAGCAAAGAAAGTTCACGGACTCTTTAATGTCCCATGTGCGTCACACCTGAACACTTTCCATGCTTTGGACATGACATGTCCTATGTGGCTACCAAATTATTCATTACGACAATAGCAGGGGCATATAACCGTTGTAATTTGAAGATGTTGGCGATAGTATATTGGTTTGTCTCCCATAGCAACTACATGCAATAATCACTACATGCCAAAATTACTACACTTAGTTAAAAGCAGAATTGATATGATTAATTTTGAGTTTTGGTTTTTAGAAATTGATAGAATTCTTTGGCTGCTCTTTTTATATACGTTCGAGTAGCTGACCATCTTTGACCTCCATAATAGCGCCTCTTGGCTGTAGGAGCCACTATAATTCTTCTTTTAACTGAACCCAGGCTGGGGCTTCATATTTCGTCTTTCACTTAATGTATATAGTGCGCCCCACATGCATGAGAACTCACAGAGGGTTAGCCCGACTCCCGTATATTTACGACAATCATTTACAAAGTCGACACAATTTATGGATAACAACTTATGTAATAAGTTATTATTAATATGTCTTCGACCTGAATACACAATGACATGTGACAGTAACACTGTGTCTAAAATACAGACCATCCCAGACACTAGGGCTATGCAATAAACACAAGTTGACAAAATTTGCATATTTTGACGATACATTGAAATAGATCATATCTTCACGTGGAATATAAGAAGAGATTTGCTGCTTGATACAGAACATTAAAAATATATGTTACCTGTGTCAGGATAAGTCAGCATTATAGCACAAGCATAATGGAAAACAAAATAGGGTAATTTGTCGACCATACGATGATGCATTTGTGGGCCTTCATTCTCTGCAGTAACATCGGGGGAATGTCCTGAGGGAAGCTCACGAACAAAAAAAACCATAAAAATTCATGTATGAACCTGTCAGAGACGAAGACAGTGAAAGTGCCGAGAGACTTGATTCAATCAATTACTTGTAGACGTACCTGTAATCATATCCCAAGAATCGACAATGACATGAACAGAGTGATAAAGTCGGGATCGTACACTCTATTCTTTTAGCATAGGGTTCTTATGATTTCTTATGAATCGTGATTTAATCGGCATCGTAAATCGACTTTGCTTTCAGCAGAGACTTCTTATGATTATGGAAAAGGTTGACAATGTGTTTCTTTTATTCGTTAGCATTAGTAAGACATTATCTTTTTCGAATGTTTTTTTTTTATTGTTGACCACCCTGTTAGTGTGGTAGCCTTTTCCAGGGAACATGTGATAAATAGTTGAAGTCAACAAGTACAGCCACCATCGATTATAACGATTTCGAATATAGCGAACTATTGGCTACTGTGAAGCAAATTCGGAAACCGGATTACTGAGTGAATAGTAACTCGATGCAATGTAACAGGCAAATCACGTCTAGGGACCTCAGGGAGGGTCTTCCCACAGGTCACGATGAGCGTAATTAGCGAACGCTTTAACCGATAGGCCCTACATAGTTGTCCTCTCCCTGATCGGCAGTTATTGAGGTTTGGTTCACACCTGGTCAAATGAATTAAATTATTTCCGCAGTGTGCCTGTTGTTAATGTTTGTTTATGTATGGCAGAGCGTAACATTAATGACATTGATAACACTCAACACGTTTCATCCTTTACAATACTAACACACAAGTTTACCAATCAGCTTACAAAACATCAAGGATAACAATTTAATCGTCTCCAAACAAGGTGACAATGAGGTCGACATAAGAGTTGCAAATTTCACATATGTGGTTACCCCACTGCAAGTTCAAAACTACTGTTTGGAGAAACTTCCTAGTCATCACATGGCTCTAAGTAGTAATCATATATAATTACGCCGCTTTCAGCAACATTTAAGGAATAGAATTAAAGGATCGACAACACCAGGAATGTTTTTTTCCCTTTTGAAATCGAAACGGAATCTTCAGTGTGACGGACCATTAGGATTACCCAGCTCCCGCGTCAGACGCAGACAAGAGGATGAATCAGTTAAATGAATAGTTGAAAGCAGCCTCTCCGTCTTACCTTTTTACCCCAGTACATTAACTACTTAATGTTGCTCCGCAGATGTATTGCATGGGGTTAAAAACCGTACTCTTTGGCCCCCCTGACTGATTCATCATTTCGAAACATTATCCCCACGAGGGCTCTGATTGGTACAATTTGAAGATCAATTACCAGTTAATGCGAAATCAAAACTGATTGAGATTAATTCACCGCGTCTTCCTTCTGGGAAAATCAAGTCAGATCCTGTAGGATCAAACACGATGTCATTTAAGCATCAATGAGACAAAAAGGATAAAAGAAGATGTTAAAAGAACATTTCGAAAAGAACATACGAACAGTAATCAAACTTTGCTTTCACAAAACGATAGTGTCGATGATGCCATCCCTTGTAGAGGAGAAGCAGACGGTTAAGATAAATATTTTAGACGACGATAACTGCTTGACTTTTGAATCCAATTTTGTCCTCTGTATCAATTTTCTTAGCACTTAACGCACGGAAAACAACGCGACTTGGCATCAAGTTGGACAACATGATTGCGGGTTTCCTTTTTTTACAGTGCTCCCTGTCAGCTCTGCCGCACGAGTGGAACGGTTCTTGTTGGAAGCAATATCAGTGATGGTGGACACTAGGTCTCCATGTATAGTTACAAGAAACCAATGCCATCCCTATTGATCTTCACACCACTTCACTATTCAGAACAATTAAGGAAACTTAATCTAGCCATTGCGGCTCCATTTGTGCCATTGAATATTCAATAAAGGTAGAACATTATTCAATCACTACTCGCATCGGGACACTGCTTACTGTTAGGGCATCCATCCAAGATCTTGCTAATTTCAAGGGCGATGTCGCCGTTCTAGTTCAGTTTGTAACAATGATAGTCCTTCCCTTGACAAGGACTGCAATTAAGGGGCCGTATTTGAAATGAACTTCAAACAGCACCAGTTCTAAAATGAGTTGATGTCGTTTAATGACCTTAAGAGCGTTTCGCATTTTCTTGGGAATGTACTTGACGTAATAAAATAGATAACGACAACAAGTAGTGCCAATATCTTCTATTCTGCGTCAATTCTTACGTTAGCTACTCGCCCCATGGCAAATATTGTTATTTATGTAACATGTAACTGGTGGGGAATGTATAAATAAGACTGAAATCTGTATCTGTATGGGAACAAAAAAACGTACTAATAGATACGTACCTGTGTTCATACATGTATTTGTTAGAACGGCCTAGTCATTTGTATGGTGGTGATGTGTTAAATCAAAGCAGAAACCAAAGTAAAAATGTTCTTACCAAATCCCGTCACGCCGAAGACACGGGTTCGATTTCCTACATGGTGACCCCGCCGTGATATTGCTGGAATATTGCTAAAAGCGGCATAAACCCATCCTCATTCACTCTAACCAAATTATATAAAAGTATTACTAAAAAACATAACTACATGATATCATCGTTTTAATGGGACACGCAAAACAGGGAGAGTCCATCATTACTTTGGATATTCGCAATATCATTTTACAAAAATGCTTTCGACACTTCAGGTCTTTTCTTTCATGTTAATGGCATCCCGTTTCCATGTCCCGTGTGATTAGTCGATGGTTATGTTATTGTCTTTTGTCTTTTGTGTTGCAGACGCCATATACTATATTATCCCTTTATTACAAAGCAATGTTGTACCGAGGAGACTCGTGCATATGTCATTCTAAAGAGAAGCTCTTGAACGAGTAGCTAAAATAACATGCTCTTTTTCAGAAAATCGGACTTGACACTTTTCCACTTTCCACTTTTAAAACTGTGTGTTTTTGCGTAATGCGACAATAATATGACATACAAAAGGAAGATACGCTGTGCACAAATAAAATACAGTAAACAGCTGTTACAACGAACTAATTTAAATTCGTTATAACCATAGTTCGTTATAAATAAACGCTCAGCATATATACAGCAAATGGCCTGGACTAAAAAATGAATTCGTTATATCCGTCAGTTCGTTATAAGCGTGTTCATTATAAACGTAGTTTACTGTAATGGTAATAAATAAGACAACGAGAGTAGATGAGTTTATCGCCACTGTAAACAACATTTCAGTTATATTATGGGTGTGGGCAATTATACAGTTCATATACGTTCTGATTATTGGAGGCGGTCGGGTAGCCTAGTGGTTAAAGCGTTGGATCGTCACGACGAAGATCCGGGTTCGAATCCCGACATGGGTACAATGTGTGAAGCCCATTTCTGGTGTCCCCAGCCGTGATATTGCTGGATTATTGCTAAAAGCGGCGTAAAATCAAAGTCACTCACTCATTTTGATTCTTGATCCCTTATGAGAAACAATAATTGTACACCGTCAAGGAAAACGTCGAAAGTTTTATTAATTTTACAATCATAAACATTAAGATAACCTCCAAGATAATAACTAATATGTTGACATCTGGATTTCAAAGAGCAAAGTCAAATTCGCAATTTCTATGTATCGGTAACATTTCATCCATTGTGAAAACGAGCTGATAAAGGTATACGTATTTAACAATTCCGGTAGAAAATAACAACATCGTAACAGGTCAGGAGTCGTGACGCGTGAACACTCATGAACCATGATCAAAGCATTCCAAAATAGCATAACACATAAACTTGTCATAAAAATAACACGCCACGGGGATTATGTTTGTCCTATTCGTGTATATAAAAGCGGCAAAACCCTTTCCATGATCATAAAAAATCTCATTTAATGTTCAGGTTGGAAATGTCTGACAATATCATGGCACACACAAACATACGAATACAGTTCTCCCCTAAACTCATGGGTTCATTTACAATAACAACTTTAAAGGTATACACCAAGGATTGTCAGAGATTGCAAAGAACATGTACACACAAAAATTGCTCCGAAAATGAGTTCTTTATGAAAAAAAAAATGTTTAAAAAGAACAGCTTTGATCATGCATAAAATGAAATAGTTTTCGTTAATATATATTTTATTATTTTTGTAATAGTTTGACATTTAGAAAATTGGTTATGGAATGATTCTTATCTTAAGCGTCGGCGCAAAACATAATGTTGTCTTTGATGCAGATACTAGGGACATATAAGACGATATCAAACCTAGGCTTGCGGCTACCAACAACACTTAACTTTGCCCAATCCATTTAGAATACTGAAAATAATATTTCCTCTATCAATACTTTCTTTCTATTATTAATCAAACATTGGTCCAACCCTGCTAGGGACTGTTTATTATCAAGTTTGATGCCGAGATAGGGCTTTAATAGCTATGATGAACTACTCACATTACACAGATAAGTGATTCCAATTGACCATCTATCGGTCTCTGGGTCTCTGACTGTGGACAAGATTGAATTGGTTTGGCATCCATTATTCGCTGATGTATCCTGAATGTTTGTCTACTGTCACGACAAGACGGTTTTCATAGACGGTTGGTACTTCAGTTATGTACCAAAATATGGAAACAGGTTTTGTATAGTACTTCACGTCTTACTTTATGTTCAGAATGTATTATTAAAGCACCTGTAATTACCGAATTGAGAGACTTGAATGGGACAATAACATACTGCCGCGAACATTGATAGCTCTTGAATCCTAACCGAGGGTAACTCTAAAAGGTCAGAAACATTTACACTGGATCAGTTTATGCCGAAGTGTATTCATACGCGCATCTATCAAAGTAACATAAAAAATACACAACATTGAAAAGTCCTGAATTCTTCACGGAAACAGTACAACAAATGGGCGCAACGATTCATCAATGTTATACAGCATCGCAAATGTCAATGGCCTGATAGCAAAACACCAATCACAATGAAAATAGTTAACATCGATGCCGCGCAAGAATATCGCTGGTATCATTGACGTAACAAAATGAACAGAAAATGTAAATACGGTTTACGTTTACTTTTATATACAGTGAAAAACGTGTATAACGAACATGCTTATAAAGAACTAACGGATATTACGAACTTACGTTTTGGTCCCTACCATTCGCTGTATAGAGTGAGTGAGTGAGTGAGTTGGGTTTAACGCCGCTTTTAACATTATTCCAGTTACATCACGGCGTGTCAGCTTAATGTGGGAGGAAAGTCCGAAGTTATGCAGGTCTCAGACGTTTACCACTTCGGTGAAACCCACGAGCACGGGTATGGTGCTGACAAACCTAGAAACATGGGATTCGAACCCACAATCATAGGTTTCTGGCGTGTCCAGGGGACGCAACTCTGCACAGCGAATCGCGGCGCCTTAGACGACTGGGCCACCCGTGCCCCCTGCTGTATAGATGTTGTATGTATGCTTATAACGAACTACGGTTATAATGAACTTAAATTAGTGGTCCATTTGAGTTCGTTATAACCGTAGTTTACTGTACCTTCCAATTCCTTTCAATCCAAAATACACCATGCTTGAAAAGACGCAGGTATCCATTCAGTAAACATTCACAATTGTATATCAGACAATAGAGGGTAAAAGCTTTCAATGCAAACTGATGAACCAAGGATGTTTTGTATGTGTTAGTCTTTGTGATTACATCGACTATTGCAAAGGTATCGCTGTTGGACGGTACACGTAACTATCATGCTTTTAAAGCAATACTAATGAAATAGCTGTACCTTTATCGCTATTGTGTGTTTGACTATCGAAGTGTTATTGCAATATCAAAATGTCCTTCATAGTCACCTCCAGTAACAATGCTATGTCAGTGACTGGTGACAGCGTGAGCATCACTTGTAAGTGTCCATACACATGACATGATGCAGGGTTTCGGTGTAGTCAGTATTCTTACAACCGCATCACAGTTCATCATGATTTGAATCAGGATCAGCTTGGGCTGCTGAGTTACCAGATCAAGGGATAACAACCCGTGAATCCCTGTGAAGGCATCTTATTATCGTGTTGTCATGAAGAAATTAAGCATGTAGATAAAGAGGTATTCACCTGCTCTACCATGTCCAACATAACAATTGTGGTACTATGCTCATACTGTATGAGTGACGTCAGCATGGCGTCAGCCCTGCGTGGTTTCTTACTGCAAGAAGAAACGTGGAATACTGGAGATGTTTGTTCTTTTACAACTATTGATGGCATGTGACAAACATCACTGTGTACGTGCAAACTGGCAACCACAAACTAGCATCCGTCAAAAACATACTCACAAAGAACAACTTATTCATGTACGAGCGTGCAAAACATCATGTTGTGCACTCAATAACTGTTCGTCGTGCAGACAACAGTAGTGATGGGATAAAAAAAATGAACGTTTATGGAGTGGACATCCACATGCTCTAGGATGATGCTGTATGTCAGTTATTTTAGAAGGGGTGCTTATTCTGTTTCGCTGAAAATCATCAGCAACGTTCCACGATGACAGACTAGCAAGGTCACACATGGTAAAAGACTCTGTTTACAAACACTGGGTACTGGGAATTAATGCTTCCCTGGGTCAGAACATACATGTTGGACAAATTATTTCAAATTTGAAGGTAACATCGAGACACGGGTGGTCGCAAATCGCTGTACAGAACCGCGCCTATCATCTACTTGACAACAATTAACATCCTTGCCATGGTCTGTTAGCACCATATCAGTGCTCGTGATAATCGCCTGAGACCTGCGCCATTTTGGGCGTCACATCAGCATTAAACAGTTGCTGGCATACAAGATTGTTCACCGCAACCGGTAATGCGTTCACTCGGCGCTCGTGTTTTATGTGATGATATGTGATGAATATATGTACAGTGGAATATAGTTCACTCAGCTTAATTAACTCAATTTACCGTTTTGGGAAGACGATATAACTTTATGGCTCCTCGGAGTGTATAATATCGACTCTCAGTTTGTCTCGATCTGATGATGTCACTTATGTATCTCTGGTCCCTTTGACGTTGAGTCAATGAAGTATTGATATTGCAGTTGCCATGCTATTAGATCGTTGACAATAAAAACAACATGATATAATGTCCACATTAGAAAACCCCATCCAGCTAGGCAGGATAGCAGCTGGAACTGTTTACAACAAAAGAGTCTGCTTGAAATTGGAAACATGGGCAAACCCATCATACCAAAGGCATGTTTTTCGGTATTGACCAAAGGAAACCAGGGCCCCGTTCCTCAAAGCGATCTTAGCGCTACGATGATCGTAAGCCTATGTTAAAATATGGGACTTACGATCACCTTAGCGCTAAGATCGCTTTGAGGAACGGGTCCCAGGACCCATGTGAAAAGGCACAACAATATCGCATCCTGTTCTTGTAGACCAGTGTTATACAAACAACTGTTGTTGTTTGTTTCAAAAATGACAATTCGTGTGGTTTGTGATGCATCTTCTTAATCTGTATTTAATTATAATTATGCCATAGAAATAGATGTTTCATTACGAAATGTTCCCCCTGATTTCATAAAGACTAACATATAGTAGTTTATGGAATCTTGAATTATATAGCGCATTCCTTTCCTCTAAATACCACGTTTCCTGATGTTGTCAGAGCTGGCTAGACCTGCCTTTATATTCCAGATTGTTTGGGCTTCATATAATACATATATTCAGCATGATGTTGCAGGGCAATGTTTTGTAGTGACACTGAACTGATCTGCGAACTGAACTTGATTGATTGAGACGCCATTGTGAACCCTGATATCGCTGTTTTGTTTATATCTCATTAATGGGGTTAATCTGTTCTAAATATTGCAAGACGTCTTTGGTTTATTTGAGCAA
The DNA here is from genome assembly GCF_022045235.1 of Haliotis cracherodii. NCBI lineage: Eukaryota > Metazoa > Mollusca > Gastropoda > Lepetellida > Haliotidae > Haliotis > Haliotis cracherodii. The sequence continues at coordinate 62,871,105 of NW_027266275.1, read as the reverse complement.
GAAGGCAATTACACGTTTGTAAATATTGATGAAACAGTGGCAATAGATGGGTGTTGTGACGTGGCGAATGTCCATTGCAAGCATCAACGTTTCAGTTGAAATTTGGACGAACGGAAGTGCCGAATCCCGATGTGTATTAAATACATGCGCAACACTGGCCGGTAAAATAGGTCGCTTGGGGAGAGTAATCGATAACAAGTAATTAATGAAACAATTTGCGTAAGATTGACCATTAACATTTATGGCAGTCTCTCGATATTATGGCTTCCGATATGTGCACCCAGAAAGCCGATATCTCCAGAGACAGGCGGAATAGGTATTTCCATATGACAAGCGTAGATGTGGTGTGAGGAGTGGAACTTATTGTCTCATTTATTCAAGCAATATATCGTTAACGTACCTGAGAAATGGGCTGAATTGAACCAACGCTTGAACCATTAGGCAACACCACCACCCTCCCAAGGAGAGTTATTGTCACTTATGTGGCTACTACACATTAGCTGATTAATTAATGGACTGCATATTGTAAATAGTAGATCCATCATCATCAGGGTATCTAGTGGCGACATACGTACGAGCGCCAGTGCATTCATGTATACAGACTCAACTTTAACACTGGAAATGTTACAGGCATATTATTGTAATATTCACATTCTTGTTTATATAATTAGGCTGTGATACGTCGCAAATCGCTGTACACAGTTGCGTCCCTTTGGTAAGCCAGAAACCTATGATCATGGGTTTGAATCCTGGTTAGCCCATATTATGTTTCTAGGTTTGTCAGCACCATACTTGTGCTCGGTGGTAAACGTTTAAGACCCGCATCACTTCGGGCTTTCCGCCAACTTTAAGCTGACACGCCGTGATATAACTGGAACACTGTTCAAAGCGTTAACCAAAACTCACTCACTCACTATAATAATTTGGACATCCAAATACGCCATGGGTTTGATTCCTGCTGGTGTGAACACGCCCTGTTCATAGCTTGATGAACACTGGGACACATGTGTCGCATTAGAAGTGGTAATATTGATTATTAAAAGCTCAAATGAATTAAATCTATATTTGGAATGATCAACGGATAACGGTATTGGCCTATCAAGCCATATGAACATAACGGGATGCGCATAGATGTTTGTCTCTGCTAGGTGGCGCTGATCCCCCTCGTTGAAAACGTAGATCCGGAAATGATTGACAAGCACACGTTATTTATGAGGAAAACAATCAGTGGAGTTTTGCCAAATTCCACGAGTTTCTATGTCTACACTTCCCCGTTGCCGAAGAGTAATCAATTACCAAGATGCCTGTCTACTGGGACGTTTGATGGACAACAGCAAACTAGTGGTTGACATAATTTGTAAATAAATAGTGATAGCGTACGCCACCACAGAATGATCAGATTGTCTTAGAGATACAACTCTAGCTGTTCCTCAGCATTGTCTTGATATAATACTTGGGAAAGTTCCTTACCGCGATCTGTAGGCGGAGTGAACAGCAAATCTTGAAAGCATTTGAAGTGATCAGCAATTGCGTTCCCTTTTCGTGAACACCTGGTATCATCACTGATTTTCAGTGATCCAGTTTTCTGTCTTAAGCGGTCTCTGAATAAACAGGACAGTTGTAAAGTCAGTGGGGGCGCTATGTGGGACAGGATGTTACTGATGTCACGGTATGTTAGCTTAATGGGAGACATCTTCCCTAGGCAAGGAGTTAACTGACTTTGAAAGTCCAGTTTCCACCCTTGCCGAACTAGGCTGGAATTCCTTGGCTCGATCGTAGCGCCACCAATGCTTATTACGAGTTATGTCCCTTTTAAGCCTCTCCTATGGACCAATCAGATTCCGTCTCTCGTATCACTTGCATTTGTTTCAAACAAAACGGCGGTGCCCAGTCAAGACCTCCTGATCGATAATCAAGATCTATATTGTGATAAAATGGGTCTTACATCGCGAAGTGCATCAAATCAAGTGAGCACCTTGATTAGAAACATGAAAAGACTTGGAAATTATCTGTTGACAATGAGTTAGCGGTGCACATGCTTTGCAAATCCTGCAATCGATCGAAATTTGCACGACACTTTACTAACCGGATTTCGATTTCGGTACGCGATTTTGATTTGACTATGCATAGACTCGTTAGTCCAGCCAAAATGTAACTCCATAATTCCTGCCTTGTTCGGCAAAGGGGAAAACTGGACTTTCACAGTCAGTTTACTCCCTTGCCTCGGGAAGATGAATGGGAGAGGAAGCCAAGACAACTACCATGCACCTTGGAGAAAAACGACAATGGTATTTACGAACAACTGATCATAACTATAACGAATCTGGGATTCGAAACCACGGTGATGTGACAAGGGCACTTAAAAAACCCTGGTCACATCACCGTGGTTTCGAATCCTAGATTCTCAGGGACGTAACTCAGCACAGGAATTGCGAATCCTCAGACGACTGGTCAACCTGAGACACACTTTGATGATGTTCAATTACTTGAGAGAAGGGATAAGTCAAAACATTAGACTGCCAAAGACGACACTGTAGTGCCATCGACCTTCAATAAGTGTTACCAGCAAGAAGGGGACATCTTCGAGAACACATTGACTCGCCAATGATAGTATACAACGATTCGGGAGTGGGGGATTCTTTGACTGTTTGGTTTCAGATTGAATTCGTTTTCTTCAGAGCATGAACACCAAAAATGTTTTGAGTGAGTGGGTTGGGGTTAACACTTTAAACAGTATTTTAGCCACGATGTGTCAGTTAAATGTGTGTGTGTGTGGAGGGGTGGGGGTGGGGAGCCCGAAGTGATGCAGGTCTCAGACGTTACCACTTTGTTCAAACTCAGGGGGACGGGTATAGTGCTAACAAACCAAGAAACACAATCGAACTTGGGAGTCAAACCCACAATCATAGGTTCCGGCGTGCCAAACTGCACAGCGAATTGCGGTGCAATAGACGACTGGGCCACATGTGCCCGCTAATGTTTTGAAGTTTTGATAAATGCGAATACCACATATATTCGAAAGAATATCGACAGCTATATTAGAATTGTTAATTCAGTACCCGCTTCTCACATTTACTTCAAACCACATCCTGTTGTGTGTTATTAGTGTGTTATATATTCATCATACTATTCTGTTCTCCTATGTATATTCTCCATCGATACCATGGTAGAAAGAATGCATCGGTCAACCACGAACTCGTAGATGAAATCAAATGTGTGTTCTGATCAGGAATATTTCGGGGATGATTCATATAATGTGTCACGACGTTATGCAATGGGTAGGACAAGTTATGCAACATTCACACGTGTATGTCACGCACGGAAGCTTAAAGTGATTCCAAGATATGAATATAATCCCTTAATTCTATGTTTCCTTCATATATCAATCTGATCAGAGATTTATAGCTCTCTCCCGTGTCTTGCTGAACATATCTCTCTCTGTTTTCAATTAATATTCTTCAACAAGCTCAAGAGATTCTTACCCTCGCGGTACTGCTAACAGCCTGGGGTTATCTGCACAGACTTTATCCCATCCAAGTAATAAGGTTACTTGTATACAAGACAACACGATTGGCGCCTACTGATGCTCTCGGCTCTCACGGACTCCGACAGAACAAGGACCAATTACATCAACAGAGCCGTTCGACAGAGCTTGCTATTACGGGTTTAATCTGCTTATGCTGTAAGAATCACCAAACCTTCAGCCCAATACATCGATGGGTTATGGGATTGGTCAGTTCCACTAAGGCTCCTAATTTCAATGTACCGGTCGAACAAGCTTGGCGTGAAGCGATGTGTCTGGTTGTAGGAAAACGGTTTGCACTTCACCGAAAATATTGAAGTGGACGGTTTTGTCTATTTACTAAAGAATGCAAACGAAAAGAAAATATTTGCTCGTCTACTCTCAAGCTCGGTTGAAAACGGACACAGATGACGGGAGGCATCATAGAGTCGGGGTATTCATAGAGCCAAATGATCATATCTAAGGACGGGATAAAGAAGTAGCTATTCACACGTGCAACAACCATGATTTATGATATCGTTAATGTTTCGTATTTTGCTACCTCCTTCATCACGATAAATATCTTTCAGGAAGTTAGGTACTCCCTTGTGTATGCTCTAGTTGTCCAATTACATGTAGAATACATTATTGCCAGATCGACCATCATGGCCACAAAACTGTGCCCCTTGTCATATAGTCGTAAATTTATTTGGTACCTTGCGCTGTCACAAATTATGATGTTAATTGATATACATGTAACGTGTATCGATTCCTTATACCATCACAATTCATGCACCCCATCAGAATTCTGTTTTCACCTTCAGTTATCGTTTGTTTGTTCTTTAACGCCGCACTCAGCAATATTCCAGCTATATGACGGCGGCCTGTAAATAATCGAGTCTGGACCAGACAATCCATTGACATCATGAGCATCGATTCACACAACTTGGATACGATGACTTGCATCAACCAAGTCAGCGAGCCGGACCACCCGATCCCGTTAGTCGCCTCTTACGGCAAGCATGGGTTGCTGAAGATCTATTCTACCCCGGATCCTAACGCAGGCCCCTTCAGTTATCATGTTTGACAATGTAGAAACCTGCTGTTCTGTCATATGAACCGTTAAGATATAAGAGATCTAAAGCATATGTGCATATGGATCGATTTTATCAACATTATATATTATAAAAATTAAAGTGAAACATTGAAAATATTAGCCTGATTTCAACCAAAACTGTTTGTCAAAATATTTTTAAAATAATCGGAAAGGGTATTTTGAAAGTAAAGCGTTGACCCGCATGTACACAAATAAGCCACACTATTGCGTTCTAAATGTTTAATTTCAGTTCTCATTGATTCCCAACAAAATTACGACCTAAATCCTCGCAACATTTAAACCGTGACCCCAGTTCAATAGCTGTTAAATATTCATAGCAGCTATATATAGAGAGCAGTTAAGATGCAACTGGCACCGACAAGTAGATAGTTAACTGGCAATCAGCTGTTCATTCATCTTTACAAGGGACGGAGAATAAGTAATTGCGATTCTGATTCATTTGTGCATGAAAGTGAATGCCAAATGTGTATAGAGCTCAGGTTACATAATATCCAGGGAGCTAAATCAATCTGAGGATGCATATATTAATTATGTCAATTACAACCTCCTCATTCTGCCTGAAAGTGTGACAACTACATGCCGAGTATCGACCTATGGACAACAATAAATCTTTCCGTTTTGAAATAAAGTGTTCTCCATTGTTAAATGAATACAAAGACTACAAAATATCATTTGCTGATTTGTATTCCGCTCTGATATCGCTCGAACCATTTGATGTTGAGATGGTATGTAAATTAAATATTCATCGGTCCTGACATTTGAAAAACCAAAGACAAAGTGGATCAAAGCCATTATGTCCTTTGAGATTCCATGAAATGAATTTCACTTATGCAAATTATTAATTCATAAATGTCAGCTTTCACAGAAATAGCCATCAAACGCCCGCTTACATGTACCCGATATATTCGTGTTTTCATATTGTTACCTTTCTTAGAATATTTATCAATCCTTAAAACATAAAGTAATCCATTGGTTCGAATCCCGGTTCGCCCCGATTATGTTTCTAGGATTGTCAGCACCATACCGTGCTCGAGGGTTTCACCAAACTGATAAATGTCTGAGACCTGCATCATTTCGGGCTTTCCTCCCGCACCAAGTTTCCAAAGACACGGGTATAATGTTGAAAACGGCCTTCAACACAACTCACTCACTCATGTAATCGAAAGTTAATAAACCGTAAACCTAATTCCGAAAAAGGCGTAATCGAGTTGCTAGCAAAAGTAAATTGGTATTTCATAGGAAAAGACATTAGTCATTATCAGACGAAATAAATGGACCACCATGAATATGACCTTTTTACCTTTACTGCGTATATTGAGGTCTTGGAATACGAAAAACACATTAGCGATTTAGTAGCGGTAATTTGATTACTGAAGATGTCGCCCACACAACCCTAGGCAGTCGCGGACCCGAGGCTATCGTGGCGATATGTATTATATCAACAGGTCAGACAGATCATAGGTCATGACTCTAGTGGACCCAAATATACATCAATATATATTACATATATTCCACCAAAACGAAAAGTATTACAGTCTTTGATAGATTTGAGTTAATACAAATAATTTGGTAGTGATTGTTCCATGCTTTATCTACCATCATTAACATGAGTTATGAAAACTGCCTGTTTGACCTTGTATGGCCATATATTCATTCATCCGTATGTAACACAAATTGAACCAGATACATTTTTACGTGTGTATGAGACCCGTGAAGATCGGGGGTAGAATAGATCTTCAGCAATCCATGCTTGTCGTAAGATGCCAAATATGGGATCGTGTGGTCAGGCTCGCTGACTTGGTTGATGCATGTTATCGTATCCCAGTTGCGTGGATCGATGCTTGTGATGTCAATCACTGGATTGTCTGGTCTAGACTCAATTATTTCCAGACCGCCAAATAACAAACAAACAACATGTATATGACATTCGACATTCTAGAACTATTATTATGAGTGAGTGAGTGAGTGAGTGAGTGAGTGAGTGAGTGAGTGAGTGAGTGAGTGGGTCTTGTGCCCTTGGAAACTATTTCAGTTATATCACCGCTTGTTAGAGAACAATCCAAAGTGTGCAGGTCTTTACCACTACAATTTAACTCACGAGAAGAGTACAGTGTTGAACGACCGAGCATTGCAAGTAGCAAGTAGCGAATCTGGGATTCGAACCACGACCAGATGATCAAGAATGCCAAAGATCTCAAATCTCTCTACGTGCATGTATATTAGCACACATTCTAAAAGCAAACCATCTGAATTTTTTTCTTTAGACACCAAACTTAGATTCTCAAGGCATTAAATATTCATGATAGTATAAAGCAAAGTAACAGCCCTCAACAATGCCACAATGCAGACACGTAATCGCCACTCGTAGACTCATGATTAGCGGGTTACATGCGACATAGTATTGGCCTCAGACACTAAGGAGGGGAATGTTAGAAGTAGTGGTACCACGAAGACAGCGGATGTGTCTGCAAGTTATTCGTCGGGGACTAGTTTGTCAGTACTTTGCAATGGGGGAAGACAATTTGGCAATTAGTAATGCTGAACCCCTCTGAACATTACTTTATTATGAGGTAGATAAACATCACTACTGGTCAGTTTCATTACGTAGATGCTTCAGATGTCGACTTCAAAGGGAGGTAGTTATTGATCATCATGAGGGTCTGGTACATGACTTAGAGACTCGTGTATGTGTCATACTGGTGGGTGATCCATGATTCAATCAAGGGGTGTCTGACGACCGGTGAATTATCACAAAACCACCAATCGCCCTCAGGCGATTCTGTTGTGAAAGCTCAATTTACGTACAGTTACATTAAATGCATAACGTGACAGCATAACAGCTATGGGCGATTGCACAAAGAGTTTACATGTAAAATGCAATAGTTACAGTATTAAAGTAATACCTCTGAGTAAGTGACCTGTCAGTTTGGTTCAACAACACCATGACTGTATTTCACTAACGTCTCGACATGAGAACTGAAAGGATAGGAAACTGAGACGGGTATGACGTTGTAAACGAGGAACCTCTGAAACAAATGTTTGGGATAACCCTTTCTTTGTAAAGTAGAGATTCTCGGTCTTTTTTTTTTGTCTTTTCAATTTTTTTTATCTTTTGGTGGGGGGGGGGGGGGAGGTTGAGTCTAATCCGGGATTCGAACCCTCACTGCCAGAGTGTGACACCTAATCGCCAACACACAAAGTCAGCGATCTAACCCACTTAGCCAGCGAGGCTTCCACAAAAATGAAAGTCCGACAACTTGTAGTCTAGATCACATTCTTTGTTATATAACATTTGTTATATTTGACCACTTTCTAAATGGCATTGTGTGTTCATAGAGAAACCTCTGATTTACTACCAGGTAGAGACAAATCAACTGATCAACTGGTTGAGAATGTATCAAGTATTATCAAGATAACTAGTAACTGATGTATGCTGACACAGCTGATATATTATAGATTCAGAAACCTTTAAAAAAAAGACTGAACCTGAAGAAATTGAGATTGAAAGCTAATATTGCATGTAGGTTATGTTGGATTTGTATTTATGCTTACTCAATCTTGAGATATAGTACAGGAATGTTCCAATATACAGCATTGTGCATTATATGTATAAACATGCTTTAAAGCGAATTCAAGCAGTATTGTTCCGACAACTGCAGCACGAGATAAATATGAAGAAATTGAGATTTAAAGCTAATTTTGCATGCAGGTTATGTTGGATTTGTATTTATGCTTACTCAATCTTGAGATATAGTACAGGAATGTTCCAATATACAGCATTGTGCATAATATGTATAAACATGCTTTAAAGCGAATTCAAGCAGTATTGTTCCGACCAATGTGTATCTTTGTGATGGTAGTGTGCGAGCTATTTCCGATGACGGCCATCAACAGGTGCCCCCAAATAGTTGCCAACATCCCCAGACATGCATGTCCATGTGTATAACCATGTATCCGTGACTAACTGCATGCAGTGGAGTACACGCTGTCCATCAAGAGATTGTTTAGGCGGACGTGTCTGTTTCCCTACAACGGCGAACCGTAGGTCGGCATACCCTAAACGTCAGCACAGCCTGTATGTCAAACGTCATGTGTAAGATAGCTGCATAACGAGACAGCCCTGTCAGAGATCACTGTGTCAGTGCATCCATGCACAGTTACATGGACACACATAATCTCAAGTGAAATCATGCTCGCGAATGTTGAAATCAAAGCGTGGTCTATCCATAGTCAAGTGAAACATCATTCTGAGTAATCCACATGAATATGTTACTTTGCATGTTAATGACTGTCCGAATCAGTAATATCAGTAATACTATCCATGTAGTAATACTCTGTCGAATGCATTGCTCTTTCTCTTGAGTCAACTTGTAATGTTTTATCAAAGTTGCATTCCAAGCATTTGCCTGTGAATAACGAATAGTTTCTCCATTGCTCAGATAAAGCATGCTTATCCATATTCAAGTGGAAACATATCCGTAACCATATTTGTTTGAAAATAATCTGTTTTCGTTCTTGTCTATGCAGGTTTTACCGTTCTTCCTGACAAAATAGCCTTTTTCCTAGACCCTATTAAGTCATGTTTTTTATATTTTTTTCATGCTTCTTTGAAAACATGATGTATTTACGTTCCCATAGTAGCATGTGTATTATTGCCCCAGTGAAAGTATATTTCATCATATTCCTGTGAAATCATATTTCGCTCCATTATCCCGTGAAAACATATCTTTTTATGTTCCCTAGAAAGTAAATTTTATCTATGTTCCTGAAACATGAAAGTGTAGTTTCATCCATACGAGCCATAATCACCCCGGCTATGCGAAACGAACTACAGAAACTCAAGTTAGCACGTGTAGAGGATATTGTGCAGTAGACAAGATCCCCAGCGTTACATACAGCAGAGAGAGAGAAAAGAAACATGACGTTTAATATAGCTTCTTATTTATACGTTTTCCGGCTTGCCAACCAGGGTATCGTTGACGTGATATTAGCCCTTCCCCAAGAACGTGGTTTCTAGATATATATCTTACAACATGGGTGATACATTTTATGTTCGCAGTAGAAGTGACTTTTTATCAAAACTGCTGTTTTACCCAAGTCAAGTGCGGTTGAGCATAATTTGATATAATTCAACGCCAACATTATACCACAGAAGACAATAATGTTTGATGAATGGCCTGATAAATTATTCAGATGATTGGCTTTTATACCTGATAGAATCTAAATGGTCACTTAATTCTTTCATGTTAATCATTATTAGGTAATATTTCATACGTATATTGATAACTGTGTATGGGTGTATTTACGCGCAGGATAGATACTACAGTTTCAATACTGTAGTTTCAAAAACATTTTAGTTAACTTGCATATTTTTAAAATACTGATTTTATGATTATATCAGATATAATGATTTAGGGACATCATTATGCAGTTATTTGCATTAAATATTTTTTTTGAAAATAACAGGTTCGACATTGTATGGCTATAAACATTAACAATCTGCCATGCTAAAAAGTATACTGTCATCAAATGATATTACAAAACACATAAAGTACACGATATGGATTACACATAAATCAACACTCACCTTTCTTTTGGTTCTTAACTGTTGGAGATCTCTAGCCTGATCAGCATTTCCCGGGGAAGTTCGAGTCCATAATAGAATCCCCACAATTGAATAGGTCACAGAGAGGATGAAGAGAGGCATTATGTATGTGATAAAGAGCACAAACAATGTGAAAATCCTTCTAGATAAGGGACTCGTCCATGTTTCATCACAAACAATTAAATGATAATCACCCACTCTCACATCATATGCCCTCCCAACAACCAGCTGAACAGATGAAAGCCCTATTGACGATACCCATATCGTCACCAATACATATTTTGCCCGTGCAGTGGTCAAGCGGGACTTGAGTGGAAACATGACAACGAGGAACCTGTCTATACCTATTGCCATGTTTGTGAACACGCTTGCTGACACTGACAGGTGTTGCATGAATAAGACAACTGGACACATGGGTTTGGAGAACAGCCACGTCTTTAGCATGACGGATGTAAAAGTAAATGGCATACAAAAAAGGGCCATGATGAGATCGGCCACTGCAAGGTTGATGAGGAACGGCCTTATATCAGTGCGACATCGTCTACCTTTACAAAACACAAGAACAACGAGTAGATTCCCCAAGATGGCAAGAATGGTTGTTAAAGAGTATAAAAATATTAATCCTATTTTCGAATCCTCGGACAGAACCAAAAACGGAATGTCGGAGGCGGAGGTATTCCCTGATGACGAGTTTGTGTGGTTGTCCAACTGTGACAAAGTCGTATCCGCCATCGGAGGTTTACATGGGACCTTTGAGCAATTTCCCTCCCAACTTCCCATGTCCTCGAAGTGAAGATGGAAGGAAGCGCGCAGGAAGTTATCATACCCTTCTCGACACCTTTTCCTGGAGTCCCATGAGACTGTCGCTGCCCCCTTTAATCCACAGTAATATCCTAAGTCGGAAAGAATCCTGCGAAGCGATCGTTCTCAAGGCCCCAACCTGAACGGCGGGAGATAACCAAATGAAGTGCGCTCTCCTCTCCTGTCGTCTGCTAAGTATTGGCAACGTGAGGCTATCGATTCTAACGGCCCGTGCCGCTCTCGTGCGCACGTGCAACAGAAATCAGCGATACGCGCAATCAAGAGTATTCACAATCTCCCGTGAAGACAGCCATTGTTCATGTTTCATATGTGCGTCATTCCTCATTTAAAATCGATATCAATCACCTACACCTGTTTACATGCGAATAGGAGAACGGCAGTTTTTTTCTCAGACTGGTCCATGTGTCGGGAATAGTCACCCTTGAACAAACACTCACACGTTTCCTTGATTGAAACTTCTGTAAAGAAATGTTGAATCAGTTCTCGGAACAATTCACTTCTCACACATAAAGTTGGGATTTTGACGTCAAATGATCCTATTTAAAGCAATGTCCCTGCCACGTCTATATTGCACATCATCTGTTGCACAGTAAAGAGAGGAGACAAACATAACATTTCCCTTCACCACAAATCACATCACGGAGGTCGCGAACAGGTTATCCCATTGGTCAAGTCCACACACCTTGAAATGGCGACTCCCAGAGCGTACGATCGACACTGAATGTGTTCCTCGGAGCACGAATCGTCCCATTGTCGACGACCTGGCGACTGAGATGGGTCAGTGAACGGTAGTGAGTGTATAACTTTTCCGTAGCATCGGAGAAAAGATCAATTGGCGTAACTTATGTGGCACGCAATTATTCGTTTGTATCTTTACGGTCGACTTGTCTTACTTGTTGGTCGACGAGAAAGGTGAGTCTGGAGTCAGTGTACAGAGGTTTGATTGTTATAAAAGTAGCGTGAAGTTACAGGAGCAGTTGCAGATCGAGTTTAATGTGTACGGAATCGACAACATTTATCCTCAATTTATCGTTCCTTAAACATACATTCATGTTACACCTACATCATCCCTTCTCTCTCTCTCTCTCTCTCTCTCTCTCTCTCTCTCTCTCACGTGTGTCTCTTGTACACCTCTCTCACACATCTGCATGTGTCTGTTGTACACCTCTCTCACACATCTACACGTGTCTGTTGTACACCTCTCCATCATATACGCATGTGTCTGTTGTACACCTCTCCATCATCTACACGTGTGTCTGTTGTACACCACTCTCACACATCTACACGTGTGTCTGTTGTACACCACTCTCACACATTTATATGTGTGTCTGTTGTACACCTGTCTCAAACATGTAAACGTGTTCCTGTTGTACGCCTCTCTCAAACATCTACACGTGTTCCTGTTGTACACCTCCCTCAAACATCTACACGTGTTCCTGTTGTACACCTCTCTCAAACATGTACACGTGTTCCTGTTGTACACCTCTCTCAAACATCTACACGTGTTCCTGTTGTACACCTCCCTCAAACATCTACACGTGTTCCTGTTGTACACCTCTCTCAAACATGTACACGTGTTCCTGTTGTACACCTCTCTCAAACATCTACACGTGTTCCTGTTGTACACCTCCCTCAAACATCTACACGTGTTCCTGTTGTACACCTCTCTCAAACATGTACACGTGTTCCTGTTGTACACCTCTCTCAAACATGTACACGTGTTCCTGTTGTATACCTCTCTCAAACATATACATGTGTGTCTGTTGTACCTCCTCTTTTACCACTCGAACTTTTATTTATCTTCTATTGCCTCTTGTATTTCACACAACAGGTTTACATGTAATACACTCCTATCTGAGATCAACTGCATGTCGGAAGTTTCTTACTGAAGCATCGATAAAACTCTGATCCTTTCTACAACTTAATCTAGCAAATTGAAGGACACATTTGAAGAGGCAATATTAAATCCCAAATATGATGTTCTTATTATCACACATGTTTCAATTAAAATCATAAAAATACATCCGCAGAAAAAAAGCTCAAACAGAATCGTTAAGTACAAATGTTATTGATGGTGTTGATATGTAATATGAAAAACAAATAATAAACAGCCGCAATGACGCTCATCCACAGCATCAAGGATCAAGCGAAACATCATACTTTAACTCCTCTCATAAATTAATCAACACTTGGGTGTTTTATTTCTCTGTTATCTACGACTACCACCGACCTTGGTATTGTATTACACACATTAAACTTGGAGATGGGGATGCAGATACGAGAGATAATCAAGCCGAGCACTGAGTCAACATGCACATTAAGACGTCCATCATCCAGTCATGTGACACCGCGCCTTGATACTGACATCTTGACGGTGTACATGTAGTGTATAACTGAATGAGGTAATAAGCATCCCTACCGGACAGGACTCGACCGGTAAAACGGCGAGTATGTTATAAGGGAGTTATGGCCCCTTTTCCGTGTCCGGGTTTCCATAACGTTACAGATGTATTAATTGCTTCAGTCATCTTTTGATTTCATAATCTATGATACATTGTCGGTATGCTGCATCGATACGTGTTATTGCATTATATACAACATTCAACATTCTAAATGTCTCAATAATCACACGTCTGGTATAATAGAAAATAAAGATTTATAAAAAGCATACATTTAAGACGTCAAAGAGTGTAGCTCTTTAATAATAGTATATACACATTTTGGCTAATTCACGTACACCTGGTGTCATTGATTTTCAGATATCCAGTTATATGGATCCATCAATATTTTGCATTTGAATCCGATAATCGTGATGATAGCGTTGATGTATGCACATACCACAAGGAGAGTTCGGGGTAGAATCGCTACCCCCAATTGTTTGTCGTAAGAGGGATCAGAATAGGGCGACGCAGTGAATTGAAGAACTGCGTGACAGCGTACCCGACGGCGTGGGAAGGTGCTCACAATATCAACCAGTGGTGTGGCTGATCCAGACTCGATCAGTTACAGGCCAGTCATATATAGCTGGGATAACATATGCACCCAGACAATATTGCGAAGTAAATGATTGTTACTTCAAAATAGCGAATAATGTGTACAACAGTGCCCTTTTTTGCTATCCTGTGATGCAGAGCTGTGAAACAGCTCTGTGGAATTCTATACACATTATATAAGGATCTGTAGCCATTAAATACGATGTATCGTTTTGTTAAAGAAAGAAACAGTTATTGCTTAGAGATTCAAATATTTATGTCTTACTTATCTTATTTTTATAGCCACTTGGAAATATTATCTTGTAGGCATAGATTAAGTAATCAGTAGGAGGTTCCTAGAATTCAGTTGTTTTCTTATGAAAGTATGAGATGCATGTCTCTAGAAGCATTGTAAATGTAGTTATGTTGTTTTATTACTCAACAAGATAACATCATACAGAGTCGATAAGTAATGTGTATACAACGCTGAATGACAGATTAAAGTTTTAAGGTATGAAACTTTTATGTATTTAAAAAGTTTTGTTCTCCGTTTTGCAGATGTCGTGGAATGTTCCTGGAGATTAAAGCGAAACTAAACTCTCTGATTAGTGAGGACACACGTTGTTACACAGTGGTAATTGAAAACACTGTAAACATTGAAAACACTTGAAACACCGTTAACATGGGCTGATACATTGCAAACATTGATTTTAAACAATGTAAACATGGACTGATACACTGTAAACGTGGACTGGTACACTGTAAACATGGACTGGTACACTGTACATATGGACTGATACACTGTTAACATGGACTGATACACTATAAACATTGATTTGAAACACTATTAACATGGACTGATACACTGTAAACATGGACTGATACACTGTAAACATGGACTGATACACTGTAAACGTGAACTGATAAACTGTCAACATGAACTGATACACTGTAAACCTGGACTGATACACTGTAAACATGAACTGATACACTGTTAACGTGAACTGATCGATGAACTTTCCTGTATATACAACGTAAATGATTAAACCAATTTTAACCTTTTCTTCAGTGATAACGCCTCGTCTGTATCACAGATGCTTGTGTTATCAGACACAGCGCGGAGGTCGATACTGTTTAAGCACTTGTCTGAAGAGTTGAGTACCACAACACACTAAATCAGCCAGGTCACCTTCGCGGAAAGTCGGTCTAACTATTACCCATCTCATTCCATATACATGTACTTATCCACTCAGAGTAATCCAGCAGGTCGACTTCAATAAACTTATTAGTCGTACTTCACCGCAACAAGGAACTTGGAAGTATTTCTAACCTTGAGTGTCAATGCGTGGGAACGATAGAGACAAATCATTCTCGGCCCCAGTATCTGTAGTTATGATTAACTATTGTATAATATTATACATAATTTGTATTATTGTCATCCGAGATTTCACGCAATAAAATGTAGCAATTCTTAAACTATTCATATGTGTTAAAAATTGTGAGAAAAATCAACACCTATTCAGCATCATATTCCAAACGTCAAGTTTCGATTTTGCCGAAACTAGCTCCATAGGGCGTAAGAGGCAAAATAGCGATGGTAATTATATAAATGGATCACTGAAAAGCAGTGAGCGCGAAAAAGAGTACGGGTCTTGATCAACCGGCCACTTAAACAATCTCCATTGGCATGTATGTTAAAGTAAGTGTTTGACTACTAGAGTTCGTGACTTCTACGTGGCCCAGTCGTCTAAGGCGCCGCGATTCGCTTTGCAGAGTTGCGTCCCTTGGTCACGCCAGACACCTATGATTGTGGGTTCGAATCCCGGTTAGCCCCGATTATGTTTCTAGGTTTGTCAGCACCGTACCCGTGCTCGTGGGTTTCACCGAAGTGGTAAACGTCCGAGACCTGCTTTCCTCCCACATTGAGCTGACACGCTGTGATACAACTGGAATAATGTTAAAAGCGGCGTTAAAACCCAACTCACTCACTCATTCTACAACCGATTGGGCGCTGGTGCTTCTCTTTTCGACAAGAACGGTTTAATTTCATACTATGAAACATTCCGTTACTGGTCATAAGCGACAGGGTTGGTTTCAATTTGTTGTCTCATTGTATTTATCAGGTCCCTCAGTCGCAAAACAAATATGTATTAAGTAAAACATGGCTGATACAGGTTTCGATATTCACTTTTGAATCGTTACTTTTTAAGTAAACTACTTTAAATTGAGGCGTGGCCATTTCCCTCCAGCTGAGTCATTTTCCTGACATTTTTTGTTCGTTTAAGAATTTAACCGCCCCCGTGATCTAGCGGATAGAGTGGAATGTCGGTGCTTCGATCCCCTGGTTGCGTTGTACAAAAAGAGGTTAACAGATGGTACGTTTTGTTACCCTACCTGGCGCTTGGCATAAAGACATAAAATAAGGATTGTTGGCGTAGTCAGTATACTGTGGGGGTATACATGTTAAAGTGAACCATGACCCCTAGCACTGTAAAACCAGCAAAACTCTGCCTAAACTGTCGGGCAAAAGAAAGTTATCATTTGAAACTTGGATTTGCCCCCAAAATTACAAACGTTGTCTTAACTAGTCCGGAGTAATGTTGAATTTATAGTGCTAGCCCACTGAGATGCCATATGCCGCAGTTTAACATGAATACCCAACTCAGACACAGTATACTGACTCAGAGCCGACCAGTCCTTGTTTTAGCCCCGAGCGCCAGACAGGGTAACAACAAGTATCATCTTCTAACGTCTTTTGGTATGACGCGGCCGGGATCGAACCCCGGACCTTCCGCTCTCCGGGCGGACGCTCTACCACTAGATCACGGAGGCGGTCGATTATGCTAAGAGACAGCTGAGGTTATGCCATGGTGTTATTGGTCCAGCACAAAGTGTGTAATTAAGGACTGTCAATTTAGTTAACATTCCATAATAATGTTTGGAGTGTTATAGTATGGCAACCATCTAGTACAGGCAGCCACACACAGAGGCATGCATGAGACGTAAGCCTTACCTCACCTTGTATTTTGTTACGCTTACACAGACCATTCCAGGCACAAGTGCATCTTCACTGACTGTTTAGTCTATTACGCGAGTTCAACCGTCAGAATTCAAAATATAGATATATGGATTATAATAAACATGTGTCTGTATGTCGATAAAAAGGTAGCCACACACTGTGTGAATGTTTGTGATTTTATCTGTGCTTATAACACATGTGGGTAAGAATATATACAACGTCGCGAGCAGCATTAATTGGTTGATGAACAGAATAAACCTTTACGTGTCTCCATAATTACTTCTTGTGTTCTAGCTCGACGTGCCGACGAAAATAACCATCCCACTGTCTTGTTTTCAAGAAGATTGACAGCTTATCTGTATCCAATTCAAGTGATCACTATCAGCTAAGCTGTTTATACTTACATGTACGTTAATCAAACGATACATCGCACAAGTAGACATGACACAAGTAAATACCGACATGGACTACACGATGATGCATTCTATTGACACCTCCCATATGTGGTATCTATTGATGTGTTAGTGAGGACTATCGTGCATCAAACACTATTACAGCAATATCACGGCGGTTGACACCTCCCATATGAGGTATCTATTGATGTGTTAGTGAGGACTATCGTGCATCAAACAGTATTACAGCAATATCACTGCGGTTGACTCCTCCCATGTTAGGTATCTATTGATGTGTTAGTGAGGACTATCGTGCATCAAACAGTATTACAGCAATATCATGGCGGTTGACTCCTCCCATGTGAGGTATCTATTGATGTGTTAGTGAAGACTATCGTGCATCAAACAGTATTACAGCAATATCACTGCGGTTGACACCTCCCATGTGAGGTATCTATTGATGTGTTAGTGAAGACTATCGCGCATCAAACAGTATTACAGAAATATCACGGCGGTTGACTCCTCCCATGTGAGGTATCTATTGATGTGTTAGTGAAGACTATCGTGCATCAAACACTATTACAGCAATATCACGGCGGTTGACTCCTCCCATGTGAGGTATCTATTGATGTGTTCGTGAGGACTATCGTGCATCAAACAGTATTACAGCAATATCACGGCGGTTGACTCCTCCCATGTGAGGTATCTATTGATGTGTTAGTGAAGACTATCGCGCATCAAACAGTATTACAGCAATATCACGGCGGTTGACACCTCCCATGTGAGGTATCTATTGATGTGTTAGTGAAGACTATCGTGCATCAAACAGTATTACAGCAATATCATGGCGGTTGACTCCTCCCATGTGAGGTATCTATTGATGTGTTAGTGAAGACTATCGCGCATCAAACAGTATTACAGAAATATCACGGCGGTTGACTCCTCCCATGTGAGGTATCTATTGATGTGTTAGTGAAGACTATCGCGCATCAAACAGTATTACAGGAATATCACGGCGGTTGACTCCTCCCATGTGAGGTATCTATTGATGTGTTAGTGAAGACTATCGTGCATCAAACACTATTACAGCAATATCACGGCGGTTGACTCCTCCCATGTGAGGTATCTATTGATGTGTTAGTGAGGACTATCGCGCATCAAACAGTATTACAGCAATATCACTGCGGTTGACTTCTCCCATGTGAGGTATCTATTGATGTGTTAGTGAAGACTATCGTGGATCAAACAGTATTACAGCAATATCACAGCGGTTGAAACCTCCTATGTGAATGAGTGATTATAGTTTTACTCCGCATTTAGTAATATTCCAGTAATGTTACGGCGGGGGACACCATAAATGGGCTTCACATATTGTACCCATGTAGGGAATCGAACCCGGGTCTTCGGCGTGATGAGCGAACGCTTCAACAACTAGGCTACCCCACTCATCCTCCCATGTGAGGTATCTCTTGATGTGTTAGTGAGGACTAAGAACCCAAGTCTGTCTTCATGAGCGAACGTTTAACCTTCTTCGGCACTTTCCAGTCCTTTTTCAGGATGGAATCTGTCTAGTCTAGAAGTTTTCTGTGTTGAGTTGACTATTGTCCTCTTTGGACACACGAAAATATAACTTGATTGTGATTGTAGGTATTTCAGCACCGACTTTGTGCTCGTGGGGTTTGCTACCGAAAATGTTTACAGGTTAACGTTGTGCGTTCCGGACACAAATGCACCTGAAATATGGTTCAAAATGGAGTGAAACCAACATCATCCATTATATTATCACATTTATATTTATATATCTATGTTGGTTCCACTGACAGTTACCACGTGGACGATGCACAACAAGGATGGTTAAAGTAAAAATAGATCGTCAGCGTTGACCACATCTCCCTGTAAAGTACCCATTGACATGACACGAACCCATCCAAACCGTTATTCCCCATTTCAACAAAGTTATAAACTGCTATAAAGCGTATAAACTAGATACGGGACCATCAACTATTAAACAGGTTTTCTTTGTTTGACATCGAGCCTGATCACTCGATCATTTCCGTGAATGTAGGTTGCTGGGCACCAATTCGGACCCGGAATTCGCACGGTGAAGCAATAATTACAGGTACAAATTACCTTACTTATGATGATTGGAATATTGTTGCAATTTTACATAACCTGAACTAGATGGTACTACAGTATATTAAGATATTATTTGCCAAAGAGATCAATAGGAAGCTGTTTGGAAGACGCTGGACTCATGTTTGAAGAAGATATGTATGACTGCGACTATGATATCTTTGGATTATTTGATTACATAAAATATTCATCTCATCGAGTGACCTGGTGTAATTTTTCATCAGTTTGATGAAAGAGACGAAATGTTTTATCCTTTATATATTCCTGCTGACCTTAGCCTGAAGACGATAATGTCATTGATGTAAACTGAAATATAATTTAATTTGAGTGATAACATTGTGTCTAACTTGCCTCACCTTAAACCATGCCTTTACTTGAACCTTGCCTTACGTTTTTCCTTGCCGTACATAAAACCTTGTTTTTATTGAAGTTAGGTTCACACTTTAATTTGCCTTACATTAAATCTTGTCTTAAATTTAATCTTGCCTTACACTGAACTTCGGCTTACATAATTAAATCTTGCTTTACATTTAATTTTGCCTTAAATTGAACCTCACCTTTTTAAATACCTTGCCTTTAACTAAACCTTGTCTCACACTAAATTTGTTCTAATATTGAATTTTGTCTATATTACACATTGTCTGACAATGGATCTTGCCTCACATTACACAATACTTACACTGAACCTTGCCTCACATTACACAATACTTACACTGAACCTTGCCTTACATTACACATTCTCTGACAATGAACCTTGCCTCACATTACACAATACTTACACTGAACCTTGCCTCACATAACACAATACTTACACTGAACCTTGCCTTACATTACACAATACTTACACTGAACCTTGCCTCACATTACACAATACTTACACTGAACCTTGCCTCACATAACACAATGCTTACACTGAACCTTGCCTCACATTACACAATACTTACACTGAACCTTGCCTCACATTACACAATACTTACACTGAACCTTGCCTCACATAACACAATACTTACACTGAACCTTGCCTTACATTACACAATGCTTACACTGAACCTTGCCTTACATTACACAATACTTACACTGAACCTTGCCTCACATTACACAATGCTTACACTGAACCTTCCCTCACATAACACAATACTTACACTGAACCTTGCCTCACATTACACAATACGTACACTGAACCTTGCCTCACATAACACAATACTTACACTGAACCTTGCCTTACATTACACAATACTTACACTGAACCTTGCCTTACATTACACAATACTTACACTGAACCTTGCCTCACATAACACAATGCTTACACTGAACCTTGCCTTACATTACACAATACTTACACTGAACCTTGCCTCACATTACACAATACTTACAATGAACCTTGCCTCACATAACACAATACTTACACTGAACCTTGCCTTACATTACACAATGCTTACACTGAACCTTGCCTCACATTACACAATACTTACACTGAACCTTGCCTCACATTACACAATGCTTACACTGAACCTTGCCTCACATAACACAATACTTACACTGAACCTTGCCTCACATAACACAATACTTACACTGAACCTTGCCTTACATTACACATTGTCTGACAATGAACCTTGCCTTACATTACACAATACTTACACTGAACCTTGCCTCACAGTACACAATACTTACACTGAACCTTGCCTTACATTACACAATACTTACACTGAACCTTGCCTCACATTACACAATACTTACACTGAACCTTGCCTTACATTACACAATACTTACACTGAATCTTGCCTCACATTACACAATACTTACACTGAACCTTGCCTCACATTACACAATACTTACACTGAACCTTGCCTCACATTACACAATACTTACACTGAACCTTGCCTTACATTACACATTACTTACACTGAACCTTGCCTCACATTACACAATACTTACACTGAACCTTGCCTCACATTACACAATACTTACACTGAACCTTGCCTTACATTACACATTACTTACACTGAACCTTGCCTCACATAACACAATACTTACACTGAACCTTGCCTTACATTACACAATACTTACACTGAACCTTGCCTTACATTACACAATGCTTACACTGAACCTTGCCTCACATAACACAATACTTACACTGAACCTTGCCTTACATTACACATTCTCTGACAATGAACCTTGCCTCACATTACACAATACTTACACTGAACCTTGCCTTACATTACACATTCTCTGACAATGAACCTTGCCTCACATTACACATTACTTACACTGAACCTTGCCTCACATTACACAATACTTACACTGAACCTTGCCTCACATTACACAATACTTACACTGAACCTTGCCTCACATAACACAATACTTACACTGAACCTTGCTTTACATTACACAATACTTACACTGAACCTTGCCTTACATAACACAATACTTACACTGAACCTTGCCTCACATTACACAATACTTACACTGAACCTTGCCTCACATTACACAATACTTACACTGAACCTTGCCTCACATTACACAATACTTACACTGAACCTTGCCTCACATAACACAATACTTACACTGAACCTTGCTTTACATTACACAATACTTACACTGAACCTTGCCTCACATAACACAATACTTACACTGAACCTTGCCTCACATTACACAATACTTACACTGAACCGTGCCTCACATTACACAATACTTACACTGAACCTTGCCTTACATTACACAATACTTACACTGAACCTTGCCTTACATTACACATTCTCTGACAATTGACCTTGCTCACATTACACAATACTTATACTGAACCTTGCCTCACATTACACATTCTCTGACAATTGACCTTGCTCAGATTACACAATACTTACACTGAACCTTGCCTTACATTACACATTCTCTGACAATTGACCTTGCTCACATTACACAATACTTACACTGAACCTTGCCTCACATTACACAATACTTACACTGAACCTTGCCTCACATTACACAATACTTACACTGAACCTTGCCTCACATAACACAATGCTTACACTGAACCTTGCCTTACATTACACATTGTCTGACAATGAACCTTGCCTCACATAACACAATACCTTCACTGAACCTTGCCTTACATTACACAATACTTACACTGAACCTTGCCTTACATTACACAATGCTTACACTGAACCTTGCCTCACATTACACAATACTCACACTGAACCTTGCCTCACATTACACAATACTTACACTGAACCTTGCTTCACATTACACAATACTTACACTGAACCTTGCCTTACATTACACAATACTTACACTGAACCTTGCCTTACATTACACATTCTCTGACAATTGACCTTGCTCACATTACACAATACTTATACTAAACCTCGCCTAGCACTGAACTGTTATGTGCACTGACATTGACGTACAGCTGTAGACGTATGTGTGACTAATGATATTAACATTACAATTATATCATTATGGGTATCAGGATAACACATCTGACACAGCACGAAAAGTGAGTCTGGACCGGAGCTAAAGTGCAACGTGTAGACATTGATCAGTCGTATTAGAAATGGTTAGAAACGCAAGGCATACCGCATTCAAATGGTAACCGTGCATCAATTAGTGTAATACGCGCTATCCCATAGAAATTTATAATTCAAATTTCAACCGACATATCAAGAAGTTGAAAATCAAATTCTCATGAAGAATATATTTCTGTCTGTGGCGCACAAGATGAAAAGATATTGCCCGCGCCCAGCTCTATAAATGTGTGAACCCATGATACGTCCATGTATGGGGTGGTGGGAAATTGTGATCAGGCAGTTTAATGTCAATGATGCGCAGCATTAAACCTCCACAATGTTATTCTGTGATTGCCCTGAGTGAAACGTCTCAGCATTATGCATGTTTAATGGTTATAGCCCATGCTAAACAGGGGATGGTGTACAAACTGCTCTGCCTATTGGCTTTGATCAAGAAGGCTATACAAAATAACGAGGTTGTAAAATTACAAAAAGCTGATTGGTTTCCCAAATGAGTAGACTGTGTGCTCTATGATAGTGTGTATAATTAAGTGAGTTTTGTAACGTGTGATAACTACACCTCTGATATTTCTGATTAAATCAAAGGATAGCACACACGACTCAAGAAAGTTTACCTTGTAAATGGCATGGGAGCGCTGTGCGTCAGTAATGCTTTGATCTTGGATTATGGACTGTAACATGCACGATTTACTTTCATTAGTCTTCTTGGGTAATATGATATTATTTCATATTTCTAAATATATATTTTACTTTCAATTTTCGAAATCATTTCTGTCTCTATTGTGACAATGTTTGTACAATAACAAAAGCGACAAAATCCTTCACAAAACCCTTTCAAGTCATGTAATATACTCAAAAGCGAAGTAAATGACTATGTTCAAATGTGATTTATGTCAGTAGCAAGTAGTCATAACTCTTTCCTCTTCAATGATTTATCGTAAACTGGTGTGGGCCTGATTATGCTCCTCGGGAGTTCTAAAGATGTAGGGAAGGTGGGGAAGCCTAGAGGTTAAATGGTTAAAGCGTTCCCTCGTCGCGGTTCGAGTGCCCACATGCATACAATGTTTGACGCCCATTTCTGGTGTCACCCGCTGTGATATTGCAGAAATATTGCTAAAACGGTGTACAACTCACTGAGTTAGACAATTTGAACAAACTGAATTCAAATGCCCCTATTCAAGATGCAATTTGTGTGTTCTTTACTTTTGCTACTACTTGCGGATGCCAAGACTCATCATATTTCTGCCAACCTGAAGGTCATATAATCACGGGTCACTTCTCTAACATTAACAACTTTCGTCAGCTAATTGAATATGGACCAATATATCGTGAGCAGCCTCCTACGAATTGGGATCACGAATTTAAAATCATTACGGATGCTTTAGAACCATATGCCAATAAATGGTCCAAACGAGAAGGGAAACCCGTTGAATGTCTTTCAGAGTGGGTTAAGTCAGTGCATGAAGTTGTCATTGGCAGAATGAACAAACTTAAAAAGAGGAAACAGAATTGGAATAATCCCTTTCTGTCCCCGGCAGCTGGCATTCAAAGTCTGGCTGTCCAACATGAAAACGTTGTAACCACTGACAAGGCCTCAGAGAACACAGCCATGAAATGAGAACATCACTACATTACTTGTTTGATCAAAGTGATTGAGTATGGGTTAACGTCGCTTTCAGCAATATTCCAGGCCAGCAATATCACAACGGGGGGCACCAGAAATTGGTTTCACACATTGTACCCATGTAGAGAATCGAACCCGGGTCTTCGGCGTGACAATCGAACGCTTTAACCATACGGCTACCCGACCACCCCTGCTTGATCAAAGGATTTGGTGTAATGGCATATATAAGGTCAGTAAATGTCAACAGCCCATTCTACCCAAAACATGCATCAGAACTAGACTAGTACTCTCAACGTTTGGCTTGACCTTAAACCTGGCTACATGTCCATTCCTCAAAGGAATGTGTACAAAGAGGGAGATATTGCTTAACCATAATCCTTAAAACAATCAAGGAGGACTTTCGTACTATTCACAGAAAGTATTTAAGACTCAAAGTATTTGCTTGACTTTTTACAATCTCAGATAAGAACCTAGTTCAATTCTGGCAAAACATTTGACTGGCCAGTTTTGTACACCACTATCCCATATGACAAACTTAAGGAAAAACTTAATTCATGGATCCGTGGGGATTTTGTTACAAAACGTGGTGACCATAGATACAGTTACATATCTATCTTCCCAGATGTAGGTCAATGTGTCAAAAATGAAAGCAAATGCCATCTGAAGTTTACTGAGAAAACAATATGTAAAATCCTGGACTTCCTCTATGTGTAGGAACTTAAGCGTCAGGTACATTGATGATCTGATGTCGTTCAATGACCATCAAATGACCATTTCTCTTCCTTTTATATTATCTACACACCAGAACTAGAAATAAAGAAGACCAGAGAGACCGCCTCATTTGTTTCATGTTTAGATTTTTGTGTAAAGATTCAGTGACAAAACACTTTCTACAAGGCTGTATGACAAGAGGGATGACTTCAACTTTCCCATAGTCAACTTTCCCTTTATAATAATTATGTCTAGCAATACTCTAGCAGTTCCAGCCTTTGGTGTCTACATTTCATAACTTTCGAGGTACTATCAAGCGTGCTCTTTTTTCAAGATATCAAAAAGCGTCATACGACTCTTGCTTAGAAGTTGTTTGATCAAGGTTACAACATTCATTTTCCCGGTGTTGCAGGATACGCTCACCTTTTCATGAACTCCTTGTTTTTTTGTACATCACTATTTAATAGTGATTCATAAACACATGCTCATGATAGTCGGATTCTTACAAGCGACTTTGCTTTTGGCAGAGATTTCTGATGAATAGGAAAGGGTTTTATCGCTTTTATTTGTGTCATAGTGAAGTGTCCGGATATGTTCTTTCTCCATTAGATAAGACACGAAACAGATAGAAAGCTAACTGTGATCACTAATATGCTATTTTTGAAATTCTTTTCTTCAAGTAAATATCCGCTATTGAGGTTTGTAAATATACAGTAAATAATTGACGACGTGAATGGTGATTTAGTAATGCATCAGAAATGGAGAAATTAACGATTTACCCTATTTTCAGAGGTCACTTTCAGTAATTTAGCTTTGCCAAAAATGTCGGTGATATTACAGAAAATGGAATTTCCTACCGAATGTAAAACTGTGAGGTGTATGATTGTGCATGATGTAATTTGAATTTGTTTTGACTTTTATTCGAAGTGGGCATTGTTGAGGAGGGACACATGTCGCTGTGGCATCCGGGAGATGACACTCTAAAACCATAATGCTCAACACAGACGCGTCTGAACATTCGACTGCAGTGTGATTAACTTAGAAATGACTTACGACAGAAAGTAGTTTCAAAATCTGACCTCAGGTCATCACCATAGAATAGCAAATCACGGGCTTGGAATTCGATCTTAAACATATGTTTGATAGCAGTTATCTCAATTATGTTTCTCACCCACAGGTGTGTAAGAAAACGTGATATTCCAAACTCATAACATGATACTTCATATCCGTAACGGAGTAAACTATAAAGTGACAATAGTATAAAGGGATATTCCACACTTATTACTGAGTTTACTATAGCTATAAACTGGTATAACGTGATATTCCACAATTATGATGGTGTTAATTATACAAATTGTCATAACCTGATATTCCACATTCATGATGAAGTAAGATATGAGTTGGTATATCGTGATATTCGACACTTATGATGGAGGTAATGATATTGCTTGTCATAACGTGATATTCTACACTTATAATGGAGTTTATTATACAAGTTGGCATAACGTGATATTCCACACTTATGATGTAGTTGATTATACAAGTTGGCATAACGTGATATTCCACATTCATGATGGAGTTAATAATACCAGTTGGCATAACGTGATATTCCACACTTATGATGGAGTTGATTATACAAGTTGGCATAACGTGATATTCCACATTCATGATGGTGTTGATTATACATGTTGGCATAACGTGATATTCCACACTTATGATGGAGTTGATTATTCTAGTTGTCATAACGTGATATTCCACATTTATGACTGAGTTAATTATACAAGTTGGCATAACGTGATATTCCACACTTATGATTGCGTTAATAATACTAGTTGGCATAATGTGATATTCGACACTTATGATGGAGTTAATTATACTAGTTGTCATATAGAGAATCTCACCCTCGTGTCTTTTGATATCAAATATATCAACACGAGTCGATAAAAGTGGGAAAACTCCGAGGCTTGCAGAAGATTTTTTCTACTTTTATCAACAAGTGTTGATATATTTGATATCAAAAGACACGAGGGTGAGATTTTATTTATCATCCTTCCATCATTCTTCCAACTTTGTCAGTTTGTAGGCAGTAATAAGCAGTGTCTTAAGTGTAAAAAGTACTGCTTACGGCTTCAGTAGCAGAGCCATTAGTGATGTCATTTGATAGTGACGTCATGGTAACCAATGACGTCACAATGGTCTGCAAAGCAATGTGATGCAATTTCATTGCGGCGATATCCTGTAGGAGCCAGTTTTTGACGATAAAACGTGATATTCCACACTTATGATTGAGTTAATAATACAAGTTGGCATAAGGTGATATTCCACACTTATGATGGAGTTAATAATACCAGTTGGCATAACGTGATATTCCACACTTATGATAGAGTTAACTATAAGCTGGTATAACGTGATATTCCACACACGTGACGGAGTTAACTATAAATGGCAATGATATAACGTGATATTCCACACATATGACGGAGTTAACTATAAGCTGGCATAACGTGATACTCTTGAGTCAGGCGTTGAAGACTCCTGTGATTATTGGTTCGAAAACCTCATTCCGCCTGATTTTGATTCCTGATTTGACGGCAGCACGTCCATGTTCACTGGTTTCACCAATGGGCAAATTAAACAAATATAAGACCTGCACCACTTTCGTTTATTTGTCCGAAATACTGTCCAAAGCTTCGTTACATACCACTATTATCAAAAATCAATTTCCAGTTACAAATATAAGTACAAGTTATGTATAACTTCGAAGTAATGCCCATGAAACAATTAAGGCATATATCAAACAATTCAGGTATAAGGATCTATACCGAAACGTCGCCTTTACAGTAAATAAAGAAGTTGTTATCCATAAATTGTGTCTACTTTGTTATGCATTTACTTGCTAACGTGTTCATAATCTAACATTATTAAAGCGACAAAGCCATTTCCATAATCATAAGAAATATCTGCAAATAACATTGTTCGTTGTACGGTTCCGACAACAGAATAAGCATGTGTTTATGAATCACTATCAAATAGTGATGATACCAGGCGTTTCCTCCCTTACCGGTGGCACCCATCACAAACAAATGCAAAGGCAAGTCAATTGTTCACCTGTTCATATGGTACAAGTCAAAATAGGGAATTGCGTCAGACACATATTTTGTCATTGATGCGCTACATTTGGAAATGTCCACCAAATATCTACCACAAAACATTTTGAAAGTTCTACTGAGGCCTTGGATGAAACAACTTTTGAGCAAGAAGTCGTATGACATTCATTTGGATGACACTGAAGGAGATATTTTACAGTTACAACTTTTCATTATATATTCCATGATATGTATTATTCACGATAACTATTTGTTGATATATAAAAATCTATTTTTTTTTATATTATTAATATCGAATTTGTAATTTCAATTTTCATGTCAAGTTCTTACAGACATGGGTGTGAGAAACCCATTTAAGGCAACTGGTGTCAAACATATGTGTGTGATCGAATTCCAGGTCCGTGATTGGCTAGGCAATGGTGACCTAAGGTCACATTATGGGGGACTACTTTACTGATTGTATTTCATTGACAAACTACCCGTGCTACCCATCAATTCAATTCACAGAATGGGCTGAGATATTCCGGAGGAGGGCCACATCAAGTATGAGGCTGACACGTTTCGGGGGAGAGTTACATCTGGTATGAAACGTGAACTGTAAGCTGGATGACGTCAATCATGTGTGCTACTTAGAAATGCGCCATTGCAGTCTTGAGAATAGACAACATAGGCATCGTTTCGATGCTGAAACGGTGCGACTTAATGGTGGTTAAGAAACAGATTACTGCAAGGGTGATCAATGGTATCTGACAGACACTCATATAATAATCTCCTGGATATCAGGATATACAGTAACTGTTTTATATATCACTAAATCGATTGTTTGATATATGGAATTCGTAGTTATCAATACACATAATAATTACGTCCTCACCTTAACAGCTCTAAGTATATATGAGACGGTATTTGGAATGATATTACAATTTTGCAAGCTACTAGACAGTATTTATCGATTGTATACTGGCTTCATCATATCAACGTCATCTCTGTCTTAAGCAAATTTGGAGTTTTTTTTATCGAGCGGTTATTGTGTTTTATAAAATAAATGTTCACTTTGAGCTTATCATATCAAAAAGATGCTTGTTATATAACAAATTATATTTTATTACATCAATTAATGCTGATTTTTTAATATAAAAAGCCATAAATTGATATCTGTAATTATCAATCGATGTGCATGTTGTATAACTGAAGAAAAAATGTGGGGAGTGATATACACGCTGATAAGAGTGAACAATAAACCATTGCTACAACTTATATTCACACAATACATACAGTTTATACTTCCTTATAGCATTTGTGTAGGGCAGTGAGAAAATCGTAAGGTAGTTAAGTAACACGTAACTGAACGTGTAGGCTGTTAGAGAGACGTGTTACAGCCATTGAGTGACGTTCTTTTCACACCAAAGGTACCTCGAACAGAACAGGATGACGCTCATATTCCAATGGGTTTATTCTAAGTAAATATGTAAGAAATATTCAAACACTTAAACTGTCGTCATTTGATTGATTCGTACATTACTATTAAAAACACCCTGATTAATCTAACTTGAAATAATTCCTATTTAAAACTATTTTCTTCTCTTCTTTTTTCGGAAGTTTAAAAATCGATTCCACAATTTATCTAAACGCGGAACTACTGCAGTTACTGAAATGTGAGAATATATAAGACGCAGAAAAAAGAACTGGAATTAACAGACGAAATACCTCAATGCAGTGTTCTCACGTGAGGAGGACAACCTAAATGACCTTTTACACATGCTTCGAGAAAGTGTTGAATTGTTTTCCAAGGAAATCATTAACAATTTACTTAAGTCAACATGTTTTTCATTTACCGGGGTAATTTGAAGTGTCCCTGTTGACTACCTGTGAGGGCGAGCGTGGCCTCGAACGTATGGCATCTTCTCACGCATGTTATCCGTTGAATGGTAACACCATTTCAGTCGTTGCCACCATCACCATCCTTCGACGATGAACCTGTGAAAATTTATTTTACGATGCAACCAGCCTGTGTAAAGGATGTTATGCTTCATGTTGCAACCAACCAATGTAAATGATTGTAACTTGATGTTGCGACCAGGCCATGTGAGTGATGTATTACTTCACATTGCAACCAACCTCTGCAGATTATGTTTTACTTCGGGTAGGAACCAGCCCGTTTAGGTGATGTTTTGCTTAATGTTGATCCCAGCCTGTGTAAATGATTTTTTTCCCGTGCAGGTTGCAGCCTGTGCGAATGATGTTTGCTTCATGTTGCAACCAGCGTAGAAGAGGACGAGGTGTGGTAAGGATAAAGTGGAACTGCAGTTTTCAGAGAAGGTTTAGAATATTAGCACCAACAATATGATTGTTTATGATGGCTTGTATAGATACCTCACTATCTATTGTAACACTTTTAAAGAGAGTTTGGGGGCCGCTTTTTACATAAACAGGCCCTTGGTCCAAGCTGATATCCAAAATGTTATAAGACGCCCTGAATTAATGTCATGAACGTTACAAGTTAGTCTATCTCCATCAGTTTGAATACAAAACTACACTTCGCAAGTTATTTAATTCGTCTTTGTATGGTTTCAATTTTCTAATAGTCAACTTTCCCTTTATGTCGAGCTTTATTCCTGCAGCCCCAGCCCTTGGTGTCTAAATTTCACAACTTTTTAGGGACAGTCGAGTCTGGTCTTTCTACCGAGATTTCAAAGAGCGTCTTTCGACTCTTGCTCAGAAGTTATTTGATCAAGGTTACAACATTCGAGGCCACAGTGGAGCTTTCGGAAGGTATGTGGTGGAGGTGTGGAGGACATTTCCATGTTTGTCACATCGGTTGCAAGGTGTGGTGTCCGATGCGATTCTATGTTTTGACTACTGCCGTATGTTACCGTGTCTT
The DNA here is from genome assembly GCF_022045235.1 of Haliotis cracherodii. Classification (NCBI taxonomy): domain Eukaryota; kingdom Metazoa; phylum Mollusca; class Gastropoda; order Lepetellida; family Haliotidae; genus Haliotis; species Haliotis cracherodii. The sequence goes on along the minus strand of NW_027266275.1, from coordinate 62,839,693 downwards.
TTCGGGTGAACTATTGACTTGCCTTTGCATGAGTTTGTGACGGGATGCGCTCGCCTTTTTGCGAACGCATGGTGTCGTCGCTATTTGATAGTGATTCGTGGACACTTGCTCGTGGTATGGTCGGAATCGTTTCGTCGACTCTGGTTTTGGCAGGGATTTCTTATGGGTGTGGAAAGGGTTTTGTGACTTTTATTGTTAATGCCTCATTTGTTGATGCTGTGAAGTGTAACAAGTTTCTTAAAATCTATAACTCTTAAAATCTAATATGTCAGACATTAACCACTTTCTATAAATATCCACTTTTGTACAACTAAAAGAATATGTCTAAGATAGAAAGACAACATCGTCGTAACTCATTCTTTAGATATGGTCTGATGTGAACTCTAAAAATCTACGTTTGCGTCCTTTTTATGACTTAGTTTTCGCAAAGAGATGGTTGCCATCCTATAACCCGCCACACATTATTATGCAATGTTAGCTAAATTGACAGTCCTTAATTACACACTTCGCGCTGGACCAATAACACCATGGCATAACCTCAGCTGTCTCTTAGCATAATCGACCGCCTCCGTGATCTAGTGGTAGAGCGTCCGCCCGGAGAGCGGAAGGTCCGGGGTTCGATTCCCGGCCACGTCACACCAAAAGACGTTAACAGATGGTAGTTGTTGTTACGCTGTCTGGCGCTCGGCATTAAGGGGATAAAAGAAGGACTGATCGGCTCTGAGTCTGAGTGAGGTATTCACGTAAAACTGCGGCATGGTATCTCAGTGAGCTAGCACTATAAATCAGCATCAGTCCGGACTAATACAAGCAGCCATACACACACGTGCATGCACGTCGCTATATAATTATATAAGTGCAATAATCTTGGACGCGACGTTAAATCCAATTTCACCTCACCTCTTTTTTCTTTTATTTTAAATTTAACATATTTTATCATATTTAACTCATTCTCTGCACATAAAACATATTTAACAACCAACCGTGTGTCTTTATGTAGACAACTGAAAAATTCAATACAAAAATTTCTTTACGATTGAGTGAGCAGTTTCGAGCTTGGAATTGTTAAGTTGTGGAGTCAAAAGATACATGCCAGGGGCCTAAGCCTTTTTGAGGTCTATTAGTGGTTATTGGTAACGGAGATTTACTAACTTAATTGGTTACAATAATTATAATGCTTGGCTAACATAAAATATAATCATTGTTTGAGAGTTCTGACTGGTTTCGCTGAGATATCAAAGGCTCGGTCGCTATATGGTTGATATAATACCAATGCGACGTTAAATTTTAACTCACTCAAAGGCTCAGATGTTAGAGAAAAGAACTATATGTGATAGTTAAGGGAGTATTGATTCAGTTCATTATTATTATTTTCGTTCTGATCTTGAACCTCCTGACTGGTTCTCCGATTAAGGAACGCTAAGTACATAGCACGTGCTATCTAAGATAATTAAATTTTTCACGAAAGGTTTGAAGTACTAATGAAATTTCCAGAAACTCATCTTAAATGTGCTGCATGTAACTTTGAGAAGAAAATGGTTCCCGATATGGATAGAAGTATCGATAAAAAAATGAAGCTAAATTGACGTTCATATAAATGTATTTATCAATTAAAATATTTTCTTTCGGGCTAGGTTGATCCCTGTTCAATCATTCCATGGATATATTTTCAAAGTGACTAATGTGTCGCCGTTTCGTAAAAGTATTGAAATTTATCAACCCCTCAAAAACTTTGTTGTGAATGTATGTTTAAATTGCTTGATAGTCATTACTTTGAAGTTGACGGATGACAAGATAGACACTATTTTATGGATAATAACTTCTTTAATACTGTGAATCGTGAATCTCTGTCCATCGTGTTGTGACAGCATTATCCCTTTGTTGTCAACACCTACCAATGTTATCCCACTCATGCATTTATGTATTCATGTCAGCCTTGCTTGACAACGGTATAAGGATCTATACCGTTGCGTCGCTTTTCACAGTATTTTAAAGAAGTTACGGGTAATTACAGAAAAAACAAATTTCAACACTGAGATAATTAGTCCAAGATCACTAATACAAAATATTATATTTACAAAACGTCAAATAGAAAATGCACCATCCTTCTATCATCTCGTCGTCTGCTTGTCAAGATGTCAATGAACATAAGTCACGTGACTTGAGATGCTGCTTTCTGTTAATATGGCAACATTTTCGGACCATCTCGTTTAGCTGTTTTTCATTTTCATAGGGTTCACCGACGCCTTAACGACAGAGATACAAAAGTTACAGCTTTGACTAATGCTTGCTTAGAAGTAAAAAACAATAAAGTTGCAGTTAATAAAGCGGCATTAAACTTCTCTCTACCCGAACAAACACTGAGGGACAGGATAAAATTCAAGGTCGATGTCGACACTGTTAAATCAGGTGTGACTCCAATTGTCACTAGACTTGTTGAACATGTAAAATACATGCCATCCATCGGATAAGGATATACCAGGAAAAAGGTTATCCAATTAGAGTCCAACTTTGCTTGTCAATTGGGAAAACGTTTCCTGGCCCATCCATTATCTGTGAAGTGGTTATATGGTCTGTTGGAACGATGGCAGGAGTTGAAGTTAGCAGTGCCAAGTCTCTCACGGAACTTCGTTTCAAAGCTAGTTCAGGGGAATGCATCAAAAACTAGATGAACCTGTCATGTATATGGACAAATACGGTTTACAATCAAGACCAGAAGAAATTTATAACGTAGATGAGAAAGGAAGCAACCAGGAGGCTGAACAGCGGGAAGTGAGGGAACTGTTCCTGAATCAAATGGTGTTCTATTCCAAGATTACTTGGACAGGTACTTCCTTCGATATGTAACGCCGAAAAGACCTTTGCTTCTTCTGTACGATGGCAACAAGTCGCACATTTCTCCGTCTCTGATCGACTGGGATCACACTATTGTGTTGTTTGTCCTCCCACAAGTCATATTATGCAGCTAATGGACGTAGGGTGTTCGGTCCGTTTACAAAGATTTACAATGCCGAATGTCACAAGCTTTTGAAGTCTGATGGTACCAGAGTCAACAGATATAACATCGCATCCATAGCCTGCACGGCATGTTCTGCTGCTTTAACGCCTGGTCACCTGCAGTCGGCATTCAGAAAGTCTGGAATCTATCCCTTTTCGCTAGATATGATTGATAAATCTGCTTTCAAACCAGCTGCTTTTATCCACGGATCACACGATGAAGACAAGTCGCAGCAAGTACCAGCTGCTGACGATGTACACAGCCCCCGTTCCAACCCTAACTTTGAGAAGGAAAATATCGACACGAACGTTGACCAAACCCAATTCCTTGTTGACCAGCTTCCCATTATTCAGAAGAAACAAAGAAAAGCACGCAGATCTATCCACAAGATCGTTAGCGGCAAAATCCATAACTGAACCAGAGATCCAAATTCAAGTTAAAAACTATGTTAAAAGTTCTAAACAGTCAGTACCACCCACGAAATGACCAGCAAAGTCACATACATCAGCTGAACCATCTCACAAGAAACCTAAAAGTACCACCGAGCCAGCAGCGAGACCACCCGGTATTGTTAATCTATTATACAACAGTGACAGTGACGATTCGCTAATATCCGATGACGAAATATGTTGCTTGTGTCATCACTTTCAACCCGCTGAACTGGCCCAATGCACATCTCTCTTTTTCGTACAATGGGGGCAGTGCATGTATCATGACTGGGTACACTTACAGTATTTTATTGCCCTTGCCATGGTCTGCCATGCAAACCATCGGAAGAGTAGGAACTGATCAAGAACACAAACTTACCTGTAAATAGTGTCGATACATGAACTGTATTGGCAAGATTCGTTTGAGAGTTCTTGAAACAGTTTGTTGAATAGATGTCATTTTCAACTGTTATCTACCGACACAGAAATGTTGGTAGGTATAGATTAGAATTCATAAAAAAAACTATTACACAGTAACGGTACTGGGCTATAGTGCATAGCGATACAATAATCTACTTCGTAATCCACGAATCAAGGTGACGTCACATTTTGTGTGCGCATAAATTGATGATGAATGCAAATGGCTTCGGAAAACAAACCTTTCAGTTACTGAGTGAATTCGTCGTCATTTTCGTAAAGTTGAATAGATGAATTAAAAGTTCAGTGAGTAAAGAAAATGAAATCGGAATTTAAACCACCAATTTGGGTGAACTTTCCTTATATCAACGAATCAAGGCAACGCGATGGTATGTATTTTATTGGCTAATGAGAACTTAACTTATATATGTTATATAATGTTTCACAGAGCTTTATAAGCCTAACATAGTGTGAATGGTAGTTTTATGTATAATATCTAATTATTGTAAATCCTCACGAGACACTTAAATAAACTATGTCTGTCTGTCTGTCGTTTTTACTGCCTGACTGTCTGTCTCACTGTCTGTCTGCCTGCCTGTCTGCCTGCCTGTCTATCTATCGGATTATACTTCCGATCGGCCTCAAAGAACATGTTCCCCTAACACCTTAGATATACATTCTACTCGCGCGACGCCACATCAACAATGATTTAGCTTTGATAGCTACAGGATTGCGCCCCAGCTTGTTACCCAAGCATTAACTGTATCCTGTCTGCTCGAAATATGGCCGTAGGCAAGCAAACAATTGGTCAATACTGTCGGTATTGCACAACGCCGCGGGGACAACATTTGTCTGACTCTACCAGCCACAGCTTAACGTCACAAGTTTCCTATGTGATCCATCATCTACCATCTACATCGCATGTAGCCTCCTCCGCGAAGACGCTCCTGTTTGAGGGCTCTGGCTGGGGACGCGTACACTTCCATGGACATACAGCAAATGTTCTATTACGCCGCTAGGGCAACATTTGTCTGACTCTACCAGCCACAGCTTAACGTCACAGGTTTCCTATGTGATCCATCATCTACCATCTACATCGCATATAGCCTCCTCCACGAAGACGCTCCTGTTTGAGGGACGTGTACACTTCCATGGACATACAGCAAATTATGAATTCAACATTCTATCAACATTAGAATTCTATCAAGTCATGCATTTGATAGAATTTAAGAAACATGCTTAAAAATGTGATATCTTTCTATTCGCTTTGTATAAGCATGTATTTTCTATGTATGTTGTTTCCAATCCAATCTCCAAAACAAACTGTAATTATGAATTCAACATTCTAAGCGTTATTATGTTCTATCAAGTCATGCATTTGATCCAATATAAGAAGCATGCATAAAAAATATGATATCTTCTATTGGCTTTGTATAAGCCATGTATTTTCTATGTATGTTGTTTGTATTACAAAATGAATCATACATACAAAAGTTTTGATAAACGATTATAAGATATATATATAAACTTGTTCTTTACTCTTTATTGCTTCTTTATACTTTAATAATTATATCTATATTTTTTTTATTTTAAGGATCTTTAATACAAATCAGCACATATGTTTCTGTTTTGTGTGGTTGTGGAAGGCATAGTGGATGTCTTTTTCATTAATTGGATTCTCTTTTACCAACCTCATGCACCTACCTTCGCTATTTCTTGCGTCACCAAAACATTCCAGCAACGCGCGCTCCATCAATCAAGACTTTAAAAGTCTCTCCTGGTTTAACTTTCGTATTGTCGCTCAACTCCATAACTAACGCGCCCATTCACTTCACACAAACCAAACTCAACCAATAACAAAGATTGTGTACTATTTCTCATTTGGAAAGTAGAATCCAATCCACCAAACAAACTGTAATTATGAATTCAACATTCTAAGCGTTATTAACACTTCATAGCTATGTCGTGCAGACGTCGTCGAAATAAAGTGGCGATTAATGACGTCTTTGGACACCATAAAAATCATCACGACAACGTCTTTAATATGACTTCTTTGATCTTGACTAGGTTCTGTGAATGATTCTTCACAGAAACAAATTATAAATCCATTATCTTATTCCACTAATGTGATTCTCAACTAGTTGTCCATATATTCATACACAAAATTGCTTGAACGCAATCTTGATTTATTTCGTTCGCTCGGAGCCAGTTGCTTTAAACAGAATATATATTGCTTATTTATTGATCACAGGTCATAATTATACGATACTCCCACCAAGCCAGAAGGAGGGGGAGAAAGGTGTTGGACCTCTATTACCCACGGACTGTAATAGATATCAACGCTTGAAATAGTCTATGATGCAGTGTTAATTAACAACGCTATATTTTGATGGTCCAACGAAAATTGCAACATGGCTACCGTTTGAAATTGACGCCTGAAGCTAATATTTGATATTTGCCGTTATAAAGATGCATATTGATTGTCATAACGTGACCAGCAGTCGTGACGGAGGCAGTATTTGCCATTAACATAATTAGACAGTCTTTGTGGTTCTTTTGATGCTGCGGTTTACAAGTTTAGGGAGAAAAGTAATTATTTGATAACATAGATTCACCGTTATGTACTTAATTGTGTAGCCCACAATATCGAACGTTAAGGGTCGCTATTTATAGGATGATTCTAATTTTAGAATGTGGTCTTACGTGTGAAGATGAATAATACGATGATGCTGCGACAGAGATACGTGTGCTTTACCATTAAACACAAGGGGAAAATCCGGTAAGAAGAAAAGGCTAATTTCTTTTTACCGTTTTTCAATATTCAGTCTCTGAATTGAAAGCAACACCATGATATATCTTGCCTTGTTAACATTTCGAGTCGCCTGAAACGTAGCATAATTCGACGATCTACATTCAAAATGAAAATCAGATAAATGCGATGTTTTTCCTCAGGATTCAACGCAGCTGCCGATAAAGATGATTTTTATAATAAGTCGGTCTGATTGAAATCGACAAGTGTAAGTTGCAGGTGCAACACCGGCGCCCAGTGGGAACATAGTCTATCTGCACGATTTTAATCCATACAAATGCTGGGGATTTCATTTCGATTTTATGAAATTCATAGGATTACCTACTTAAATTGATTTCTTTAAAATTGTGACCATGATCTTCTTTCCAGGACACCAGAGGTTGATTCAGAAATTCCCAGAAACTCCGACTTAATATTTCTGCCATGTATTTTTAAACATACATAAAACAAGATCAATCTATTATGCCATACATGTTTGTACCATTTCAAATATAAAAGAAAATATAAATTATGATTATTTAACTTTTAAAGTTTTATCAAACTGGGATTAAGATTAAAAATTAATTGTCGTGATCTTTTGAAGCTGATACAACTATGTCATAGATAGATCATGATTCGAATCTGACATGTGTCACCGTTGTGTTTACTGAGGCGCTGGCCTTAGAATTTTCAAAGTGGGAATCTGCGTCCCAACAGAACGGTATTGTACGTGGCTTCGCGCGGCATTCCGGCCCAAGAGACGGTTCGATGAGTCATTGAGGATAATTAACGATATGTAATTGTATCAGTGGTGATTAGCAATTAATTGAATTAGACCCAGGTTTATACCCTCAGAAGAGCGGGGAGAGATATAAAGCTAAACTGGTACAGATATCACGGCGCTGCTGATCTTCAGTCAGGTAAAAACGACTTTATCAACATCAAGCCGTCTCAGATACGTCTCGAGGGTGCCTTTGTATCTGACCTACATCGTAGACGTTGTTTTGTGATAACCTGTTCTTCAAGGTTGCGTCTGCTACAGGCGCGAGGAACTCGAGATGACATAACCTGTATTTAGTGGTGTTGGTTCATTCGTTGTAGAACAAGGATATACCATTCCTTTAGGGACGTCCTCAAAGAGTAATTGGTCGATACTACTACTACTACTACTACTACTACTACTACTACTACTACTAATAATAATAATGGCTTTTTATTACCGTCTTCGCCTTGCTTGTGGTTTTGACACAGAGGCCCATCCATGGTACGACCCGGAATATGTAGAAGGCGTCATGGAAAATGATAAATACAAAATCCTTTGGAATAGGCCCGTATACAGCCTCAGACGTATCCAGGCGAACAAACATGAAGTGTCCTTTTTGATAAATCAAATGAAATCATTTATATCATTGAATTTTCTGTCCCTTTTGACACTAATGTGATTGATAAGATTCAGGAAAAACATGACAAATATGCGGACCTCGCTTTCGAAATGTCACGCTTGCATCCCAAGTACCAAGTTGTCCGACTCCCCATTGTTCTCAGTGCCTTAGGTTTAAGGTGCCAATCTGTTGACTGTCATTGGGAGAGTACCCGGGTTGCTACCAGGGATACAACCCATCTGACAATCTGGGTAATGCAGAAAGCTGCAGTGTTGGAGAGTCTTAACATTCTCCGAAAAGCGCACGGTGGGTTTGACTAGGCCGCGCTTCCTGGGAGAATTCCCATTCCCTGTCCGGGGTGCGCATAGAAGGGACTGGGGACCTGAACTGCCTGACCATCTTGACTGTGCCAGGATCACCCAAACCCTCTTTGCTGCATTTCTTATGTTAATCTGAAGATAATAATAATGATAACATTGAGATAGAAACTATGTCGCTTAAGCAATTTCCAATAATATCATGACAGGAGACATCAGAAATAGACTCCACGTTTGGGGGTAGCGAACCGGGGTCTTCAAAAGGAAAGGAAACGAAACATGCTGCGGCTGTTTATCTGAATGACCATAATACATTTCTTGATTGCGTCGAATATCTTTGTATAGAGCAGGTTAGGGGTGATCATTCTCAAAGACGTGTAGCAATATAAGTTGTAGCAGGATCACTCGGGGTATATGGGGGTTTGTGCTCCCTTGGTTAGGTTTTATACCAGGGGCTTACCGACATGTGTTGCTCGTGGCGGGGTATAAGAAATGTATTACCCTGCTGAGAAATGTATCCTCGTCGTCCCCCCCCCCCCCCCCCCCCCCCGCCCCCCCAAGGCGGGTTACGTTATAAGTTGTAAACTCACGGGCAAAAGAAACGCTGGCTTCTCATATTCGCATCTAATAAAGACATATGAAAAATTATGTCAACAGATATCATTTTATTTTACAGAAACAACAAGAGACATCAGGTCTACGAACTCTGACAGCAACGTGATGATATGTTCAGGAATTATGAGCATTTTTGGAAGAGGTGTTTGAATGTCCATAATTCGATCATGTTCTTTTTCTTGTTGTCAAACAATAACACACCTGAAAATCACAATTAATCGTCAATATCGAGTGTGTCCACCTCTAGCACGTATGCATTCCCTGACACGACGTCGTACTGATGTTACCAGTCTCCTCACAACAGCTAGAGTGATGAGACGCCACTCTTCTTGCAGTGCCTGCGTCAAGGTCTGTGTGTCATGTGGGGGATGCTGACGTTGCCGAATACGTCTCCCAAGATGGTCCCAGGGGTGTTCTATTGGATTCATGTCAGGGTATCGGGCTGGCCACGGGAGAACTTGTATGTTGTTTGCATTCAAAAAGTCTCTTGTAACACGTGCAGAATGTGGAGTGGCGTTATCCTGTTGCAACAGCGTTCTGGGATTATTCTGGAGGAATGGAAGAACGGCTGGTGTAAGGACCTGGTTGATATAGCCGTTAGCATTGAGGTTACCATTTATAACCGCCAGGTCGGTCTTGGTGTCACCGCAAATACCGCCCCAGATCATCACACTGCCAACGCCATGGGGGTGCACTTCCTGAACGCAGCAACGTGACGTACGTTCCCCTCTACGCCGGTAAACTCGCAATCTGCCGTTAGCACTGAAAACCTGGAACCTACTCTCATCGGTAAACAGCACTCTGTCCCAATGCCGTCTTTGCCAGCGTTGCACTTTACGAGCCCAGCACAATCTGTTGAGTCTATGTTGTCGGGTCAAGGTCATTCCCCTCAAAGGTCGATAAGCTATCAAACCAAAATGGCGGAGACGTCGGGCTACAGTCCTTCTGCTGACGGTGTGTTGGAGTTTCACCCATCTGCAACATTCCTATTGCTCTCTCTCTCAGACGTCAAACGTGGCATTCTTGAAGGTGAAATCTAAACGATTCAATGCTACAGAAGGTTTCTGTGCACAATTTATATCTAAATCTAGCACGAAATTTTCCGCAACTATGCAATTTTTACAAAAAGAGGGAAAAAACGTATTTCTCCGAAAATCACGTGCTGCAGATTCGCCACGACCCCTAGGAAATAATTGGTGCGTTTGGGAGAATGTTTTTATATGGTATCGAATCATGGTTTTAGGTTTTGATCAAAACTGTGTCAACGTTTATAAAACCAGCGTTTCTTTTGCCCGTGAGTTTATCAGGATCTCGAGTGGTACATGGGGTTTTAATGCGTCCCCCTAAAGGTTTTATACCATGTTTTGAGGATTTTTACCTTAGGTACTCACAACACTAATGTGTAGATTTATATCTTAGGTACACAAAACAGTAACGTGTCCCTTTATATCTTAGGTGTTCCCATCACTAAAGAGTAGTCGTTTCCATTAAACCTGTCAATAATTCGCTCGGTTTGTGAATACACGTGCCCCTGAGTAAGGGCAAGTGGGAAATTAGCTTACGCACGTATGTTATATTTGATATTGTACGAGATCTGATGCCCCCTTATACGATGAGGTGTATGTTTGTTATGTACATTCAAATTCGATTTGACTAATAACATTAAATAAATTCATTTCAATTTAATGTGTTCCCACGATTCTCCAAAAAGTAATAAAAATAAAAATATCTCAGAAATCCATTCGTACAATTCTCACCGCTATTTTGCCTTTTCAACCCAATGGAATCTGATTCGGAGGATAAACGAGACTGGTTATTCTATAGCGTTGTAATTGGCATTTTATTTTCAGTTGAAGTATTAATTTATTATGTTTCTTGTATTATTTTAATTGAAGGATTTAACCGATACAAATAGTTCAGACATAAAATTTAATAAATGATTAGAAATACGGATATGTCCAAAACTACTCTACATATAAAAATACATTGATTAAAAATCGTACTTAATATCAACCTCAGTGAGTTAAGGTTGGGTCGGACCAGCGTTAGGTTGTGATCGTAACACACCTATATAGGTTTCCCTTAGTTAAAGTTGTTTCAGGCAAGAGGACGAATCCTTAGCAAAGGTCTAAGGTTAAAATCTTACGACTTCCGATAGCCTTACAGGCAAAGAATGTGAAACGAGACCAAGTTTACATACAAAAGCCAAAGCAAGTGACCGACTATAAATGCTTAAGGTTAAAGCAATCTATTTTGTATATATTAGGAACGTATTTTATGATATGCTGTGACATATATCATTATGAGGTTTCTCTGATGAAAGACTTTGTAATCATGAGCGAATATGACCTCGATGACATATATATCTTTCGTACAAGAGAAATGTTTTAAAGCAGTTATGTTTTTACAGTTTCTTAATGGAATCTTAGAGTAATCTTTTTGTGTCAAGTGGAGTAGGCAAGCACGCTCAAGTCCGCACTTGAGATCCGTGTGATGTCTATTCATAGACGACTCCTTATATATGGATTCTGTTGGTGATTAATATCTTCACATAATTTATTTGCTAACATCAAAGAGTTTTATTTAGTCAAAGTAGAATGGAGAGAAACATGTCGCGTTTTCAATGTAAAACTTCGAAAAACATTGAAAGCAAAGTATGTTTATCTCCTAAATCACCCCTATATTCGAACTATAGGGGCGGAATTTGTCCTTTATGAACAACCTATTTTATCGTGCTTACATTGGGGTACATGGACATCAGAGGCTTAACATGAGAGCAGTGGCTTAACTTGACGCGGCCGTCAAACCGATTGCTCCAATCAGAGGGGGTTTATTGTGAATTCTACCCTTAATTTGGTAAACACTCGATTTTGATTGGTCAATCAGTGGCATCAAATCACAATAAACCCCCTCTGATTGAAACGGGCGATATGACGGCCGCGGATGCTATAATTTTTAGAATGGTACTTCTTTTATATAGTCGGGTGGTATATTTCAATAATTACATTACAATGATATGCTACAAAATTCAATGTTGCGGTTACATGATATTAAAATGATGTGTGGCAATATTTCCATGCAGAAAACACGATAGAAATCTGCAACGAGAATGTATTTCACATTTTGGATACCACAGAGAGCTTGCTTGGAATTTGACGCTTTTCTGTGTACCGATGTGACGTTATATCTCTACAATGAGCAATATGACGCCATAATAGTCACTTGCGGTTGGCTTACGAAGTTACCGTGCTTACATGCTTTAAGTGCCTGTCATAAGTTCGTGCGAAGTTCAACGGCGAAGACAAACGGCTTGAGCACATAGAACGCCATATTTTGTTTAAAGGCTTCGCGCATCATGGAATTTGCTCACGTAAGGCACTGTCTTCATCAGCTGTGAACGTCAACAAATACAACTTCAATCCTTTAATTAATCAAATAATATTGACTTGTACATACATACAACCAACCCGTATAACACATACCAGCCTTATTACAAGTATACAATTAGTTCAGCCTATCACTGAGGATCAATTACGCATCTATCACAAAAATAAGAGGACAAGGAATGTGATTTCCTTATTCCTCGTCACTTTATACTTTATACAGTATACAACCGCCACCGTGGTCGAGTGGTAGAGCGTCAGCCCGGAGAGCGGAAGGTCCGGGGTTCGATCCCCGACCGCGTCATACCAAAAGACGTTAAAAGATGGTACTTGTTGTTCCCCTGTCTGGTGCTCGGCATTAAGGGGCTAAAACAAGGACTGGTCGGCTCTGAGTCAGTATACTGTGTCTGAGTGGGGTATTCATGTTTAACTGCGGCATAGCTAGCACTATAAATCAGCATCAGTCCGGACTAGTACAAGCAGCCACACACACATATCTACACGTGCATGCACGTCGCTATATATGTGGAATAATCTTGGACGCGACGTTAAACCCCATTTCACCTCATATAGTATACACCAGTTCGGCATTTTCCCACGAAAACATAGGACATAGCGTCGTTTACAAGTATCGGCTAAAGGTGATAATTCCGGCAAGAAGTGGCCGCCTTAATATTCAGATAAGTCCTTGTTTCAGTTGGGACAGTGTGGTTTCCAGTAGAACATACACACAGCCTAACTAACAAGGATGTGTATTCTAGTGTGCTATCATGGTTGCACTCAAAGACGTAGTTGTCCCCTATCAAGATAAGCTCAGCATTTGGAATCGACGTTTAACCCTCACATATATGTTGTATACGCAAGTTTATATTTGCAGTGATGTTGTCCTTTCGGAATATTTACAATTCTACCATGACTTTAGTAAATACTAGCTACTGATTTTCGGCTGCGCAATCATACATATTTTATGGAAATACACTAATTTCGTTTGCCCACCAACATGACGGACACCAAACAAACTAACGACACGACGATGGATTACGGCGATTTTGCTGGTGGAAATTTCACATAATTTTTTAAAGAATGATTGATTTAGCGATGATGAGCTCAACTCATTACTTGCGTAAGTAATAGAATCAGGCGATAATGTAAAACATGTTACTTCCGAAGAAGCTAACCCGTTCGGTTTCAAATTAAATATATAGCTGGTATAAATCCGTTATCTACCACTAATTTCCAAACACAGAAATTGTATCTCATCTTATGAGCGACGCATTAAGAGAATGATAACTGTCGGGTACGTCGATGACACAGAATGCGCCCACCGTGGTTGACCATTACGTCAGGAAGTGGACACTAGGGGACCACTGAGGGACCACTGCGGGACCACTGCGGTCGGTATATGTAACAGAGATAACATGTTCTGTGTTTAAGGTGTCATAAAAAAGATATCTTATATAAACGATTTTAACTTCACGTGTTCTTATCTAAGAAATACACGACGAGTGGAAGTTGTTTATCGTACAACAAAACACTGCAGGGAGAATAAACAGGGGGGGGGGGGGGGGGGGGGAAGCCACGAGTGGTTTATTCTCCTTGCAGTGTTTTTTTGTAGGATAAACGACGACTTGTGGTCGTCGTTTATTTCTTTTATGAGATATGAAAGTACATTTTCCATGTTTTCGGTTCTTTTTATACATGATTTATCACATATTTGTATGTCAAAATGTGTTAATTTGCAAAAAGGTTAAGTGAACTAAAGTAAGTGAAATATCAAAATATTGAAAAACAATCCATGATGTGGTTCAACATTAACCTGTAGATTCACTGATAATGAGCCTGCTGGTACAGTGTCTTTACCAATGGAACTGGAGTATGACTGAATAGCCGCTTTTTAGGCTGCAGGCAAGACGCTTTTACGGTTGCTGACAAGCCGGCTATTTTGACAGGAGGAACCTGTATGATTTGGCCTGTCAATTTGAAGTTTTCCCGGATTCAACGCAAGCGTGTGAATGAAAATTATTGTTGTGGCCCAGAAACAGTGGTTCGTGTATGATTTTCTTAATTGTGCGTGTTCTGTAATGAGTGAGTGAGTATGGTTTTACGCCGCTTTTAGCAATATTCCAGCAATATCACGGCTTCACACATTGTACCCATGTCGGGAATCGAACCCGGGTCTTCGGTGTGACGAGCGAACGCTTTAACCACTAGGCTACCCGACCGCCCCTTCTGTAATGAATCGCATCAAGTTTGAAAAGCTGCTATGAACAAGTGTGCTTTTATTTCGGTGATGTCTGGACATTGTTTTCGCCTTTCGGAGGGAGCTGGAGGATCTAGGAGTGTTTTCTAAAGGACTTTGATATCCTCTCCTGCCAAATCCTTACGGTGGTGGTAGAGCGAGATGGCAATGAATATCACGAAAAGGTTTGTAAACAACATGTTGTCATGAATAAAGTTTCTTCAAACATGTTTTATAATGATTTATTTTACTGTCATTTACGGTTGTTTCAATGAGGAAAAAGCCTGTTCCGATTCTGTCCCCAAGAGTTTCATAAACATTTCCTTTGTATGGAAAGGTTTTGCCTTCGTTAAATCGTGTAATGTCAACAACGTTAGCAGTCAGGGTTGCTGCCTTGAACTCCAAAAACATCCGACATCAAACTACCGTATTTCCACTGTTAGATGCGAGTCCGTCTATTAATTTCGCGAGAGCCTTTGACTCGGCGTGTATTGGAGACTTGACTTGTATTCGAGACCCAGCGTATAATAGAGGAAACATAGAATTTAATACGTTTTACAGTTCATATGGGGGTGATCGATTTTGGCAGCCATTTTTTATGAATCGATATGTAGGCTATCGATGTATTTATACGCACGTTTTTGTGTGAAAAGGCTTAATATATTTGGAAGGTATTTTCTTAGCAAAAGTAAAACCTCTTTAACCAATCAGAATCAAGCATTTATCACTGTCATGGTAGAATATTCAAAGGATGTGTGGCAAAACATTTCGTGTAGAAAACACGATAGAAATTACAAAGAGAATGTTTTTGGAGACAAAAGAGAGCTTGGAACTTGGCGCTTTGCTATATACGACTGCTACGTTTATCTTTTGCGTCACAATGAGCGATGTGGCGTCAAAATGGTGACGCGAATTGTAGAACGAAAGCTTTGCAAGGGATGCCCACTTCACGTCAGCTTACGAAGTTACCCTCCTACATGCTTTAAGTGCCTGTCATAATTTCGAATAAATCGTTACGGTGTAAGCAAACTGCTTGAGCATATAGAGCGCCATATTTTGTTTAAAGACTGTAATTCGCATCGACAACACACTGAAAACACTGGACTCAAACCATGCCGCTTCTCTCAATATATTTCCTGACACCAAAGATTTCGCGTTTTATTTAGTCATGGTGGAATGGATATAATCATACTGTATTTTCAATGTAGAGCCAGGTTACCTGTAGATTTAACTGCACTAAATTGAATTTGGAATCGACACGCAGCGTGAGGTTTCAAATGTTAAGTGAACTATTGGTGTAGGTTTTGGTAAATCACGTAGGCGTGTACTAATAACCCCGTGTTAATTGGATGAATGAGGCTCCAATATCTTCATCATTTACCAAAGTAACGTTTCCAAAATCTGTTTCTGTTTAGTGGGAAACACCAAATTACTAATTGCCATAAATAAAGTTCCCTCCTTAATGTCCTTGACATTCACATCTAAATCAATGTTAGGAAAGCCATAAAGGAAATATAATTGACCCAGCTGAGCTACATTGTCTCAGACCTACTTTGAAGCATTTCTAATTTGCACCATCATGACATAATGTATACGACACACAGTTCTTCACATCAAACATAACCTGATAATTGATGTTCCCCAGATACCCGCAATCACTATATTCCGCTGTTACACTTTTGCCCAATTCCAGCGTAACATGAGACCACCCTGTCTATCAAGTTGATTTACTGTATCAAGGCACAAATGGCGTCATGGCGTTACTGGGGTAAATATAACTCACTTAATTGAATTCACAGCAGCAGTTTTTTGTCCGTCTGATATCAATAACTATGGATAACTAACCTATTTCAGATAAACGGTTTCAACCAAATTGACTTATCCAAAACTTTGATTGAAACGTTCAAAATACAATTTGCAGTGGATGTATATTTATATTTTTTATGTTAACACTTTTTTTCAAAACAGTGTTATATTATCTTGTAGCCGTTGTCGAATTGTACTGAAATGAACAATTTTGAGAACACAGCATCCTCCTTTCAGCACTCCATAATATCCTATCACTCTCTGAATGTTTCCGGAATCTGTGAAATACTTGTATATGCCCTAAACTGTTCATATTGGCTCATGTACATGATCCAATCAATTTATCGATCATGTAATTGTCAATTTACAGAAGTAGATGACAATGGTGCACACTGCAAGACATGATCCTTTACCTATTTTACAGTGATACTGTTCGCTAAATCACAACATTACACCACCTCGTCAGTATATGGTGATGAGCATAGTCCAATATGGCCTTTTCCGCAAAGAGGTGTAAAGTAAGAGCTGAGGCACACATTCAGGATTTCTGATGCCGTCCTTGAAAGGACCATTCCCTATTACAGGTTGTCAAAAGCCTGATCAAGATCCTGTGATTCGTGGCGGAAATTCACAAACAATCAGATTTGTTCAGGAAGCGTCTCGATTCAGCCGTTTCCAGCTGAATTCGTCCCGATTCTCCCGTTCTCAATCCGAATCTGATCCGATTTGTGTGTCTGCATGGTACAAAACGACAGAATCTGTCCCGATAGCGTCCTGATTCTCCCGACAGTGACAGGACAGTTAACTGACATAGACAGTTCTCATTCGGCTGGATCTTGACGCAATCTGGACTCAATCGACAAGAAACGGAAATGAACAATTCATGCCCGTTCATCACGACAGCGTCCCGATCCGCATGACACCGTTCAGACAACAGAGGACATTGTTACGATTTTGAGCCAATACAGCAGAATCTGTCACGACATAGTCACGATTATAATCCGACGAGACAAAATCGGCTGAGTTTCCCGAATGTTAGGTGACGCACCATACTGTTGAGAGTGATAGGCCGACCTCCCTAGACCTTTCCCGATCTGTAGGGCTATGTTATGACTGCGTTCAGACAATGCTAGGACATTCCAGATCATTGAGGATAGTAATCCGACTTTTTCACTTTTCTTGTCGTAGCGCTGTCTGATCTCAAACGGGAGCCATATTCGGCACTGTGTGAACCTGGCCTAAACAATACATTTTTCCCCCTATTGTGAATTTATTTTTGTACAGTTTTATCTGAAAAATAGTTGTGGTAACAGGGTCATTTCAAAATACTCCAGATCAGCAAACCTGCTTAAATAAACGACCACACCTTTCCGCTCTCCTGGCACACATAGGGTTAAAGTACCTTTCTCCACCGACGTTACACAGTCTTACAAAGTCTTCGTCGGTAACTTGATTAGCTTTATCATAATGCGTATAGTATTTCCGCAGCTACACCCGCGCACGGAGCGACATTAACTCCAACATGAAAAGTGCAGGAAAACGCCTAATTAACACTAATACTGGAATATGTTGATCCACTCCTGGTCCGTGCGTAAGTACTGCCAGATGAGAATATCATCACTCACTGAGGGCAGTAAATAGTCCCACATTTGTCTGTCAAATCCAATACCTGGCTGTCCCGTGATGAGCGTTACAGGTTCAGGAGTATGTTATGGCACTGAATGATGTCCATTTGTTTTTGTTTGTATAGCTAGTATATATACTATCATCTTCCCGAGGCTCGGGAGTTAACTGACATTAAAAGTCCAGTTTCCACCCTTGCCGGAATTTCTGGGTTCGATCGTAGCGCCACAGTGTATGTGACGAGTTACGTCCCTTCTATGTCCCACCTACTGACCAATTAACTCCCTTACGTCGGGAAGATGATAGACTATAGAATATATTTTCGGTGACTTATACATGTGTCAGCGACGATAGCCGGTTGCCATTTTGTTTAAACAAACGGGAGCTTACAAAACTATTAATCATTAACCTCACATTAAAGACTATTCCAATGGTCTTACGGCAAGTCAGTTTGTAGTGTGAAAGAAAGCCCTAAGCGGCACAGGTCGATGACATTTTCACACTTCAGAAACGCAAATGCGCACCCATAACTCCGTAAAAAAATCAATGATCATAGTTGGGTCGAATCTGGTTTCGAATCTTCGACCATCGAATTCTGGTATGAGAAAGTAATTATATTCACAGTGTATAAGTGTACGCTTTTGATCACCTGTGTCCTCTCAAATTTCCGCAATGAGATATATATTGACAATGCAAGAGAATAACCAGTCTAGAATATTCGCCGAAACAGATTCCATTTGACGTTAGGGCAAAATAGCTGCGAAAATTATTAAAATCAGTGAAAGCAACTCGATATACATAAAAAAAATGCACAGTAGTTCTTCAGCTACGTAGAACGTAAAACGTACTATTTAAGACCATGAGATGAGACAAAACATCCTAAGTAACCAGAGTAAACACATTTATAAGATATTCGTCGGAAACTATTTTTAATCATCCTGAAACGTTTTCCAAATCCAATTGTTTAATGACGTCATGCATTTGACATACGGTGTAAAAGTACTATCGCTCGTCAAAATTGAATAAAATGCAAAATACAAAAAAGATATTGCAAAATACAAAAATAATATTGCTGTTCCATACAGTTACAGTTATTGTTAGATGGATGGCATATGTATTTTTACACTAATTTGTTTTCCAAACCTTATATATGTTTTGTCACACACCACTATACGCCACGTGAAGTTAATGAACACAACAGTGCTGTTTAGTTTAGTGTCGACTTGGTGGATAGCCGAGTGGGGAGTATGATGATCGCTAGTCATACTGGCACGTCCCCTGCTAGAGTTACACCGTCCGTCACACAACGCTGAAACTAAACAGTGTGTTATCTATGTACAGATTCGTAAAGAATAAGACGGAAACATGTCATCGTGTAAGTCTCTTAACCTCTCTCGTGGTACTTAACCTACGTGTGGGACATCTACATTCAATTTGTATTTTACAGTAGAGAAGGTTTTTGTATAGAACTGGAACATGTTCGAATAATCACTACAAAAATAGTTATAAATGTTTTATTTGTCGTACCTCTTTTCGATGGTAGTTGATAGTTGCCCATTATGGTAGCCCACACCGAAGATACGATCTTTTGATGTCTGCAGACAAGACCACAAACGATTTACAGTTGTGGCCGATATGTCATCTTCAAAGAGTTCACTTGAAATAGTAGCCTTAAGAGTCGACTTGCAAGCATTATGTCTCCTCCTTTATACACATGTAAGTGTTTCTTGGCACATAAAGGTATCATATCAATATCGCACATGAGGTGGAATTATCTTAAACCGTCATGCATTTGTGGCAAAATTGTATTTTCGGATTAAGGACATAGCCAGTGAGAAATCTTAACAGTTGGCACATAATGTTCATCTGAGGAAAAAAAGGATCCTTACTCTAAACACAGAACTGAAATTTACACTGCTGTGTGTACTTAACAGTCCTTAGTATTTACTTCAGTGTGAAAGAAGTTGAGAAAAGTGATATTTTCATTGCAGTGAACATAACACTTTGACGGAACTTGTGTCATACAAGAGTTACCTCACCTCCGATTCATCCGATTGTCTCCCTTTATCTTTACTGTTTAGCCCGTACATCAACTGTTGACGTCCTATTCACGTTAGTTCAAAATTGACGGGTCAAAATAATGACAAATTGTCATTTATGGAGTTACCACCGCTTCATACCGTTTGTTGTTCTCTTGAAAAAGTTTCGTTATAAACGGTAGATTTCTTACTTGACCAGCGTGTATTCTTTCGCTTCCAACATCGGTCTCGTTGTTTTCAAAAAAGGAAATTAGATGATTTTGTATATTAATATATAGAGGATATTTCATGTCTCGAGTGAAATATCATGTTTCTCTCATCGAGGGACGGGGAAAATGAGATATTTTAAAGAGTGGCGTAGCCACGAATGAAGATATCTCCTTTTCCCCCGTTACGAGAGTAATATTTTTGTTACTTTTGTTTATATTTGTCAAGATTTTGCAAACACGAAACTACTTTTTTATTCGCAAATACAAGGGACGGGTGAATCGTCCCTGTGTGTTAGGTAAGGCGAATTTACGTTTCAAGGTTTTAGATTTGTAATGAAGTATTTTATTTTTCCGGTAGACAACTGCACAAAAAGTATGTGTACGGGGAAAAATGAGTTACGTCACTTTTTAAAATATCTCATTCCCCCCCAGTCACTCGATGAGAGAAATCTGATATGTCACTCGACACATGAAATATCCTGTATCTGTATCTCTACATGAGATATAATATAGCTGAACAGTAATTTAGTTTTGTCTCGACACGTCAGCCTAATCACCAAATAGTGATTCAGGCTGCAGACGTTTTACAAGGAACATTATCACTGGTTTCACTGGTCCAGCTTGGATTGAAATGCGTTACCATATAACTCATATATAATCAATAAAACATTCACTTGCTTTACGTATGCAACAAACATACAATATTAATGTAAGTCAAACTTCAGCAGTATGTTGACACCATGTAAGAAACTGACGTAATGATGATCTTCTTTAGTGGCACAGCTCCAATTCAGATGTCGTTCAGAACGTCATAGGAGTAGTAGTAGTAGTTGAAGAAGTGACCTTGCTCCTGAGAGTTTCTATGGCAACGATAATGAATCCGAGTTATCAAACTTGATCTGATTAAAAGAATCGTGTGGTCTCGTTGATTTGGGTGATGTTATACCACGACGGCACAAAATAAATCACGGTTTTTCTGGTCCAGACTGGATCATTTACAGGCCGCCGTCATATAGCAGAATATTGCATAGTGTCGCACGAATGAAGGTACAGTCTGGCAAAGCTAATTAACAGCTTGCTTAATGAGTTTAGCTGAGAGCATGGTACGTTTCACCAAATTAATATTTCAATTCCATGCCTCCGAAAGACTGTATGACAAGAGGGATGACTTCAACTTTCTTGTAGTCAACTTTCCCTTCAGTTCCAGCCTTTGGTGTTTACATTTCACAACATTTAAGATACAATCGAGCATGCTCTTTCTATCAAGATTTCAAAGAGCGTAATACGACTCTTGCTCAGAAGTTGTTTGATCAAGGTTACAACATTCAAGGCTTCAGTAAAGCTTTCAAAACGTTTATGGTAGACCCGTGGAGTACATTTCTCAATTTGACGCTTCAGTGACAAAAGTGAATGCAATTTCCTAGTTTGACTTGTACCATATGTTCCCGTGTTTTTTCAGGTGAACAATGCCTTTGCATGTGTTTGTGACGGATGCCACCGGTGGGGGGTTACGCTAACCTTTTTCGAACATCTAGTACTATTACTGTTTGATGGTAATTCATGGATACATGCTCATGATATAGTCGGAATCGTACAATCGACTCTGCTTAATACAGACGTTTCTATTGAATATGGAAAGTGTTTTGTCGCTTTATTCATATTTGAGAACTGAAGTGTATCGCTTGTTAATTTTATATGATAAACCTAATGCCCGGTTCAACATCCTTCGTGATGCCATCCATAAACCAACTCTCCGTCAGTTGTGAAAACTCTCATAATATACATCATCATACGGAGAACATAACTAACTGAGAATGATGCTAACACTAACACCAGACGTTCAAAATGACAACTCTGTCGCCATGTTGGAATTGCGTTTCGACATAAAATCTCGATAGTTGTCAGAAAAAAAGATAAAAAAGGATTCATCCATAAGTGTGTGAACCGTTATTGAATCCAGTCAGGATTTCATTCTGCCAGCGTCAGATATGACACGGTAATTTCACTCTCATCAAAAAACAATTGTCAATTGGAAACATAAAACAATGCATTATTGGTTGCGTGATAGTTCATGCGCTGTTTGTTAAACACTTTGGCGTTATTAAGACTATTATTTGAATTTTTAGCTCTGTTAGAATAAAGAATCAAAGTATCCTCGATGTATTATTCATAAACGTGATGCGTCACTTTGATTCAAGTGTAGGAAGCTTTGGGAGAGAAAACAACTTGGACAATCATCGAGAACACACTTGCCCCCGAGTTTATACTTGACGTGAAGATTCGTCCATATTCCACCACAAGAACAGATTTATTATTTATAGGTGGCAGTAACATGGGTGCTCAATGTAAGGTGATACGCTGCCACGTGAAGGATTTAGGCTTCTTTGTATCAACCAGAAACATCACATTGGTGAATAAAAATGTGATTTGATAGTGATTCATAAGAAGATACTTTTTGACATAGCCGGACCCGAACAATTAACAGACCTGTCTTGAGACCATTTTCTGATGATGCAAACAGATTGACGGACGGAAATACCCACAAACACCCTCACCATGCATTGCACTCGCCTTGTAGCAACATTGTAATATAGGTGACTAAACATTGAAAGAGTTCCATAGTTTACAGTTGCCAAATAATGAATATTTATATATTTGTATTTCTGCATTTTTATGTATTTTTTCCATCAGTGAATAACTTAATGTTGTCTTAAAGCTGCTAGTATCTCAGGTCTATATTCCGAGAATAATCGAGTGACTGAGAGCTACGACCAACGTCTTCGGGCACACCTTTAACAGTACTGATCAGGTGCATCATTGTTTGAATGGTGACACCCTACTGCACGTTAAATGGACATGAGGATGTCAGAAGTTAATTGACCTAAGAAGATTACCATTAACGTGGGCATGTATGCAATGTGTGTAGACACATGTGAAAGTATTTCCGTGTTTCCCTTGTTAAACACTAATGCGTCGTGTAGTGTATGATGTACCACCTACTCTGAAGTGAATGTATGGTGTTTTACGCAGCATGCATCAATATTCAATGTATCTCGGGCCTGGGAAACAAGCCATTGGAGGAGAATGACACACAATCGAAACCACGCCAGTCGGCTCTTATGGACAAACATGAGTAATGGGATTTATTCTGTCCCGAAATCCTCACGAGAGCAAAAGGAATATATGTATGACCCAACTGAATCCACTACACACGTGTTTGACATGGTGTAGTCAGGTAAAGGTTCATCATCACTGTCAGGAAATGCCAGACATCAGGGTTGTCTGAGCAGAGAATTGATTCAGAACCTATCATCATCGCACCGAACACACTCCTGGCAGTCGAGCAAGCATCGTAACTCTCTATATATCTGTCAGCTATTGCCTTTGAAGTGGACATGAAGAAACAGTCCATAGCTGTTTGGGAAATACATATTTGAGTTTGTGAGTGGATCGAAGTAACGATTCTGAAAATGGCTTACAAGAACCGTCTGGGTGAAAACATTACGACATATAAATTGTTTTTGACTCTTGGTGTAAAATTGTAAACTAGCTAAGAAATTTGTTGAAAATCATTTACAAGTTAAATAACATTAGTCAGCGTTGACTTGATATGTAATATTGAGATAGATGTATACATTCAAGTAGATATTTAAAGTATGTAGTAACAATTCTACCATGGATAACACTCGATTCTGATTGATCAGATCCGCAAAGACGTTGTTAGACACTGGTCAGCGACGTTATCTTTCAAACGTCATACAAGCATTCATTTACTCTCACCCATTTCACGAGTCTTGAGTCCCCTATTGCCCCATTGAGTGACAAAAGGGCTACCGCACCACATATACATGTTGACCTCGGTAAACACTTGTAATAAATATTACCATCGACTTGCGAGTTACGAGTAAATATTACGGTTTATTATGTCACATAACTGTTTGACGTCTTTGTATCTGACGTGCGAGTGCAACGCCCTGAAGCGGTAGGTGTTGTATATGGTTGCTATACAATTATTTCGTTCTTACTCAAGCTAAAGGTATTATCTATGGTTGCTGCATCACACTTAGTACTTATGTTCCAGGAGATAGAGATTCTGACCGGAAAGTGAATGTTCGGCCGCGTCATAGCAAAGACGTTAACATATGGTACTTGTTGTTTCCCTGTCTGGCGCTTGGAATTTAGAGGATGAAACAAGGACTGATCGGTCGGAGGCAGTGTACCGTGTCTGAGTAGGGTATCCATGTTAAACTGCAGCATGGTATACCAGCACGATAAAACCAGCATAAGTCCGGATCAATGCATGAACGTCGCTATGTAAGTGCAACAGCCGTAAACCCAACGTTAAACCTAATAATTGTTGTTGCCTGTTTGCAATTATCAGAATATTATATCACTATAAGCACTATAAATCAATTGATTGATCGACTACACAAATACTCTGTATTACTCGTTCTACAAAGAGGGCGTTCATATGATAGTAACCATGATAGCAGCTCTAAAATTACTGCACATGTACATATTGTCTTGAATACCAGATAAATGTAAAACGTTTACCCTAAATGTGTTAAGCGTATCTTGGGATTTGACCTCGGTTTCGTTTAACCTTTATTTGAAACGCAGCTATCCAACAGAGGCTGTCCTGGTCATGCTAAAATCGGAAATACGTTCTTTGAAGTGAACTCGACAATGTTCAGGGAATACAGCGTAGGCGGGATGCGTTTTCGAGGGCCTGAAAAATGTAAACCACTGTAACAGACGTAGGCAGGACGAGACAAAGAGATGACCAACCACGTCAGAAGGAGGTAACTCAATAGGAAGACAACCTACACCTGTGTTCAACAAGGTGGCCGTGAATGCATTCTGCGAAAGACAGTCAGGACTGAAATAGAAATAAAAACGTGTTTGTTTCGTCAGATTAAGGTGTTTTCAAATAGAACCTACGAGTCCAATTTATCGAATTGCGGTTATCTCTTGCTTGGACTGAATGGAAAGGTCATGTTCCACATGCACACAAAGGTACTGACCGCCAGAAAACACATGTACACAAAGGAACTGACCGCCAGAAAACACGGTGTTGCCAAACTACTCGCCCAATGCTTTCCCCATAACACCTTATCATATATGTTGTTTCAATATATCTGTAAAATGTATCATATTTAAATGCAAAGTGTTGTTAGTAAGATTGCACTTACTTTGACTGTGTTATCAATCCGTTAATATTTGTAAGCTTAAGTATCGTGTCATGTTCTGACTGTTCAACTGTGTTTGTGTCTGATGCATGGAGAGGTGAGTTCAACACGGGAGCATATCATTCCAGAAGAATAACATATTTCTTTAAGGTTCGCCCTTCACAGATGACGGGTGTTATATAACGTCTCTCATTAGCGGCCGTTTGGTGGCAGCGTTTGGTGTTTTTATTCTGTTTTGGGAGATCCGTTTACATGTAACAGAAACAGGGCTACTTGGTGTATCAACATATCTCTTAACCTTGTTATCTGAAGGAAAACATTTGGTCTTGACAATTATTTACTGGTTTGTATACTTAACAAAGTGACTGACACTGAGAAAGTTAACCTGAGCTCATCTACCGTGTTGAATCATTTTACATGTCTTACTCGAGACGCTTGTAATAGTTATGTATTCTAAGTTTTTTATCTGCTTCATGAAGCATTTATTGATGGCATTACCTCATACTTTGCACTGGAAAGAACACATTTCCGCCTATTACAGCGAACTACTGAACGCACTGATAGGATGTGTTGACGTGCTTAGTCGCACCTACATTTAAGTAGCGGGGTAAACAACTAAATCATGATACATGAGTCAATGGTGGGATTATACATGTTAGGCCAGTGCATATAGATACATTTTCACTGACTCTGGAGACATATTGTATGTTACAACAGTCGTAAATGATTACACATGTCACAGAAGAAAGTATAGATAAAAATAAACAAAAGAAAAGATGAAACTGTGGAGATGATTAAAACGACAAAGCCCTTTCCATATTCAACAGAAATCTCTGCTGAAAGCAGAGTCGATTGAACGATGTAATAAGCATGTGTTTATCAAATCATTATCATCAAGTAGTGATTATACCAGGTGTTTGCGAAAAGGTGAAAGAAAACTGAAGTCAATTGTTCACCTGAAAAAAAACACTGGAACGTACGGTACATGTCAAACTAGGGAATTGCATCGGACATCAGTTTTGTCACTGATGCGTCAAATTTGGAAACCACAAGGCTACCCGACCGTCCCTGATCCATTTGACTGCTCGGTACCAATGAACATGGTAAAGTTCAATGTTTTGATTAAACGTGACAAAGATGATTAGAAATGTCAATGCGATAGCAAGTAGGAGCGAATATTGAATTTTATCTTAATGGAAAGAAGTTTTGAAGAACATGATTAGGTGATTTATAGATTCTTGGTCAAAGGGCAATGTTGTGGGAGGATGTGGGGAAGCAATATATCAACTGGCACATTGGGTTTAGACAGATATTGCTTTTCCTGTCAATCTTAGTATGGCCGTGTGATCTCCATCCAGTCAGATAAAAGCTTTATATGTGAGGCATTTACTTGTACATATTGTATGTAGGAAATCGAGAGTGCACGAGTACTGGCTTCAAATGCAAATCGAAGAATTCCAAATGGTTATCTCGCCAGCTAGATATGTCTTCTATTGTAGGTAGTCTTCATACATATTGGACACACTAGTATGAAAACGCATAGAGGCTTTTTTAAGGATACTCTATATGTACATGTAACAAATATTAATGAACTAGTGAATGCGACATAAGGACGAGTGTTGGGCCCGAGTTCAAATCCCGTTTGGTGCTTCTGGAAGCGGAGGACATCACGAAAACACATCTGCCCTTATAAAACTTGCCAGAGCAAAATGCAAATGCACGTGCAGTCCCTGGAATCAGATGCAGAAAAAGCATGGGAATCAAGAGGACAGCAGCGATTTGGAATGATGCCACGACTGAGATTACAAGAAAGAGAGCGTGATCTTCGCAGACAGCTATTGCCAGACGGTCCCGCGTCACCTAGTGAACCAAAAGCCTCATTTGTCGCAAGCAGGAAGTGTTGCGGACCGCCCTCGACGTGGACAACTTCCGGTTACAACAGCTAGACAAATTCACCCCATTACAGTCATTCGACGACTGAGACAAGCTGGGATACGCTGCGACGTCCTATATTGCATGCCCGTCACCGCCAAGTACGACGTCAACTTGCCCAAAAGTATGGACTGCAACCAAAGATTTTTTATTGTGTTTTCGAACGGGTCACGTTGTTAAATTTCATTTGTGGATGGTATAGAAAGCGAGTATCGACGGCGCCGTGAACGTAATCGAATATCTCGACAGTGAGATCGATTTGTCGGTGGCTGTGTCATGGCTTGGGGAGCAATAAACGCATGTTTCAGGAGTGTCAGTTCATGTAATCCATGGTAATCTCACAGCACAGCCCTATGTGCATGAAATTCTAAGGCCTGAAGTCGATCCATTGTTGCGACGTCACCAATAACGTCAGTTCATCTTCCAGCTTAATATTGCACGCCCTCATGCAGCATGTGACACATGCCTTCACGCAACAGACTGGAATCAATGTGATGAACTGGCCGGCCTATTCACCAGATTTTAACCTTGGTTGACATTTGTGGGACGAACCGGGGAGAGGTCAGCCACAGCCAGCCAACGTTTCAGATTTGACCTTGATCTTTCTGCAAGAGCGTTGGAAAATTCCTATGGCTATCACTCGCCTCTGTGACTCTGTGCCCCAACGTATCAATCCTTGTGCCAGGGATGATGGAGGCCACACCAGATGCTGACTGTGTTGCAGGTGTGCACCCATTTAACCCACGGTTCTAAACCTGATTGGCAACATTAAATGTTTTCTGTCTGAGAATGATTGCATGTTCACCATGTCATGTAGATATCATTATCCTTGACCCATATCTAGTCTCTTGTTACACATATTTACAGTGTGATTAAAGCCCAGTCAGTTATGCTAATATAAGAAGTGATATTCACTAACCTTCAGCACCTTCGAACAATCTACCAGGTAGGGTAGTAAATTCACTGTTTACTAACCTTCTCGCCGCTGTTACTAATTAAGTTAGTAGGATTCACTGGACGTGTTTCTCAGTGATTTCGTGTCACACATATGATATTGTAATGAAATCCGATGAGTGGCACATGGTCGTCCTTCAACTTTGGTCCTTGGTCAGCGCACGTCTGTCCAGGCCGGGGGGAGGGGGGGGGGGGGGGGGGGGGGGGGGGGGGGGCTCGGTGGTTGCTGATTTGTAGGGATGGCAGGGAGAATAATGTATATAAAAGTACATGTTGCAAGATTAAAGAGGTTGTTGTTTCTTAACGCCGCACTCAGCAATATTCCAGCTATATGACGGCGGTTGGTCAATAATCGAGTCTGGACCAGACAATCCAGTGAGTAATATCATGAGCATCGATCCACGATCAGACAGTCCCGTGATTGACATCATGATCTACGCAGTTGCGATATGATATCATGCATCAACCAAGTCAGCGAGCCTGACCACCCGACCCCGTTACGACAAGCATAGTCGATATTACATCAAGCATTGGTTGCTGAAGACCTATTCTAACCCGGATCTTCAAGGGGCGGGAGCGGGTGTACATATACAACACGATGACAAATACCACTTCAATTATCAGTCGTGCACGTGCTACTTGCATTAATTTTGTATTTAAAACAGCCAAATGGACTAATTTGTCGTATACAAGATATGATTGTATCAGCAGCTTTCGTTGATAGTCATCCACAATCTGTTCAGTCATGTACACCAAACAACATGTAAATAGAATGTAACACAACACAGCAACCGATTCTACGCTAGAGGGCGCTCCATAATACACGGGTTCTTCTCTTAGCTTTGAGTCGGGAAAAGGAGACAATCACACGAAACCTATGAAATATGCAAGAGTGCTGTATGGGGTGAAAATAAGGCCAGAAATATATCCCACTGAAAAGGCCATGTCATCCGCATATCTCAGCCTCTGTCGAACTATACAACTTCCGAGTGCCATCAAGATACAATTAGCACGTGAAAAGAATTACTCGTTCCGAATCTGTGCAAGCCATGACGGGCATATTTGGAACAACCATATTGCACAATGTGCATGCATAATTTACCGATATAATGGATGCCAATCAATAGCCATGTCTAATGTGCCCAGTATCAGGTTAGCAAGACATTGTTGGGAATTCGTAAGAAATACGTTTCATACCCTTGAAACGGGATGCATAATAGCATGGATTACGTGACAAATGCTAATGTGGATTACAGGGGAAATAACCGATCGTACAAAGCCTAATGAGAATGTTCCATAATTCAAAAGTCACATTTTGTTTTGTGATTGTGCAAAAACCGTATACTGTACTTTGTCCAGTGATCAACTTTGATCAATATCACATTCTCCAAATAATCAATTTCATTTACGTTCTATGCCATGCTCTACGATCAATGTTTGTCACGTGAACACGTGGTAATGCATTGATTCACAGAACATTTAATTGACATTTAATAACATGATAAACTTACTGTATACATTGAAAAGTCTGAACAGGTAATGAGTGAAATGATTATAACACCACTTTAAGTGTTATAGTAATAGAACGCGTTACATTAGGTTTACGTGACGGGAACTCTTAAAGGAACGCAGGTCAAATGGAACGAGTGTGTCAGGAATAGTCAGAGTAATCTTGTATTCGAACCCACTATCAGTGTATCCAGGCATGATTAAGGGACGCAACTCCGCCCTAAGAGTTTCGGGTCTACAATTGTTTTGTATTAGACAAATCTAAATGAGTTTTCCTTAAAATAGCAAAGTATATCTTGAGATCTCATACTCGTTTTCGTGTTACCTTTAGAATGACAACTGTAAGTGAGACGTGCCAAATGGTCCATGCATGGAAAATGGCAAAAACCGTGTACAGTAAACTACGGTTATAACGAACTCAAAGGGACCACTAATTTTAGTTCGTTATAAGCACATATACAGCATAACTGCAGCAAATTTTAGGGACAAAAAAGTAAGTTCGTTATATCCGTCAATTCGTTACAAGCGTGTTCGTTATAAACGTAGTTTACTGTATATTTGTTTCAGAATCTCAAAATGTAAACCATTGTAGCAGATAAACACTAGATGACCGATCCCTTTAAAAGGTTGAAACTAATGCGAATACAACATGTACTGTGCCATATCTGTCAGATATAGTCAAAAAGTGGGCATTTGGAAAGTGTTTGCTCCATCAGCGATAAATGGCAGCGGCATCAATGCTGTGGGCCATCGTTTTCCCAATCTCTCATCTGTGTTTTATCTACCTTTTCATATTGCTGATGCTGTGGAAGCCTTGTCTGATTGATCGAGTCAAGGGTTATAAGGTCCAGGTACCGTATGGCAAATTCATTATCTGAAGTACAATTTAACAAAGACATTCTGTACAACACAAATTGTAATTATCAAAAGCTAAAGTTGTATTAATCATTTAAAAAGTAAAAGCTTTTTTAAAGTAAGATGAGAATGATTCTGATATTCTCACTCAGCTTTCATCCCTTTCGAATGTAAGTATATTGCGATTAACACAGCACTACCACGCGTCAGAAGGACTATGACCGGCATAAATCCATATAGCTCGGAAGGAAGAATGCTTTCTTTCATAAATTCCATTGACAAACATGGATGAAGGATGTTGTTTATTTCACTCGTTTACCGTGCATCCAGGTTTTCAGACTTTATTAATCCGTTTTTGTTACACGAAACGGGAAACTTTATCGTACTCACCATTTATCGAGGCCCTTGTGATATCCCAATATATACTTGGCTCCTACCCTGCCTGACAACTATTTGTTTCGTTTACTGGCAACGGCAAAATAAACACTTACAGAGTAACTCAGCCTTTTCTGATAGTCGTTTTATTGATGCAGGATGCCGTGTTCTACACTTGCAACGATGATTTACTTTCATTATATTCTTATCTATATATAAGATCCACGCTTATGGAGAATATGCATATAGAAAGAAACATCTATTCGTGATAGTAACAGCAGGTTGATATAGTCCGCTTTCAACACGGTCATATTTCGTTCACTGAAGAACGCACGCCGATCTACAGCAACGATTGGTGTGTGATCATGAGGTGTTTAAAGAAACGTTCAGTTATGTGCTCATTAACCTAGCACCGAGCTATCACATTACTGAAACACCCATGTGTACCTGATCCTGGGGGTTAATGTCACATTGCTCCCGTTAAAGACGACTATATCATGCGTCATATGGCAAAGCATCGGTTTATATCCGACAGGGTATCATTCGTTCTGAAGATATGTTGTTTATTAGAGAGTGGTAAATGAGGACATGTGTTGCTGGTTTATTGTTGTTTGGTTTGTTGTTTAACGCCGCAATATGACAGCAGTCTGTAAATAATCGAGTCTGGACCAGACAATCCAGTGATTATATCATGAAAGGAGCGTTTACACCTTCTTGGTACTCACTGGCTCTCACTTTTGAAACGCAACGTTTGACGGGTAGAACAACACCTGGTGTCATCATTGTTTTTTCAGTTACGTAATCATTGTCATCACTATTTTGCCAACCAACCAACCTTTCGTCTATGACGACTTCACCTTCAACATCAACAAATATGGATGAAATCACAACTATGTTCTTGTATCATTGCTATCATATTTGTCAACATCATGTTGCCATATTCCCATAGATATGACTTCTGTTAATATCATTATCACAATCAATTCGATCAATACCATGATTATATTTACTGGACCTTGCCAACATATTTCCATCGTATTTTTTTCATACTGAAGAGGACCGATGTCGATCTGTGTTCAGATAAAGATCATTAATTCAACTACATGCATCATTAAACTGACGAGATATGTTTTATGACATTACGTTACCTTGTCCACAACCGTCATCAAAGACAGCATCGTAGTTAATAATGTGTATTAAAGCATCAGCCCACATGGCCAATTACACAGCATGTACATTGCATATGTGAAATGCGCAGAGTGGACTATGAAGGTAGATTCTTTTGAAGAAACAATTCCAATCCCTTAACATATTGTTCATGTTATTTCGATATAGCTCTTAGAAATTATTAATAGTTGGTCATATTCTTTCTCTACTCAAGTTATTGAAATAACAAATATTACTAACTATTTCACATTGCAGTGGTTATAAAGCAACAAACTTGGAAAACAAACTCCACTAAATCAGACAAAGAGAGCATGGTCTTGAATTTAAAATTTATAAACAAGGAAATTGATGCCTTAGTTTTCATAAAAATTGTCAATGCAATAACCAGCCTTGATTTTCCGCCAAAACAGATACCACGTGGCATACAGGGCAATTAGCTGTGGAAATATATGAATGGGCCCCTGAAAAACAGTATGGACACCAGGTGTTCGCGAAAAGGTCAAGCATGTCCTGCCCCACCGGCAGCAACATTCTCAAACAAAAATCAGTTTCCCAAAATGTGCCACAATATTTCAAATTTCAGGAACCGCCAACAATTTCATTTTCCCATACGAACAGCATTTCATCCAGGTTGTTCAACCATAGGCAAGTGTTGAAAAACGTGCTACCAACCTGTATATCATATAATCACAGGTGACTTCTCCATTGTTAACAATGACAATCTTCGTCAGTTATTCAAATATGGACCAGAATATCTCGAACAGCCCCCTACCTACTGGGATCACAACTTTAAAATCATTATGGATGCCCTCGAAGCAAATGCCAATAAACTGGTCAAAAGAGAAGAAGAACCTGTTGTATGGAACTAACCCATTCTGACTTAGCCAGCTGGCATCCAAAGTCTGACTGCCCATCATGAAAAGTTTGTAGTTGTTCCCAAAGACAAAGCCTCAATATATAAGCATCACAACAGTAATTTGATCAAAGAACTTGGTAAAAGATAAAAAAAAGTCACACATAAAGTCACTATGTCAAGTGAGGAAGAAATCTGCCCAAACTATGCATCAGTACGATCAACTTTTGGCTTGAGCCTGAAGACATGTCCATTCCTTTTTTATACTGGATTCCAAAGCTCCATAAAATTGTACACCCGTATCCCACATGACATTCTTAAGGGCAAACTTCATTCAATGATCCATACATTGTGGTTATAGATAAAGCTACATATCTATGTTCAGAGGTTCTTGTCAATTTGTCCAAAATGAAAGCAAATGCAATCTGAAGTTTACTGAAAAAACCCAACAATATGTGAAATGCTGGACTTTCTTATTGATAACATCTATGTAGACTTTGGAGGTGAGACATTTAGGCAAGGGGTGGGCATCCCCATGGGCATAGATTGCGCTCCTTTTCTCGCTTATGTGTTTCTTTATGCATATGAATCAGAGTTCTGCTCGCATTGGCAAAGGCAGAGCAAGGTAATTTGGCCAATAAAAGTAACTTAAGTTTCAGGTATATTGGTGACCTGATATCGTTCAATAACCATCAAATAGCGAATTCCCTTCCACTGATATACCCACCAGAACAAGACAAATCTCTGTCATATCTAGAACTAGGCATATAGATTCAGAGTGATAAACCACTTTCCACAAGACTGTGTGACAAGAGGGATGACTTCAACTCTCCAATAGACAACTTTCCCTTTATGTCGAGCGATTATCCAGCAGCTCCAGCCCTTTGCATCTACATTTCACAATTTTAGGACTGGTACAAACGAGGATCCTCTTTTTACTAAGATTTCAAAAAGCGTCATTCAACTCTTACTTATAAGTTGTTTGATCAAGGTTAGAACATTCAAGATCTCAGAAAAGCTGTCAAATGGTTTCATGGTAGACATGTGGAGTGCAATTCCAAACAGTGACAAACTTGATATCCGATGCAAATCCTATTTTGACTTGTTCCACATGTCCCCATGTTTTGTTTCAGGTGAACATTTAACTTGCCTATGCATGTGTTTGTGACGGGTGTCACATGCGGGACAGGATACACTCACCTTTTCGTGAACACCTTTTATCATCACTAAATATTTTTTTAATAAGAAGTTTACACGAAATACGGCTTGGACCAGATGTCGGTCACATGACCACGAAACTGAAGTTCATAAGTGTATGATCGACACATTTCGACGTTCGTACGTTTTGCACGGGACGTATTTTTGAACACCTTTTATCATCACTAAATATTTTTTTAATATGAAGTTTACACGAAATACGGCTTGGACCAGATGTCGGTCACATGACCACGAAACTGAAGTTCATAAGTGTATGATCGACACATTTCGACGTTCGTACGTTTTGCACGGGACGTATTTTTGAAATGACGTAAACACTGAGGGACTACCTCCACATTCCCAGGGGAACCCATGGGAATCCCCTAGCACAAAAAATACAGAAGCGTTGTTTCTCATCATTTAGACCCTTTGATCTTGAACTAAGCATTTTGGCATACATTGGGTGCAAGTCAGAGAGTTTGATTGCATGTCCATTCAAGGATAGCATCGCTTCAAACCGTCCTAGAGAAATAAACCCGAAGAAAATACACATACAAACTATCGTAGTATCGACTCGATCCGTGTCCAGACTACAGTTACAGTCTACGGCAATCTATAATGTACCTTAGTATCTATTTGACACATCTTTACCATCACCTACAAATGATCGGTCAATTGATAGTGATGACGAACACTTGTAATAGCCACAGGTTCATTAACAACTTCCGAAATCTTTCCCGTCATGTTTATCCTGTCGGCTATTTTGACGTCTTGTACTTGTACTGTAAATGTACTGCGACGCGCTGTCAATCTAACTGATATACTGAGGTACTTCATAACAGACCTTCCTCATCTAGTGAGGATATTATTTGAATATATGTGTTGTAAAGAAACTACAAAAGTTGGGTATGTTGAGCATATATTTGATCATGGCACCTCTTGTTTTGAGGGACTATTTTATTTTGCGATAAAGTTGGTTGTTGTATGGCTGTCAGTGTTAACATGAAGTCATACGTACTAAATGTAATTGTGTATAGATCTAGGTCTACAGACTTTGTGGTAAAAAATTATGATACAAAAATTATAAACATTGTATGAACGTCGTCGTCCGACGTTCAT
Source organism: Haliotis cracherodii (assembly GCF_022045235.1). Classification (NCBI taxonomy): domain Eukaryota; kingdom Metazoa; phylum Mollusca; class Gastropoda; order Lepetellida; family Haliotidae; genus Haliotis; species Haliotis cracherodii. The sequence continues at coordinate 62,804,299 of NW_027266275.1, read as the reverse complement.
ACAGTTTGTACCTCACTCTAAAATGTTCATACTCCAATTAGCTCACACAAAGTGAAAGTCAATTCTTAATTTATTATGGTTCATAAACACATGCTCATGATAGAGTCGGAATCGTACAACCGATTGCTATTATTTATTGATGTACCTTTGCTAATGTATTATGAAAGTTACAAAAGTTATAAAAGATGATGTTCTGTTTCAATGTAGCTCCCCTGTTAAATGTCAAGATCATTTGCCCTTGCAGATTTATGTCTCACTTCAAGAAATAGTTTAACCTCAAGTAATTTGAGGATGCTGACATCTTCAAAGTAAGGCAAGCAAATATGTTAAATATTATCAGGTGTATCCTTTGACTGTCTCGGATATCCAGGTGGAAGCAAAGAAAAGAAATGATAATAATAATAATAATAATGGACTTGGTCTGAAGAAAATATGACATTTCTTTTTGGTGAAGAAAAGTTAACATAGAAGCCAATGTAGAAGAGAGCAAAGGCGAACATTGAATTCTATCTTAATGAAAAGTGTTTACGTCTTCAGAATGTTCACATTTCGGTGATTTATGGATTGGTGGATTAAGGTCAATGTTGTAGGAGGAGATGTGTGAAGCAATATATCAACTGGCACATACGGTTTAAACAGATATTGCTTTTCCCGTCAATCTTAATGCAGACAAGGTGGTGTGGTTTGTACCCAATCGGATTATATCTTTATTGATATTATGCCATACATTTGCTGATACATCGTGTAAGCACATTGGACGTTGCCGAACGAGACAGTATATGTGTTGTGGCTTCGAAAGCAATTCGAATAATTCAATTGATTAACTCGCTAGGAATACAATTCTTCATCTATTGCCTCTTCATAAATTACAGGATGGACATAACGTTCTATGTGTACCATGCATGACTGTCACTGAAGGCGCCCAAGAACGTTCTTTGAGAAATAACAATTTAAATATGTCGATCCAATCCTGAACATTTGGCTTTGATCAGTATTCAAAGAAAAAAAACAGAAATCCGGTCTATCGAAAGCATAATGTCTAAAGAAAAACTAATGTTATCCAAGTTGTGAATTAGATATTGATTATTCTGCACAAACGATATTCAAGATACATGCACACTTTAAGTTTTATTCTTTTACTTCTGCGAAGACCATGTCATACCTAAACAAAATGCAGTGAAACACACACGACAAGAATAACTAGCCATGCTAAATTTAACAGTTCCTAGGAAGTATGTAGGCATGGGTGCACCAGAATAATCATACAACAGGCTGTAGTGTGTAGACAGTCTGATAGAATCGAAATCAAGTATGCTTGACAGCCCAAATCATGTATTAAAATATATTTAGATTCCGAAGAATGGTCGTGAAGTAAGATCTACCGAAACGCTCTGGGTCTTTGTAAACCTGTGTTATTTTGGTCTCTGAAACATGTTTCCTGTGTGGAATATATGCAGAAAATTTGTAATTACACATCAAAGAGATCTATAGAATTTACATTTGAATAACGTAACTACGTATCAATCTGAGATTAGGATCAGCGGAGGTATAGAAATAGAAAGGTACCAAACAGCACCGTCAATGCTAAACATATGCAATACATTGAAATCTTTATTCTTGTACAAAAAAGCATAATTTGATCATAAAAACTCGTTGCTATCAATCCAAAGTGTTAACAATTCTCGCATGTAACACAGGACTGGAAGTTTATAAAAAGTACACCCAGCATACAACCGCTTTACAAAGATGCAGACGATTTAGAGTTGGCACAAGGAGACAATCAAAAGGAAAATATGCAACAGCGCTATATGAGGTGAAAATGAGGAGAGAATTGATCACATTGAAAAAGCCATGTCATCCGTTTATCTCAGCCTCTGTACAACTCTACAATTTCCAAGTGTCACTCAAGCTGCAAGAAGCACGTGAATAGAATTTCTCCGTTCCGAATCTGTGGAAGCCATGACAGACATATTTAGGATGGCTATATTGCACAATGTGCATGGTTAATTTGCCAACATAATGGATGCCAATCAATAGGCATGGTTAAATTGCTTAGTGTCAGTTTACCAAGACATTGTCAGGAAATTGTAAGAAATATCCCAGACACGAACATATGTGGATTAATGTGGTTTACAGGGTAAACGGGCAATCGTACAATGGTCTTTGGCCGTATCTCATAACTCCATCGGTGGTGCAGGATACGCTCATCTTTTCGCGAACACCTGGTTTCATCACCATTTGATAAAAATTCGTAAACACAGTTTTACATTGCAGTGTAATTTATTGTCAAACAATGTAGTTGTAACTGCATAATGGTATTTTATTTTGCCAACAAGTAAGTGTCAGGAATGTATAACTGTCTAATGTGAGCAGTGGCGTGGACGTAACTACATTTAGGCGCTTTTGGAGGCAAGTGTAATCTGGGGGCTGGTGTGGTAGCCAATTGGTTAAAGCGTTTGCTCGTAACGCCGAAGACCTGGGTTCGCTTCCCCACAATGGTTCAATGTGTGAAGCCCTTCTCTGTATATTGCTGCACTATTGTTAAAAGCGGCGTAAAACCATACTCTCTCAAGGTTAATGTTCAAGGAATGTTCTAGACTGACATTCTTATGATATAGTCGGAATTGGATAATGGACTCTGCTTTCAGTAGAGATTTCTTATCATAAAGGAAATGTTTTTGTTGATTTTGATTTTGCTAAACAAGCAACTAGTTTTGCGTTTATGTTTCAATAAATAAGCTAAATGGCCACGCCTACTACGGGACTACTGGTTCCTCATCGGCTGAATGAACAGGACTCTTGTCACTGATATCGCACTGTTGGCTGCTGTTTTTTTTATTAATGATTAAATAAGCTGGTAAGGCTCATCATCAGCTCGGGGCCCTTGCCCCCTCTACACGCAGCCCAGATAGCGAATGGCACTTCTCCCAGGAAGCGCTGCCTTGTCAAACCCACCCAGATCTTTTCGGAGAATGTGAAGACTCCCTAACACAGCAGCCTTCTGTGCATGCATTACCCATCAGAAGGGCTGTATTCCTGGTAGCAAACCCGGGTACTCTCCCAATGTCAGTCAACAAAAATTGGGAGGTCCCAAACCTAAGGCACCGAGAAAAAATGGGGAGTCGGACAACTTGGTGTACATATCTGCCATGTTTTTCCTGAATCTTGTCAATCACATTAGTGTCAAACGGGACAGAAAATTAAGTGATATATACGACTTCATTGGATATTATCCAAAAGGACAAGATCAGGTTTGTTTGCCTGGATAGGTCTGAGGCTGTATAACGCTCCGGGTTCATCACATCTCGTTAGAAACTTACGTTGATTTGAAGTAGATCCAGCTGATTGTGTTGACTAATGAGTCGTTGACAATCAGCCAGCGACTAAACAACAGTGTCTATTTAGACAGTACACCCTGGCACAGTGGAAACCGCCAACATTTTCTCCTCCGAAGAAGGCATAGTCTGTTCCATCAGCTGGCAAGGTGATGACTTCGGATTTCTGGGATTCATTTGGAATCTCACTGGTGGACTACACTTCGAAAGTTCAAACCATAATTAGACAATATCATACTTATCTAAATAGGTAATTGCGTGAGGAAACTAAAGGTTCCACCAAGGCAATGTATCTGTGCACAAGTATGTTATAGCTGAGGCTGCAATGCACTACTGAGGCTTTGAACTCATTGAACATCCTTCTGAGGAATGAACTGGGCATGACAAAGGTTTCAACATGTTTGTGCCATGACTTCTGACTCCTTATCAGACACGCTCCCGCTTTATCATCTCTCGTGCGAATTAACGTCGTATTTAATTAGTTGAATGATTTGTGATCATGGGTGAGTTCTGGGTTCACCACTGTCATCCAGAGACTAAACAACAGTCTAAGATGGCTAAGTCTGTTCCATCAGATGTCAAGGAGATGGCTTCGGTTTTCTGGGATTCTTACTATGAAATGGAATTCCACTAGTGAAGTACCTCCCTAAAGGTTAGATTTTAATGGTCAGTATCATGCTATGGTGCTTAAGACAACTGCATAAGGATATCAAGGCTAAAGTCGTGGAAAAATAAACGTGTGTTGTTCAACCAGGACAAAACACCTGTGCACAAGTTTGTTAAGACTATAGTTGCAATGCATGATAGTGGCTTTGAACTCATTGAACATTTCCTTTATGCACCAGATTTAGCAGATGTAACAGCACTCCAGCTCTCCACAAACGTGAAGTAAGAATTATCCGACTGGCATTATACAAATGATGATGGCATCATTTCTGATGTTGAGGAATCCTTCTAAACCAGTGGGGTCAAGGCACTCCCATGATAGTTGGCGGAAGTGTGTGGACCTTTGAGGGGAATATGTTGAGATATAGTTATCATCCACGGAGTCCATTATTGTTAGGGTTAGAACTGTTCATCCTTCATTTGAGGTGGATCAATGCGATACAGGCGACAGGAACATGATCTTATCCAACAACAGGTATCATACAACGGTATCCGTTGGGGTCATATACGGACGAATACGTAAATATATAAGGTCAGGGTTAGGAATTACTTCCAGTACTTTCGAACAAATATAATGCCACACTTCTCCATCGATGATTGAGTCAGAATTTACCATCGTTTATCTGGACAAATTACTGGGATAATGGTGGTGTTCGCGAGAAAAAGATGAGACGATTACACGAGATGAGAAAGTCTCGCACAAGAAACTATAGCTTTCTTGTCTTGTGTTATCGCTTTACTCTTTATCGCGGCCGTAATTGAAGTTCAAAATATTCTCCCTAAGAACAGAAACACACACGATATTTATTGTGAGAAGTAACACACCTTTACTGCATACTAGTATCTGAACACTCGATGACTGATGACATATTGGACATGTGTCAAATATGAAGACCAAGGTGAAAAAGGTCTATATAACTCAATATCTCATGTGTCCACCATTAGCGTCAAGTACTGCCTGGCCCCGTCTGCCCAAGTCGAAATGTGAGTACGGATCACACGTTAACCCCATCGGCCTCCAGTGCATATATCAGCTTTTACTGTGTCTGTTGTTCAGGTCATCCTTCATTAAACGCAGCCATCTAAAATCCGTCGACAACCTATTTGCAGTTCAAAGCGTTTATTTCTACGTCGATACTCGATGCAGCATGGATGTCAATGAACCATACAGTTCTCCATCGTTGGTGAGGCCATACCCTGCATGTTTAAAACCACTGATGAGACTGGTTTCGCGAAGGAGGTTCCGCACTCTCTGATCACTTATAGGAGCTGCTTTGTCACAAATAACGCTGCGTGTGATGCGGTCCTGGGCAGCGTTGTAACACGTCGCCTTCCTGATCTGGGTGGGTCAAGTGACGTACTGTGCTGGTAGAAGGTAGACTGGGACACGTTCAAAGATTACCCTGGCTACAGGCGGCTGCGAATCGCCTGCTTCAATTTCCATGTTTCCTTGTGTTTCAGTAAGACGTGGCCTCACTTCGCAGTTGAACAGTTGCAAACAGACAACGTTTTGACCACCGAGATTCCGCCAGTTTAGTAGAGCTTTCAAACTTTTTTTATGATAGACATGTTTCCAAATTTGAAGCACTCGCACTCGCATGAGTTGGATACTTGAATTGCCTTTGCGTGTGTGTGTTTCGCGCACACCTTATATCTTCATTATCTGGTGGCTCTTGTGTGGTGTCATTGTTATGTACTGTTCCGTCACGGTTACGCATTTGGTGGTTGCTGCAGTTTGATGGTACCAACAATAACCTTATCAATATTATATTACATTCATACTTCACTTGACGTTTATGTGAAAATGTCTTTCTGAAAACACTTGGTAACAGTACATCACTACTCAGAGCGCCTTCATCTGTAACAACGTCCAAATTCCTCACTAAGTAATACATGTACAACAATTCCTTCAACTAACACCATAATGGTTGGCATGCAGTCTGACACCTGCAGTACACGATAACGCACATACAGGGAAATAGGTAGCTGCTCCTGGGCCCCGTTATTTAAAAATTGATCGTAGCGCAACGACAGATGTAAGTCTATGTTAAAGTATGTTAAAGTATGGGAGTTAGCATCACTTTTACGATCATGATAGCTTTGTGGAAGGACCACTGATCTGATACTGTTGAGTAAGATCAGCAACTTTGAAGGTAGTACGTAGTTCGTAGTTCAACTCTGATAACTGACCATCTGAACTGATCTGATAATACCTATAATGTACACATGTTAACTGAAACGCTGGTGGCCCAGTCGTCAAAGGCACCGCAATTCGCTTCACATTGATGCGTCCCTTTGGGGTTCGAATCCCCGTTCGCCCCGATTATGGTTCTATTTGTGTCAACTCGTGGGTTACATCATAGTGGTAAACGTCTACGACCTGCATCACTTCGGACTTTCCTCCCACATTAAGCTGACACGCCGTGATATAACTTGAATTCTGTTCAAAGCGGCGTTTAACCTCACTCACTCATTCAGTCATTATGGCACTGTGAACAAAACCGTGTTATATACTTTTAACAAAAGGTAGGGAACTATTAAATATATATGTTAATACCGAGTATTAGAACAAAGATAGTGTTAATGACAAAACAGCCTTGGACAGAACGTTATGTCACTTTCATGATACGCCGTTTTATCTCTGTGGGCCATTATTTCTGTCAATGTTATTGATTCTGCTTATCCTACGATTGTGATTTACTACATGTATATTTCATTCATTGCCTGTGTATTTTTGCTATGCGGTCGGCAGCTGCGTCTGCAACGTTGAACGTCTAGGTGCTATTGGCATGCATGACACAGGCAGGGGCCAATACCTTCAATGTTTCACAGTCTATGGAACGGGTATCAACGAACCCAAATGTTGACGATCGACCCCGTTCGGGGCGTCCCAGGTCAACGACAAGAGTAAAGGATCGATTGATCCGAAACCAGGCTCAACGAAATCGAGCTCACAGGGCAAATCAAATTGCTGCAAACGCTCATCAGGCTACCAGTGATGTAGAAATGTTCTACATACAGCTTATATCCATGCTATACGGCTACTTGTTGTGCGAACCTTACAAAACGCTATACTACAACAGACGTCACTGGTGTACGCAACGTCAAAACTGGGATAATGGTTGCTGGTCACGTGTTTTAGGATGAGTCCCGATTCACTGTGTACTTCCCTGATAGGCGGGGTCATGTCTGACATTGAACGTCAAGCCAATGTCAGTTTAAGACCTCATGAGAGATTTGGCGGTGGATCGGTTATGGTGTGGGGTGGCATCACTATGCGAACCGCACCCAAAATTGCACAAGGAAGGGTCACCAGACAGTACCATCAGGACAACAGACTGACAGCCTTTGCTGTACCCTTTGCAAAGGCGTGTGGGTCGACGTTGTGTCTTTCAGGACAACGTCGGGGCTGACTGCACGAATCGTCAATGCTTACCTACAGCAGCACAACACCCATAGAATGACAAGGCCAGCAATGAGCCCAGACCTTTCCCCCATTGCACACGTCCGGGACATGAAAGGGAGACCACACAGAGCGCCGACCATGTTGGCTGAACTTAGCCAGGAGCTGCAAGGGGAGTGGTCTAATGGTAGAGCGTCCGCCTGGACAGCGGAAGGTCCGGGGCTCGATCCCCGGCCGAGTCATACCAAAAGACGTTGAAAGATGGTACTTGTTGTTACCCTGTCTGGCGCTCGGCATTAAGGGGCTAAAACAAGGACTAGTCGGCTCGGAGTGTATACTGTGTCTGAGTGGGGTATTCATGTTTAAGTGCGACATGGTATCTCAGTGTCCTAGCACTATAAATCGGCATCAGTTCGGACTAGTACAAGCAGCCGCATACACACACACACACACGTGCATGCACGTCGCTATATAAGTACAATAATCTTGGACGCGACGTTAAACCCAATTTCACCTCAACTTGTTGATTGAATGAATGTTTGACAAAGCGTATCGGTATTACGCACTACTAATCTAAAATTGTCAACATTGAAATTACGCATCTTACCCAAATCGTCCTTCAATATCGTTGTCGGTCATAACATCAACTGTCATACCTCACTACCGGTTGTGAGGGGTTCCCATTGCTTTGATTTTTATCATAAAACTATTACGAGAAACCACTATCTCTTAGAAGTTTGGAACGTTTGAGTTATTTCCGAGTATCCCTACTTTTTATGAGTATATGATCACTATTTCGAGTGATGATGTTATCCTTAAAGTTTGATATTTTCGTAGACTCAATGGAGCTATCGTCACAAGGGTTCATTACGCCTAGATCCAGTTAATATTAAAGTCGGGTTTGCCTCAGAGTTGCCTATGTGAAATACATTACTTGCATATGTTTGTTCCCTGTGGTAATCGACTGAAATCGGAGCTTTGAGAAGTGAAACAAGATATAAGCCCCGAATGGAAACGAGTCTCTCTTGGCTACAGTTGGGTGCAAGATAGTCATTTTCATTCCTTAGACCGACGTGATTTTTTTTTTTTCTTTGGAAACCTAGAAGGGCCATTGTCGCGTTGTCAAATTTTCGCATTGCCACCCTTACAAAAACAAGCACCAAATGTTAAAATTAACCAAAGCGACATCTTTGTTTTGTCGCGCTTGGAACAACGCGACGTTTTTCAAGGACAATTGTCGACCCATAAAAACATCTGTAAAAGAGGTGTTACTATAACCGACGACGCGACAATGCGATCTATTGATAATGTCGCGTTGTCGCCCTTTTCAATAAATGGTATGTATGTATAGTAAGTGAATTAATCTGAGCATGCGCAGAAATGGTTATACTTCTTTTCAAACTCCGGTAGTCTTTTGTTAGCTCCAATGGTTCTAAAACCAAAATAGCCATACCAAAATAGCCATGGCAATATGGTTTGGTGTTTTTCCAAATTAAAATGCATCTTTCATCGTTGCTTTAGAAATTAGTTCATATATCATCATTGTCTGTGTCGTTTTTCATAATGTGTTTTCACATCACGAAACAAACACTTGGCATTTCTGTTTATTTTTTTCCTGTTGGCCCTGTGGTTTTAGAGAGCGCAATTCGTTGTGCAGAGCTGCGTCTGCTAGAAGTATAAGTATACTATCATCGTTAGTGAATCCCAGCACCACACATATACATCACTTGGGGATATCACATGAAATAACTGAAATATTGTTTAAAGCGGCGTAAAACCAAAGGTCTCAAAACAAGGAGCCGGTTGGCTCCTGAGAGTTTCTAGGGCTTCATTTTTGCCTCACACCCTTTAAAGCACATATAATACGTGTGGTGTCTCTTTGGGCAAGTGACCTTGTTTGAAATATGCCACTGTTCATCCAGCAGTGAATGAGTACCAGATATGGATGTCAGCTTGAGTTGTAAACTGTAAAATGAAAATGGCCGAGTACCATATTCAGCATGGAAAAAAATCGCAATTACAGATTCGTGGGTTCGTTTCCAGGTTCGTCCTGATTATGTTTCTTGTTTTGGACCTACACCACTACCGGCATTCCTCCCACATCAAGCTGACACGCCACGACATACACAACTGAAATACTATTCAGAGCGGCTTTAAACAATACTCACTCACTCACGCATGATATCCCTCTTGACGAAACGACGCTTAGAGAACTTGGTAAATTAGAAATGAATTTCACAATAATGTATATATATTTAACCACATATGTACGTCCATTATATTACATATATCTCAACCCGTGGAGATACGGAGTAGAATAGGTCTTCAGCAACCCATGCTTGCTGCAAAAGGCGACTGTGCTTGGCGTAAGAGGTGACTAACGGGATCGGGTGGTCAGGCTCGCTGACTTGGTTGATGCATGTTATCGTATCCCAATTGCGTGGATCGATGCTCATGATATCAGTCACTGGACTGTGTGGTCTAGATTCGATTAATTACAGACCGACGTCATAAAGCTGGAATATTGCTGAGTGCGGCGTTAAACAACAAACACATAAGCTTATATCTCTCTTGGGCGGAGGAGTAGCCTAGTAGTTATAGCGTTCAACCGTCACGCCAAAGACCAGGGTTCGATTCCCGAAATGGGTACTATGTGTGAAGCCCATTTCTGGTGTCCCCTGCAATGATATTGCTGGAATATTGCTTAAAGCGGCGTAAAACAATACTCGGTCACACACTTATGTTACAAAATGCAAAAATAATAGCTCACTCTGTTATGTTATATACACACAGCTTACTAAACGGGTCCTCTGTTTTTGTTATAACGTGTGTATTTCCTGACGAGCGAAAGCCAGTGAGATACGTTTTAAAATACACGAGTTGTAATGTAAACGGCATTCCAAAGTGGGAAGTGCAGAGGAAAACTTAAACTTTGCACAGTTTCGAAATTCGAAGTTCAAAAAGGACGCTCTTGGCAAAAAGGATGATGATTCTACCATACAGATATACATAATTATATACATGCATACTCGAGGTGCAATCTGAAATGACGTACGCAGCTTTCTCCAAGCCCATTTATAAGAAATGATCAAATACAGATACTAATTAAGATTATGTTCATAATAGCATTTATATACACAAACACCAAGTTTTTCAACTAAAAAGTCTACCTTCGAACTCGGTTCAGTGTCATGTTGGCTCTGAGATTTCATTAGACTGAGCAGATGGTTTATCTGCTCTGAAATGGGTTGTATTTACCGTTAAGTAACACCATCTGTTCCTGCATCCGCTGACATGAGGACGACGGTATATGTCTAACGACTGACCACTTGGTCAAGGAGCGCTACTCTCATTTACAACACGATGTTCAAGGTCGAAATTTGATCGGCGATGAACGTTGTAATACTCCTTCGAGGCAACATTTTGTATATGTATGAGCCTCCACAGCTCTCTACTACCACGATGATTGGACTAGCACAATGTGTATTCTCTATATCCAATGTATTTGTCAGAGAGTTCTGAAACAGATCTGAGGCACTTGCAAAGACATAAATTAGATCATCAAAAAGGGCTACTCGCATTTTTTTCATGACACATTTTAGGTCAGGTGTCGACATTCGCATTAATTTGGTGACGTATTGAGATGCATGCGTAGAGAGTCTGTGCATCAATGGAGTCTTGTGAAAAACCTCTAATGTCTATCGGCAGTAAAGTAGTATTCCGCAAGGGTTGTATACTCCAAAGGGAGCTGAGAATGATTCACATTGACCAGTGACCGGTGTTATATTAACGCTTTGACCATGCCCCTGAGTGGTGTGGAAATATGCGCAATATAAATAGCCTGTTGTTATTATTATTCGTAGCAGAGTAGAGTTGTTCAGTGCTGCAACGCCCCTATTTGATGACTAGCAGGTGCTATTGCACAATTGTTATTAAACGGGTGATCGTTTCACGTGTGGGTAATAGTGTTGACCGGTACGCGCCTTGGTACTTGATGAACAAGGTAGTATGGCTTTGCATTGATTAAAACATTCCATCAAGACAATTGGGACAATCCCATATTTATTACAAAATTTAATATTTGTGGTATATTTTGTATCAAAACAATGAGCCTGAATATCATTTCGTAAAAGCATCTTGCAACAACGTATTTTTCGTGGCTGATCATGTATTTTTCAACACTCTTATTTTATAAGCAATATCTGGACCAAACTTCATTTTTCGACAAAATCCTCCACACACACAACCCCCACCCCACCTCTCCGAATACCAAATGGTCCTCCCTAACATAAACCAAAATCTATATTCGTTGATCAATTACTAAAGCCCATAGGGAAGCACAGAGCTCGAAATGGTAATCGTAATTATTGTTTATTGAATTACTTTGAATATTATACAAGGGTATCATATTAGCCATATCGGTGTAATTAATGACTAATTGGGAATAGTCTTTTCAGTCACAGTGAAAACATGACAGCAAACACGGACGTCAACTTTTAATTTTGAATGATATCCCCACAATTCCACAGATTATTCAATACGTTTTAAAGCATAAATCAGCTCAATGAAATATAGACAGATATAAACATTTCTAAAACTGACTCGGTCTTACCTTTGACGATAAAGACTCCGTAGACTCGATACCCTCTTCCAGCAGTCCCATTTAGACGCAGATTATTCAATTTAACTCTAACTATCATGAAACAGACGAGGCATTTACTGATAGTGAGAAATAGCCTTGCGCACCCCCCACGCTCTATCACTCATGTTACTATGATCAACTTGTAAATGATGTGATAAAATTAAACATAAAATTATGATATCTATTCCTAGCATATTGGTTGCCACTAAATCACATTACTAGACGAAATGTAATCACTCATGATGCAATCAAAGGGGAAACATAAAGTAGACAAATGCCACGGGATTGCCTATGAAATGAAGACACGGGGAACGACCTCCAGTTTTGTATAGGTAGATAGGATCTTTCAGAAAAAGCGAAGCTTTGATTTGTTGTGGCAAAATAATTGAAAAAGTCTATACAGATGAGAAGAAAAGTTAACAATGAACTCAATTTCAAAGAGGAGAAATTTTTGACTTCAGATACTTTCCCGATTAGATGATGTATGGATTGGTGGACGAAGGGCAATGTTGTAGGAGGGGGTGGGAGGTAAAATAAACTCTCACCACAATCAACTGGAACATCAGATTAAAAAAGGATATTGCCTTTTCTGATTTACCTCATAAGTTGTGATGTGTGGTCTTCATTCGCTTACATGCTATCACTATAAACAACATGTAGCTAAAATAGATTTTTGCAGATGGGTTTTGTACGTACGTTGCACAGTAAATGCATTTTGAATAACTGACATTGCACATTGATGTGATTCCAAATGGGCAAACACAAAAACATCAATCCTTCCATGGAATTACATCAACATGATTGCATTAAACGAGGGGCAGTTTTGTTCTTCGTCGCATGTTACTGGACAGACCTCTTAAGTGCGTGAGTGATTATGGTTTTACGCCGCTTTTAGCAATATTCAAGCAATATCACGGCGGGGAACTCCAGCAATGGGCTTCACACATTGTACCCATATGGGGGATTGTATCCTGGCCTTCGGCGGACGCTTTAACCACTAGGCCACCCCATCTCCGCAATTATACTTTATTATACCAGTTAATTCGATCGATACAGCTAAGAAGATTTGGCTATCACAACATTTGTTTTGTAGATTGGGAAGGACAGAACATTTATTTAAGAATGTAACATTATGTTATGTAAAACCCCATTTCATTTACCACATACAGTTTGACATGCACCTGAACAAACGTGTATCATTATTTACCAAAATGTGGTATATGTCAAGCATAGTACACAGAAACTCACGTGCTTGTATTTTGAGGCAGTCTGCCCGTGTTCTCAGTTAGTGTGTTTACTGGGTACAGTGGCAATCATTGTGAGCATTTGATTAGAATAAAATATTTAAATATCTGTATGTTTTTTATTCCGGCGACATCAAAGACAGTTACAGAAGGTGTTCACGGTCAGTAGCACGGCTGGCTATTTAACATGACTTTACTAGTCAGCTTCGTGTTATCATCTCGATCAATGTAGCACCAGTTTATCCCTAATTAAATATAGACAAAGTCTCAAATTCACACAGCGTCTAGACAGGCTGAATGGGGCACAAGCAGAACTGGACCGATTTTAGAAGGGTGATAGAATAATCAAACAATATACATGATAGAAGGGTGATTGGTGTATCTTGTTAGCTTATCATCAATTACAATCAAACGGTTTACATCAGTGAAGGTACGAAATCAGCTAGTAAATAACGTCAAACAATCTCATGAGCGAAACGAGCCACGACGCTTTACCTTACTGTTTTAGCTTAATACATCACTGTGTTCATACGGGGGCACGGGTGGCCCAGTCGTCGCTGTGCAGAGTTACGTCCCTCGGGCACGACAGAAACCTATGATTGTGGGTTCGAATCCCGGTTCGCCCCGATTAAGTTTCTGTGTTTGTCAGCACCATACCCGTGCTTGAGGGTTTCACCGAAGTGGTAAACGTGTGAGACCTGCATCACTTCGGTCTTTCCTCCCACATTAAGCTGACACGCCGCGATATTACTGGAATAATGTTAAAAGCGGCGTTAAGCACAACTCACTCACTGTGTTAATACCTAATGCCTTACTAAGCCGTTAAGTTACCCAATTAAATTATGATTTTGAAACCCATGTCGCTATGTTTTACAGTATATAATGTTTCACGATCTAGACTAATTAAACATAGGTTGTACGTAGAATTACCACTAAAACCGTATGTGTATAATGAAAGTTTTGTAGCACAGTGTTTTTCCTCCTAGCTAACACTAGGTATGAGGAGACAATCTCACGAAACCTATGAAATATGCAACAATGCTGTGTGAGGTGATAATGAGTCTCAGGTTGTAAATAATCTCACAGGAAAGGTCATGTCACCCACATGTCTCAGCCTCTGCCAAATCCTGCAACTTCCGAATGTCACTCGACTGCAATTAGCACGTTAATGTTAAGAGAACCGCTAAACTCGGAATCCATGGAGGCAATAACGGAAACATTTGACACAACCGTATCTCTCAACGCGTATGCGTAATTTGGCATTATAGTGATGCCAATCAATAGCAAAGGTTAGATGGCTCGGTATCTGGTTAGTAAGACACTGTTGAGATAGGCTTCATACTGCAGGGACGAACATGTTCTTTCTTTATGATAGTGATGAGGATTTCAAGGTCAATGAGCGTACACCGTACTCTAAACATTAGCTGTGGGTTATTCTCGTTCTTTTGTATAACGATGTGATTAACCTTGAAATATATGAACAGGTGAAAATAAAACTGTATGTACAATAAGTGATTTAAGTGGTAAAGCCATGATAATTTAAGCCTTTTGGTGATATAGCCGATATAGACTTATTTTGAAAATAGTGGTCCATCTATTTGATCATTATACGAAATTCCCTTCCAAATATTAAAGTTTTGTGTTTTCATGTAGGGTCAGACTGTTCAATACACTGCACAGGGTGACTCTCCTAACTACTGGTGTGTGTATCTCAATACACCACTAAAGTAGCGTGGCTACAGTGAGTGAGTGAGTGAGTGAGTGAGTGAGTATTGTTTTACGCCGCTTATAGCAATATTCCAGCAATATCACGGCGGGCTTCACACATTGTGCCCATGTCGGGAATCGAACCCGGGTCTTCGGCGTGACGAGCGAACGTTTTAACCACTAGGCTACCCGATTGTCCCTATTCCATCTTGACAAAGTAGTTATGATCCCGTCTTGCGCCGTCGGGTACGATGACGTGCATTCAACTCAGAGACAAGCATATGTTGCTGGGGATGTATTCCAACCTAGCGTTACCACAGTCTTTTAAAAGTTGTTGATATTCATGACATGACATGGTATGCAAATAGCGATCTCTCATGAAGATCTGATTACAATACTATTATCATACATGTTTATGCAAAATAGTGGTGAAAATGGATTATTGAAAATCAGTGATAACATCAGGTGTTCGTGAAAGGCAGACGTCCTTATATGTTCCAAGAGATACTTTCGACATTTACATTAAACGAAACAGGGAACCGGTCGGTTCAATAGAGCTCTTTCTGTTGCAACTTTGGCCCCAAGTCACTAGACCGGTTGCCTAATATAGCTGTAAGGAGTCAAACGTAAGTGGCATGACCTCCCTCCGACCTCGCGGGGCGTGATGATGATGGTGAGGATGAGAATAATGTCATCTCATCACGCCAACCTCTGGTAGTGGGTTGAGAAATGTTCAAAGATCATGTACCAGTTACTTTATGCTCTCGACTAGATACTGGTATCTGTTTCAGCTGATTGTGATACGTATGGGTATGTATTGTTGACGAAGGTTTAAGTTTACAGAAACATATATCAGATTGCAGATACTCATTTCACGTGCATGTATGTACGTATCAACTATTTACAGCGGGGATAAGGTAGTACTCATTTTTCAAAACGAACCTTTGTCAAATTATTGATATTATTTAACATTGAGTTCTTCTTTCGCAAAGTGATGTATGCCATGAATTGGATTCCTCATTAGTAGTTTTATGAGGGCTGTCACAAAACCTCCGCCAACATTCGGAATCAACCAAATCAGATCCTTCTGACGTGCTTGAAATATACACATACACAGACACAGACACAGACACAGACACATACACATACACAGACACAGAAACATACACATACACAGACACATACACATACACAGACACATACACAGACACAGACACATACACATACACATAACAATACACATAACAATACACATACACATACAAAAAAATATCTACACACGCACGTATCTATATATCTACACAAACACATACGCATACACATACACATGCAAACACATACACATACAAAGACATGCACGTGCATATACACATACACGTGCACGTATTCATACATCTAAACAAGCGCATACACATACAAAAACAAACACATGAACATATGCATACCCAAACATACAAATACAGATTCACATACAAATACGAATACACACACATGCACATGCACAATGACATACACATACACATACATATTCAAACACAAACACAAACACAAACACATACACATACACATACACATATACATACACATATACATATACATTCCCATACAGCCATATATATGTGATGCATGTATACGTGCACATACGTATGATTTTACAAAAAATATAAATTGGTATTTATTCAAGCTTCTTCCACCAAATGACGTTACTTTGAAACATCGAGATATGAAAACCACTGCCAGATATGTGATATCTTGTCATGGAAAAGATACCCACCAGCAGACTTCTGTCATATTAGAGCTGCAATGAAAGGACTTATGTGTACAGATGCACGTACCAGTAATGGATACACATGGGTGTCCTATTCTCATGGTAGAGATTGAAGTTTCTCTTTTCAGTTTCAAAATAAGACATTACAAATTTTATTGTATTGAGATTTACAATGTTCCCTGAAGAAAATGTCGTATTTTAGGAAAAGAAGAAATTAATACTGAAGAAATATAAATGCATTCAAATTTCTAACAAAAGGGGATTATTTAAACGTCAAAACTCCTAGGTGTAAAAGACTTGTTCTGCCATGCTACAGGACGATTCAATTCGTCTCATGACACAGCCCATCTTCTTCATTCAGGTTTTTCGACTAAAGGAGGTATTGTCTCCTTGTCCTTGAATAATTGTGCATCCGCCCTGAAGCAGGACAAGACTGCCTAATAGGGAATGGGGTGATTCTGTACCCGGCATGTAGCAGGACAAGACTGCCTAATAGGAAATGGGGTGATTCTGTACCCGGCATGAAGCAGGACAAGACTGCCTAATAGGGAATGGGGTGATTCTGTGCCCGGCTTGTAGCAGGACAAGACTGCCCAATAGGGAATGGGGTGATTCTGTACCCGGCATGAAGCAGGACAAGACTGCCTAATAGGGAATGGGGTGATTCTGTACCCGGCATGTAGCAGGACAAGACTGCCTAATAGGGAATGGGGTGATTCTGTACCCGGCATGTAGCAGGACAAGACTGCCTAATAGGGAATGGGGTGATTCTGTACCCGGCTTGAAGCAGGACAAGACTGCCTAATAGGGAATGGGGTGATTCTGTACCCGGCATGTAGCAGGACAAGACTGCCTAATAGGGAATGGGGTGATTCTGTATCCGCCCTGAAGCAGGACAAGACTGCCTAATAGTGAATGGGGTGATTCTGTACCCGGCATGAAGCAGGACAAGACTGCCTAATAGGGAATGGGGTGATTCTGTACCCGGCATGTAGCAGGACAAGACTGCCTAATAGGGAATGGGGTGATTCTGTACCCGCCCTGAAGCAGGACAAGACTGCCTAATAGGGAATGGGGTGATTCTGTACCCGCCCTGAAGCAGGACAAGACTGCCTAATAGTGAATGGGGTGATTCTGTACCCGGCATGAAGCAGGACAAGACTGCCTAATAGGGAATGGGGTGATTCTGTATCCGCCCTGAAGCAGGACAAGACTGCCTAATAGGGAATGGGGTGATTCTGTACCCGGCATGTAGCAGGACAAGACTGCCTAATAGGGAATGGGGTGATTCTGTACCCGGCTTGTAGCAGGACAAGACTGCCTAATAGGGAATGGGGTGATTCTGTACCCGGCTTGTAGCAGGACAAGACTGCCTAATAGGGAATGGGGTGATTCTGTACCCGGCATGTAGCAGGACAAGACTGCCTAATAGGGAATGGGGTGATTCTGTACCCGGCATGTAGCAGGACAAGACTGCCTAATAGGGAATGGGGTGATTCTGTACCCGGCTTGTAGCAGGACAAGACTGCCTAATAGGGAATGGGGTGATTCTGTACCCGGCTTGTAGCAGGACAAGACTGCCTAATAGGGAATGGGGTGATTCTGTACCCGGCTTGTAGCAGGACAAGACTGCCTAATAGGGAATGGGGTGATTCTGTACCCGGCATGTAGCAGGACAAGACTGCCTAATAGGGAATGGGGTGATTCTGTACCCGGCATGTAGCAGGACAAGACTGCCTAATAGGGAATGGGGTGATTCTGTACCCGGCTTGTAGCAGGACAAGACTGCCTAATAGGGAATGGGGTGATTCTGTACCCGGCTTGTAGCAGGACAAGCCTGCCTAATAGGGAATGGGGTGATTCTGTACCCGGCATGTAGCAGGACAAGACTGCCTAATAGGGAATGGGGTGATTCTGTACCCGGCTTGTAGCAGGACAAGACTGCCTAATAGGGAATGGGGTGATTCTGTACCCGGCATGTAGCAGGACAAGACTGCCTAATAGGGAATGGGGTGATTCTGTACCCGGCATGTAGCAGGACAAGACTGCCTAATAGGGAATGGGGTGATTCTGTACCCGGCATGTAGCAGGACAAGACTGCCTAATAGGGAATGGGGTGATTCTGTACCCGGCATGAAGCAGGACAAGACTGCCTAATAGGGAATGGGGTGATTCTGTACCCGGCATGTAGCAGGACAAGACTGCCTAATAGGGAATGGGGTGATTCTGTACCCGGCATGTAGCAGGACAAGACTGCCTAATAGGGAATGGGGTGATTCTGTACCCGGCATGTAGCAGGACTAGACTCCCCTATAGTGAATGGGGTGATTCTGTACCCGGCTTGTAGCAGGACAAGACTGCCTAATAGGGAATTGGGTGATTCTGTGCCCGGCATGTAGCAGGACTAGACTCCCCTATAGTGAATGGGGTGATTCTGTACCCGGCTTGTAGCAGGACAAGACTGCCTAATAGGGAATGGGGTGATTCTGTACCCGGCATGTAGCAGGACAAGACTGCCTAATAGGGAATGGGGTGATTCTGTACCCGGCATGTAGCAGGACTAGACTCCCCTATAGTGAATGGGGTGATTCTGTACCCGGCTTGTAGCAGGACAAGACTGCCTAATAGGGAATGGGGTGATTCTGTACCCGGCATGTAGCAGGACTAGACTCCCCTATAGTGAATGGGGTGATTCTGTACCCGGCTTGTAGCAGGACAAGACTGCCTAATAGGGAATGGGGTGATTCTGTACCCGGCATGTAGCAAGGACTGGGCTTCCCAATAGTGAAGTGGGTAATTCTGTACCCGGCTTGGAGCAAGACTAGGCTTCCAAATAGTGAACTGGGTGATTCTGTCTCCTGCCTGTAGCAGGACTAGGCTTCCCAATAATGAATGGGGTGATTCTGTACCCGGCTTGTAGCAGGACTAGGCTTCCCAATAGAGAATGGGGTGATTCTGTACCCGGCTTGTAGCAGGACTCGGCTTCCCAATAGTGAATGGGGTGATTCTGTGCCCGGCCAGTAGCAGGCCTAGGCTTCCCAATAGTGAAGTGGGTAATTCTGTGCCCGGCCTGTAGCAGGACTAGGCTTCCAAATAGTGAACTGGGTGATTCTGTACCCGGCTTGGAGCAGGACTAGGCTTCCCAATAGTGAACTGGGTGATTCTGTACCCGGTTTGTAGCAGGACTAGGTTTCCAAATAATGAATGGGGTGATTCTGTGCCCGGCTTGGAGCAGGACTAGGTGTACGTGTGCAGTCTTAGCATATCTTTCACTCATCGTGCAGACAGATCGGGAGTGATTTCATCCAAAGAACAATTCATACTTAGGCGTTGTGTAATTCAAATCCTGAAGTTCCATTAAATATTCTCCTCGATTACCCAATACAATTATTCAAAATGATGTTATGTAACCGTTACGGTTGCGCAACTACCTATAATTACAACTTAGAATGCAATACCGATTACTTCCTGAGAAACATTAATTAAGCCGGGTTCTATCTCGTGTACCTATTCATTTGATCCATATCTGGTGGAATGAAACACAGATAAATGATGTTTTAAGGACGTAATTTTGTACTCCTATCACAATTTACTACACACTGCAATTTGCGAAGAGGGCATTATCTGGCCGCAGAGTAAACAGAAGCATTATCTTAGATTGAAAAAGGCAATAAGTCAGCCAGTAATGGTCTTTTAAAACCTTATCGAACACAGTATCCTCTAAACTGGTTCTTATCATGACCCAATCTGGTCCTCATACTCTTGGTCAGGACATACCCGTCACAATCAAACAGCGTGTACGTGTACTCTGTTCTAGCCATGAAACAAATAACTACGAAGCTTGTTACAATTGAACCTATGATGTAGATATAAATGTGTAGGTATTAATTCCATGTGGTAATGATAGTAGCAAATATATTTCAGTTACTAGAGAAGCTAAATTAGCGAAATATGGATATCAGCAAATGAGTTCAGAGAGGCTGTTAATTTCCGATGCATCGAATCATATGCACCCACAACCATCGAATAGAGAATTGATCTTGTTTTCTAAAGGAAGACACGGTCGTTTTTGTCACATTTAGACTCTACCGTATACTGTTTCTGATTGGCGTATCAACGTCAAATTGCGATATGATATCTCAGTGGGCTGGCACTGTTAAACAAACATTAGCCTGTACAAGCAGCCACACATAAACACGCGCGCACTTGCATGCACGTTACCTGATAAGTGCAGTAATCTTCAACGCGACGTTAAACCCTACATGTATGTCATCTCATATCACAATAACGTATAGACTTTAGGGCAACCAAATGTGATGCGGCATCATCACAACCGTTACAGTTACATTATCTAATCTAATCCTTAAGAAAAATGGGATATTCACATGAAGATTAGTATTTTTACGTCTATTTTAGACTTTCAATAAACACTCGCTCATTTTATAACTCCCGCATTAAATTTACCTTTTGATGTGAATTGTGTCATTATGGAAAAAACGACTTGAGGCATTTCATGAGTATCGAATAGACCAATTTGTCCTACATCAAAGCATATACATGAGATGAAGAAAGTCTATACGGCTATGTATTCCAATCACAGACTTTCTGAAGGTTTCACAGAGTTCTGATCCCTTCGCCATCAGAATCTGAAACATATGCAATTTCTGTTCTGAATAAAAGCCTGATCTTGTTCATCTGATAGCACAACAGAGGACGCATGTTAACGCTGGGATGGAAGAAAGTGTGTGAATTTAATCACGTGACATATATCTTCGTAACGTGTTTGAGAACATGATTTCGATTTTTTCCACTCATGACGACAGTAGAGAAACTAATTATTGTCTTGTTCCCAAATAATACGCCCAACTAAAAACACGACAGAAATTGAAAACAGCTTTGTTTGGCGAAAGTCGTATAATAAATGAACTATTCATACTTCTAAGTTTGCCTCCCTGGATTAATTATTGTCATTCTTGACAAGTACATAACCAATGTAGCAATCTTCCATTCCATTGTCTATGGTGCGTATGTGCATCTCAGACAAGTTTCGATAATCATGCAATAAGAAGATATCTATGTTTGGGTGCAGCCTGGAGAGAAAGTGCATTTACTTTATTCTACACAAACATCGCTGATCAGCTGATAATCTTCCCGCATTATCCTGGATTCTGGCATTTGAGTGTAAATAACATTTATACACACTGTGTAACAATCAACAAATTACATTAAAAACGTGTTTGTAAATGATCATAATAGCTTGAATATTAACTTTTCTTGTATCTTGATTTCTTTTAGATTTCCACAAATTTTAGTTTCTGAAAAGAAATAATTTTGAAAGTGAACAGTAAGCACATTTTAAAAGGGACACTACGTAATCTAAAATGAATCACTTGGTAAAATATACATAAGTTGAAACAAATGATCATACATATGGATTGGGTTTGAAGTATGTCCGGACACTACTCCTCTCACTACCGCACACTGTATCACGCAGTTCCTCACACAACTCCTCACGCTGCCCGACACATTACTCCTCACACTGCCCCACACATTACTCCTCACACTACCTTGCACATTCCTCCTCACACTGCCCCACACAGGACCACACATTACCCCACACATTACTTCTCACACTGCCCCACACAGTCTCGCACATTCCTCCTCATACTGCCCAACGCACTCCTCCGCACACTGCCCCACACATTACTCCTCACACTGCCCCACACAGTCTCGCACATTCCTCCTCATACTGCCCAACACAGTCTCGCACATTACTCCTCACACTGCCCCACGAACTCCTCCTCACATTGCCCCAGACATTACTTCTCACTCTACCCCACACAGGACCACACATTACTCCTCACACTACCTTGCACATTACTTCTTACACTGCCCCACACAGTCTCGCACATTCCTCCTCACACTGCCCCACACAGGACCAGACATTACTCCTCACACTACCTCACACATTACTCCTAACACAACCTTGCACATTACTTCTTACACTGCCCCACACAGTCTCGCACATTCCTCCTCACACTGCCCCTCACAGGACCAGACATTACTCCTCACACTGCCCCACACATTACTCCTAACACAACCTTGCACATTACTTCTTACACTGCCCCACACAGTCTCGCACATTCCTCCTCACACTACCCCACACATGACCACACATTACTCCTCACACTACCTTGCACATTACTTCTTACACTGCCCCACACAGTCTCGCACATTCCTCCTCACACTACCCCACACAGGACCAGACATTACTCCTCACACTGCCCCACACATTACTCCTAACACAACCTTGCACCTTACTTCTTACACTGCCCCACACAGTCTCGAACATTCCTCCTCACACTGCCCCAAACAGGACCACACATTACTCCTCACATTGCCCCACACATTACTCCTTACACTACCCCACACAGGACCACACATTACTCCTCACATTGCCCCACACATTACTCCTCGCACTGCCCCACACAGGACCACACATTACTCCCCACACTGCCCCACACATTACTCCTTACACTACCCCACACAGGACCACACATTACTCCTCACATTGCCCCACACATTACTCCTTACACTACCCCACACAGGACCACACATTACTCCTCACACTGCCCCACACATTACTCCTCGCACTGCCCCACACAGGACCACACATTACTCCTCACACTGCCCCACACATTACTCCTTACACTACCCCACACAGGACCACACATTACTCCTCACACTGCCCCACACAGGACCACACATTACTCCTCACACTGCCCCACACATTACTCCTCGCACTGCCCCACACAGGACCACACATTACTCCTCACACTGCCCCACACATTACTCCTTACACTACCCCACACAGGACCACACATTACTCCTTACACTGCCCCACACAGGACCGATGTATCACACAGGATCACCCACAACTCCACACACTGATGTGAAGTCACAAATGTATTAAATTACACAAACAACATACTTTTTAAAACGAGGTATCGGACAAGCACGCTTTATAGGGACGTTATTTTTACACCTTGCAAAAAATAATTTCGTTTGTTTTAATTGGCTGTATACGTAATATGATAGTGTTGTACTTATCTTCATATTTTTCAACGCCCATATCGCTGTCATTCAAAGCAGGGAAATTGTCTTTCTTCTAGAATATAGAATAATACAAAGTACCAGTTTGAAGCAGTTATGCAGAGAAATACAAAGTGATGTTATGTCTGTACATGCCAGTTCATTCATCACTTTCAATGATTGTTTTGTACAGTAAAACATAGAAATGCTTGAAAAAAATCAGACCGTTGAAAAAAGTGTCTTCCAAAACAAATACATTGTGTTGCAATGGATTGTTCTCAAAAATATATCTAGGCTCACAGTTTGTTGATGCGGCCAAGGAAATAATTAATATTACGGACACAAGGTGAGAGCTTACGCTCTTGCAAAAAGTTAGTCGCAATTTTTGTATACATGGAGCCGAGTGCTTCAACAGCAATATCACTGATTCATCTACACAGCCACTGCATTTGACGAGATTGTTAATCAATTAATGATCCATATGTATCAAGTGCATTTATAATCTAACTCTAATGAATTTATTGATTGGTTTGACGGTTGAAAGTGTTACTAAAGTATCTCTAAGTAATTACGGTGGATCAAATGATTAAACCTGTGGTCGCAGAAAGAGACGTGTACAAATTTCATATGTGTAAGTGTGTAGTGCGTCAATACTTAAGCGATTAGAATGGCGAAGCTTGATGTCACTGAATGGATTTGTGTGGAGGTATCGAAGGAAGGAATGGAGTGCAATAAACTTTTCAGAAACTTCAACGGAATTTATGGAGCAACACTATATCGAAAGAAGTTGGTATTGCACGAACAACATGTGTTTCTGATGGGTGCAACCGATAGGGAGGGATACTCTCACCTTTTCCAGAAACTGATGAAAATAACTGGCAACAAACATCAGCACAGGTAAACAAAGTTTCTGGCGTGCCCAAGGGGTGCAACTCTGCAATGCAAATTTCGTCGCCTTTGACGACTGGGCAACCTGTAAACAGAGGAACTGCGACGGTTTCTTGTGCAGAATCTGAGAGGTCTAAACTACATCCTTGTCAACTAAAACATATGAAACAATACCCCTGTCAAACGGTTAACCGTTTTACACCGTGACTCTGGGAACGCTCCACAGCTGGGGGCTCTCTACCCATGAGGACGCTCCACTGCTGGGGACAGTCCAACTCTAAGGACGCTTCAACTCCGAGGACACTCCACCTCTGGGGTTCTCCACTGATGGGGACGCTTCACTGTTGTGGACACTCCAACTCTGGAGACACTCCACTGATTGGGACACTCCGTCTCCATCGACGCTCCAAATCTGGGCACTCCTCACCGCTGGGGACGCTCGACGGCTGCGGGCACTCCATATTTAAGGACGCTCCACCTTTGGGGAAATGCTCTTCACACAAAACATTCAGTGCGATGGTCTTCAGTGTGACGAAACGAATGCTGAATCTTTTTCATTTTGTCTTGAGTATCACCCTTGTATGGTACGTGTGTACTTGATGCAAAACGTGTATGTCACTTCGAGCTTGTTAACAAGCTTCAGATCATTACAGTATCATCATAAACAAGAAGGGCACAATATGGACTTCAGCAGGGGTTCTGCATCCTGCAATGGTAGATTAATGAGTGATCATGAAGGCATCTGTAAATGGAGAAGTCCCTGTGTTCTGTGCTGAATCAGAACTTTCTGGTATGGGTCTGACATATTGTTGAAATGTGCAAACAGAAACATCAGAGGGGAACTGAACTGTAGTTACTTATCATGAGAGTGTGAGTGACTTTCGTTTTACGCCGCATTGATCAGTATTCAAGTTTTATTACGACATGTCAAGTTAATGTGGGAGGAAAACAAACATTTACCACTTCGGTTAAACCAACGAGCAAGGTTAAGGTGCTGACGGAACGAGAAACATAATCGGGGCGAACCGGCATTCGAAACCAAAATCATTGGTTTCTGGCGTGCCCAAGGGGTGCAACTCTGCAATGCAAATTACGTCGCCTTTGACGACTGGGCAACCTGTGAACACCTACTCATCGTGAAATATAACCTGAAAGAATTCCCGTGTATGCTCGAGTTGTGTGATCCAATTGTTTTATCACAAATGTTGGTAAGATCGTGTAAATTATATAGGAGCACGGGTGGCCCTGTCGTCTGAGGCGTTACAACCAACTCATTCACTTACTCACTCGCTCAATGATAAAGCACAGTATATATTTCCTGTAGATTATTACTGCTTAAAGCGATTTGATATGAAATCGTGACAGATACTGACAACACGTTCACCATGCAGACACGTGTATATTACAAGAAAAACAACAGGTCAGTGTTTCTTTCAACGCAACCAGCTACACCAGGGCACACGTCAGCTTCATGCTGATAAAATCAGCGGACTTTGTACAAAATAATTTTATCCTAAATGTCATGAAGTTACACGAATGGCTCAGACATGATCATGACATGACCTCACAATCTGCATCTTCTGAGCATCGCTGGACTCTTGCTTTCCATAAACGAGCCGCTCCCAGTTCTCTGTTTTTTGGCCTGTGAAGCCAGTACGATAATGTTTGGCCCAATCTTAAGACACATGCGTAATTTGGCCGTATAATGGATATCAATCAATAGCAAAGCCCTGATCAGGATGTTTGGTATCAGGTTAGCACGACATTGTCACGGATGTGTAAACGATAGTTTTATCCCTTTTCAAATTCATTTTTTGGTCAATACAATACTGATGCGGATATGCCAGGCACATACATATGCATATACACATAGAAACACAAACACATGTTCATACCCATACTTCCATATGCACATACACATGCACACACACGTACACATAAGTATGATGTGACATAAGATAGAGTTTGGTATTTATTCAAGCGTCTTCCACCAAATGAGGTTACTTTCAAATATGGCTTCTTTGATCCATCGAGATATAAAACCACTGCAAGATATGTGATATCTTGTCATCGAGAAGATACCCTCCAGCAGACTTCTGTTGTATTAGAGCTGCAATGAATGGATGTATGTGTAGAGATGCATGTATTAGTAATGGATTGAGGTAGAGATTGACGTTTCTCTTTACAGTTTTAAAATAAGACATTAATAACTTTATCTTATTGTCCTCTGAACAAGTTTTCCTATTTTTAGGAAAAGAAAAATTAAAACTTAAGCAACATAAATGCATTCAAATCTCTAGGGGATTATTTAAACGTCAGTTTTATTTATTGCTAATTAATTCGGAGTTGTAAAATAATGAACTGTTCAGCCATGTTACAGAACGGTTCAACTCGTCTCACGACACAAACCATCTTCTTCATCCAAGTTCTTAGACTAAAGGAGGCATTGTCTCCTTGTCCTTGTGTCACGATTATGGGGTGATTTTGTACCCGGCCTGTAGCAAGGACTAGACTGCCCAGTTGTGAATGGGGGTGATTTTGTACCCGGCCTGTAGCAAGGACTAGACTGCCCAGTAGTGAATAGGGGTGATTTTGTACCCGGCCTGTAGCAAGGACTAGACTGCCCATTTGTGAATGGGGGTGATTCTGAACCCGGCCTGTAGCAAGGACTAAACTGCCCAGTAGTGAATGGGGATGATTCTGTACCCGGCCTGTAGCAAGGACTAAACTGCCCAGTTGTGAATGGGGGTGATTCTGTACCCGGCCTGTAGCAAGGACTAAACTGCCCAGTTGTGAATGGGGGTGATTCTGTACCCGGCCTGTAGCAAGGACTAAACTGCCCAGTTGTGAATGGAGATGATTCTGTACCCGGCCTGTAGCAAGGACTAGACTACCCAGTTGTGAATGGGGGTGATTCTGAACCCGGCCTGTAGCAAGGACTAGACTACCCAGTAGTGAATGGAGATGATTCTGTACCCGGCCTGTAGCAAGGACTAAACTGCCCACTAGTGAATAGAGTCATTCTGTACCCGGCCTGTGGCAATGATTAGACTACCCACTAGTGAATAGAGTCATTATGTACCCGGCCTGTGGCAAGGATTAGACTACCCAGTAGTGAATAGAGTCATTCTGTACCCGGCCTATGGCAAGGATTAGACTACCCAGTAGTGAATAGAGTCATTCTGTACCCGGCCTATGGCAAGGACTAGACTACCCAGTAGTGAATAGAGTCATTATGTACCCGGCCTGTGGCAAGGATTAGACTACCCAGTAGTGAATAGAGTCATTCTGTACCCGGCCTGTTGCAAGGATTAGACTACCCAGCAGTGAATAATGTCATTATGTACCCTGCCTGTGGCAATGATTAGACTACCCAGTAGTGAATAGAGTCATTATGTACCCGGCCTGTGGCAAGGATTAGACTACCCAGTAGTGAATAGAGTCATTCTGTACCCGGCCTGTTGCCAGGACTAGGCTGTCTAGTAGTGAATGGGGAGATTCTATATCTAGACTATACTGTCCAATGGTAAAAGGGGTGTGTTTGCACTGTTGAATATAGTGATCGGATGAAACCCGACTTTGCGACTCAAGCGTGCAGGCGTTGGAGTTTGATGAAGGCTTTGGGTACAAATTCATTGATTCTTTATTTGAAAGGAACACGATGCCTGGTATGCGCAGGCCTTTCTCTGCTGGAGTACGTGTGCAGTCTTAGCATACGGTTCACTCGTCGTGCAGACAGATCGGGTGTGATTTCATCCAAAGAACAATTCATACTTAGGCGTTGTGTAATTCAAGTCCTGAGGTTCCATCAGAATTCTCCTCGATTACCCAATACAATTATTCAAAATGATGTTATGTAACGGTTGCGCAACTACCTATAAATACATACCGAATCCTTCCTGAGAAACATTAATTAAACTGGGTTCTATCTCGTGTACCTATTCATTTGATCCATATCTGGTGGAATGAAACACAGATAAATGATGTTTTAAGGACGTAATTTTGTACTCCTATCACAATTTACTACACACTGCAATTTGCGAAGAGGGCATTATCTGGCTGCAGAGTAAACAGAAGCATTATCTTAGATTGAAAAAGGCAATAAGTCAGCCAGTAATGGTCTTTTAAAACCTTATCGAACACAATATCCTCTAAACTGGTTCTTATCATGACCCAATCTGGTCCTCATACTCTTGGTCAGGACATACCCGTCACAATCAAACAGCGTGTACGTGTACTCTGTTCTAGCCATGAAACAAATAACTACGAAGCTTGTTACAATTGAACCTATGATGTAGATATAAATGTGTAGGTATTCATTCCATGTGGTAATGATAGTATCAAATATGTTTCAGTTACTACAGAGAAGATGAAGGAGCAAAATATCATCAGTAAATGAGTTCAGGGAGGCTGTTAATTTCCGATGTATCTGATGACAAACGGCCACACCCTGTGAATAGAAAATTGATCCTGCTTTCTATTTGAAGCCACGGTCGGCTTTTACACACTGTCACTCTACAGTTCATTTGATACTTATGAAAAACGAATCTGAACTTTAAGGGAGCACGACGTAATTCCCGTATCTTTTGAAAACATTTTATTGACTGAACATGTGTATTAAGCCGTTGCGTGGCATTGTCGAGAGAGAATTTATGGATGTCAACTTCTTTATTATGAGGAACACAACGCCTCGAATTATATGTTTACTCTTTATCAGCATATACTTTGAACGTTGTATTCCTCACAATAAAGAAGTTGACATCCATAACTTCTCTGTCTCTTGAACATGTGTACTGAAGTGGGTACTGTGGGTGAACCGTCACGCCGGTAGGTAAACACAAATTATCAAGAGAAAGTACGAAACAGGGAAGAGAAACAAAACATACGTGAAGCGGTATGCCATAAATGAATACGATCGCCTCCTGCAGTGGATTGGAGCTTATCTACGTAGAATGGAAGTCGGTGGTTCGACACCTGAACGCGTCACACCAAAAGACATTCACTGTACTTGTTGTTACCTTGCTTGGCGCTCGGCAATTCTGGCAGAAAACAAGCCGACTGTTTACCTCTTGAATTTCACCCCTGAGGTCGTCTCACTGAACTACCACCCAAGTGTAAAACGAACGCGCCCTTGGACACAAGTATCTGTTTTATGTAGCAAGCGTTCAAACAATTGTCTATGGCGCATATTTGTATGTCAGAGCAGTGTGGAGAGAAACTTCATTCTACACAAACATCACTGATAATCTTCCAGCATTATTCTGATTCTCGCATTTAATTGTGAATTACATATCCATACTGTGAAGGAAACAAATGACATTAAAACAACGTGTTTGACAAGACTCCTTGTAAATAACAATAGTATCTTGAATATATTTCCTTGTGTCTTGGACCACCTCCGTGGTCTAGAGGTAGAGAGTTCGCCCGGAGAGCGGAAGGTCTTGGGTTCGATCAACGACCACGTCATACCAAATGACGTTAAAATATGGTACTTGTTGTTACCCTGTCTGGCGATGGGGCATTAAGGAATTAAACAAAGACTGGTCGGCTCGGAGTCAGTATACTGTGTCTGAGTCGGGTATTCATGTAAAACGGCGGCATGGTATCTCAGTTGGCTAGCACTATAAATCGGCATCCGTCCGGACTAATACAAGCAGCCACACACACCCCCACCCCCACACCCCACACCCCCACACACGTGTGCATGTACGTCACTATATAAGTGCAATAATCTTGGACGCTTCATTTCGCCTCACCTCCTTGTATATTGATTTTTTTAGATTTACTCACGTTTTATTATCTGAACAGTAAGCATATTTTAAAGGAGACAATGCATTTATCGAAAATACTTAGCTTGATAAAATCTACATCAGCTGAAACACAGAAGAAAATGGTTCGTATGTAAATTCCCTAAATCATATTATTCAAAGGCTCGGACCACGGCACATTATTTTGAATATCTTGTAAAGTCCAACAACATCCTAATTCAAATCTATGGTACAATATGTGCTTTAAAGTACCAAGGGCCTTCGGTGTAACTTAATCTTACACAGACAATAAAGACGGAGGCCACTATTCACACGTAACATTTTTATTCACTATCCGATAATGTTTACTGAACGGCAGGCCTTCCCATTCGCTTCAAGCAGCTCCATTCGTAGAATGTTTCGTGATGGAAAACAGTTTGTAATGCAATAAATTGGAACACATTTAAGGAAACGTACACCTTTGTAGGTAACAGCTTCTGGTTAATTGCATATATAGACGTTGTGATTTAGATTCATTTCCCGTTATCATGCACACTGCCATGCATAATGTCCAGCACACTGCCTCGCACATTGTCCCGCACTCTGGCAAGCATACTGTCCCGCAAGCTGCCACGCACACTATCACACACACACTACTCGGTACACGGTCCCTCATACTGTAACGAACTCTATATCGCACACTGACCCGCACACTGTCACGCACACTGCCCCTCACAATGGCACGCACAATCACTCACATTGTCACACACACTATCAATGACACTGCCCTGCAATGTGAAGCACACTGCCCCGTACACTGTCACGCACTCTTCATCGCACACTGTCCCGTACAGTCACGCACACTGTCACGCACTCTACATCGCACACTGTCCCGTACAGTCACGCACACTGTCCTGTACTCTACACCGCACACTGTCCCGTACAGTCACGCACACTGTCACGCTCTCTACACCGCACACTGTCCCGTACAGTCACGCACGCTGTCACGCACACTGTCACGCACTCTACACCGCACAATGCCCACACACACTGTTACGCACACTACCCCGTACACTGTTACGCACACTTCTTCGCCATTACTCTGTACACAACCCCGCACACTTCCCCGCACACTACCCCGCACACTACCTTACGGTGAGGCTAGAGTCATAAACTCATCAAGGTTCAAGTTAACGTCAGCTATTGCTCTTTTAAGTGGACATGACTCAACAATCATAGCGCTGTTGTAAAGTCACATAGGTATTGAAGTGTCCTACTGGGTATTTACACCTAACGTTTTTCTTGAATAATATCACTTACAGCATTGGCGCTGTTTCACTATAAAACCAGGTGTGGGAGAAGCACGCATTTTGGAACGTTATTTGCCCACCTTGAAAAAATAATTTCCCTTGTTTTAATTGGCTGCAATATGAGATTGTTGTATTTTATGTTCATATTTTGGAACACCCATATCGCTCTCATTCATGGTTGTAAAATTGGCTTTCTTCTAGAATATTAACTAAAACAAACTAAAAACGTTCAGTTTGAAGCGGTTGTGTAACGAAAGTTATTTATACCAAATCATATTATGTTTGTATACGATCCAGTGCATTCATCTATTTCAATGTTTGTTTTGTACAGTAAAACGTGCCTTCTCAGTCGTATTGGTAACACAGTTGCACAACATTTCAGTAATCAGCCCCCTTGCATACATCTGCTGAGTACTTGATAAACTCTGCTATTCTCCCTGCAAGAGAAAGAGTTTCCTCCGCTCAAGAAAACAACCTCACTAGCCGAATGTCTAGACTTGGTGAACATGACATAAATATCACTTTAATTGTGACGTTCGTCGACAAATTAGATTCTCTGTCAGTTACAAGGTCCATGTCAATTGGATGAAAAGCAATTTCCCGCCTTAAAACAAATTATGTATGTGTTTGTTTACATGTATTTGTGCGTGTGTATGTGCATGTGTGTACGTATGCGCGCGCGTGCGTGCCTTTGTATGTGTGTGGGCCTGCGTGTGTGTGTGGGCCTGCGCGTGTGTGTGTGTGTGCGTGCGTGCGTGCGTGTGCGTGTGTGTGTGCGCGCGCGCTTGTGTGTGTGTGTGTGTGTGTATGTGCGTATCGTTCGTATTGACCCAAATGACGAACGATGTGCAAATCTAACTGCCTAGAAATTCTTGAAAGCATCAGTTACTGAATGATCTAGCCTATGTAACACAGCTTATAAGAGTGTACACGAATATAAATTAGTTTAAAACATATGATATTCGTCAGGAGTGTGTAGTGGTTGAAAAAAAAATAATATACTTCAGACTGTTGAAGAACAATATTGTCTACCAACCAAAGTACATTGTTGCAAGGTAAAATATGTAGTCTCCTAACGAAAGCTCCAAAAACTCCTGAAGAGCAACGCCACCATTGGGGACGTTCCACCTCTGGGCACTCTCCATCCCTGGCGATGCTTCACCGTTAAGGAATCTCAACTCTATGGGGACGTTCCATAACTCGGGACACTGGACACCTCTAAGACATTCCACCGCTGTAGACGCTCTACCTCTTGGGACTCTCACTCTCTGGAGGACCTCCACCGATAGGGACTCTCCACCTCTGGAGACACTTCCACCTCTGCGGACGTTCCCATCTCAAGAGACACTCCACTGCTTGGGACGCTCCACCTCTGGGACATTCCACCTCTTGGGACTCTCACTCTCTGGAGGACCTCCACCGCTTGGGGCTCTCCACCTCTGGAGACACTTCCACCTCTGCGGACGTTCCCATCTCAGGAGACACTCCACTGCTTGGGTCGCTCCACCTCTGGGACATTCCACCTCTTGGGACTCTCACTCTCTGGAGGACCTCCACCGATAGGGACTCTCCACCTCTAGAAACACTTCCACCTCTGCGGACGTTCTCATCTCTTGGGACGTTCCACCTCTTGAGACACTCCACCTCTTGGGACGCTCCTCCTCTGCGGACGTTTCACTTCTGGGGTCACTCAGCCGCCGGGAGAGAGCGCTGGTCTCCAGCTTGACACAGCGAAAGTATAGCTGAACCAGAGGAACGTTTCTGAAAATTGTGAGTGAATGAGCATGGTGCTACGCTACTATAACCAATATTCCAGCAATATCATGGCGGGGGTCACCAGAAATGAGCTTTACACATTTTAGCCACAAGGGGGAATCGAGCCCGGGTCTTCGGCATGACGAATAACGCTTAACCATTAGGCTACCCTACCGCATCTTCTGACAAATTACTGAATACAAACATCCGACCAGTCATGCATATATATACACAAAACCGTATTTAGCAAGGAGTTGCTATTAACTGTGCAGATTTTACAACTGTATGTAGGTAAGACTTAGCACATTGTGGAACACGTAATGGGTCGCCAATCTGCTAGTGTTATTAATTTGTCAGTCAAGATCTTCTTGGTATTCTTCTACAGTACTGGGATGTGTTATTCCTTTTAACTGATATGCATTTAGATGAAATGTATAACGTCTATAAGACCTGCATACATGGTGATACACATATTCAAATTGGACAACACCGTCCTCAAAATTAAAAAAAACAAGATCTCTAACGTCAAGAACAAACAGGCTTTGCACAGAACTACACGTAGTATGATGAGTTTAAAGCTATACAATTACTTGCTCATCTTGCTGATCACAGGACTTTAAACCCATAATTATATACATGTAGTGTTGTGTGTACTTGATAGTGAGGTGAGGTGAAATGGGGTTTAACGTCACGTCCAAGATTATTGCACTTATTTATTTATGTGTGTGTGTGTGTGTGTGTGTGTGGCTGCTTGTACTTGTCCGGACTGATGCCGATTTATATTGCCAGCTCAGTGAGATACCATAACGCAGGTTAACATGAATACCCAACTCAGACATAGTATACTGACTCCGAACCGACCAGTCCTTGTTTTAGCCCCTTTAATGCCGGGCGCCAGAGAGGGTAACAACAAGTACCATCTTTTAACGTCTTTTGGTATGACGCGGTCGGGGATCGAACCCCGGACCTTCCGCTCTCCGGACGGACGCTCTACCATTAGACCACGGAGGCGGTCGTGTACTTGATGGAAAACGTGAATGTCACTTCGAGCTTGTTTATCATTACAGCTCCAGATCATTACAGTATCATCAGAAACAAGTAGTGAGTGAGTGAGTGAGTATGGTTTTACGCCGCTTTAGCAATATTCCAGCAATATCACGGCGGGGTACATCAGAAATGGGCTTCTTTGGCGTGACGAGCGAACGTTTTAACCACTAAGCTACCCGACCACCCTCGTAAACAAGTAAGGCACAATATGAACTACAGCAGGGGTTCTGCATCCTGCAATGGTAGTGTAATGAGTGAAGGCATCTGTAAATGGAGAAGTCCCTGTATTCTGTGCTGAATAAGAACAATCTGGTATGGGTCTGACAGATGTTGTTGAAATGTCCAAAAGGAAACATCAGAGGAGAACTGCGCTGTACTTACTTATCACGAATGAGCGAGTGAGTGAGTATGGTTTAACGCCGCTGCAGCTGTCAACAGTATTCCAGTTATATCCTGTGTTCATGGTTTACGTCTAAGGCTTGCGTCACTTCGAGATTTCATTCCACTTCAAGCTGACCCGCCGTGATATAACTGAATCCTCAGTGGTTAAGCTCAGTATATATATCCTGTAGAATATTAATGCTTAAAGCGATTTGATATCAAATAGTGACAAATACAGACGAAACGTCAACACTGCAGACATGTGTATGTGACATGACAGGGCAGTGTTTCTGTCAACCCAACCAGCTGCGCCAAGGCACACGTGAGCTTCACGAAAACGTATGCAACACATTGTTGTATAAGATAAAATCAGTGGGCTTTGTACAGAATAATTTTATCCTAAATGTCATGATGTTACCCGAATGGTAATGACATGACCTGACAATCTGCATCTTCTGAGCATCGCTGGACTCTTGCTTTCCGTTAACGAGCCGCTCCCAGGTCTCTGTTGTTACGCCTGTGAAGCCAGTACGATAATGTTTGGCCCAATCTTAAGATACATGCGTAATTTGGCCGTATAATGGACATCAATCAATAGCAAAAGCCCTGATCAGGATGTTTGGTATCAGGTTAGCACGACATTGTCACGAATGTGTAAACGATAGTTTCAGTCCTTTGATATGAGCATGATGCATTAAATTAATTCTTTTGTCAATACAATACTGATGCGGATTGCCGAATAGCCAGACAACTGAAACAACTGTCGCAGATTATCCTTCTTGAATGTATTTGATGGCACCATTGTAAAAGTCGTCTCTTAAGAAGGACAACACCACACCTGACAAATACAATCCGTGTTAATCATATTGCGTTATAAAGTGCCTAAACCACTTTAAAAAGTAGAGCTGCTTTGCTGGGGTGATGCAAAGATAGTCAAAGACACAATAGAAGAATTCAGGTCAAAAACAATGAGCAGGTTTTAGTTTTCAAACGCTGAGATTCTCATAGATGCTGGATATTAAATTTCATTTTCTTTGAAGCTATTTCACACCATTTTTTATTTTTGCATGCTGTTTTGCGCCGCACTTAGGAAATCCCAGCATCACGGTGGCTAGCTGTAAATATCGAATATGGCCCAAACAATCCGATGATCGACATTATGGGCAACGAACCACGTCGAGACCGGGGCCTATTCTTACCTGAAATCCCCCGGGGTGGGGGTTGGAGAGTGGAGCGTGTCCAAACAAATGATGGGTGAATCGGTTCAAATACACTTATGGAACCCCCCTCCCAGATCATACGCGAAAAACTCTGCCTGGCGCTCGCTCGGCATTAAAGGAACAAAACAAGGACTGGTCGGCTCGGGGTCAGTATACTGTGTCTGAGAAGGGTATTCATGTTAAACTGCGGCGTGGTATATCATTGAGCTTGAACTATAAAACCGGCATAGGACCATTGAAATGTACATGAGACATAATCACATCCCCAAAAACATAAACACGAAAAGGTTCATCTCAAAGTTGATCGTTCCGGTTCGAATTCATGGTGGTTATATATCAGGTCCCATGTCTCTTTTTCGGTTCCTTAATATCAGATTTAAGGAGGCTAGCATAATACGTTTTATCTGTCACGGCCGCCCACTGCTAGTTGGCAGAGGTGAACATGGGGGTAATGAAGACTTCTCACGCAAAGAGAACGGGATCGTGTGATGTTGGCATGTTGTGAAAGAGTTGAGGCTATATTGAGATGTTACATGGTGAATTGAATCTTAAATTAATACTGATGCACTCTATATAGAAAAGGTATAGATGACCAGAAACAAATCATTTGACACCAAGCGATAACAGACCAAGAAAAGATATTATAAACAGATATTACCTTCAGGAAATCATCTGACAACATAACATTATTTGACGGGCGATCATTCAATGATGAAGTATTTTACATACTTTATCCACGTGAAGATAAAAATTGGTCTTTCAGCAACCTACGCTTGTCGTTACAGGATCGGGCTTTTATCTGTGTAAATCATGCCCCTGTTGCCATAGGAGAAAGACGTTTAATCATGAAAAAATAACAATTCACAATATGCAAAATAAATCGGATCTTGTGCCTCCTTTCCAATATAATCAACATTAAACGGAGCCTTTAAGAAATGTACACGTCATCTAAATAACATTTAAAAAGAACATAAAACATTCAAAATAGTTTTTTGCCTTTTTGCTTGGCAAGACCCATGTTGTCTCACTCTTGGCGATTCAATACGTCATCTAACAGTTTGAACCTGGAAATGTCAACATGAAAGTGATATATACTTCTTGGCACCAATTTTATCTTTAATATTTAAAGAGCTGCTCATGACTGCTGCAAAGTCAATATTCAACCACACTGAGCTGCAGATCCATGTCGGTATCGATCTGAAACTTTGCTGAGTCAAAATGAGTTTCATCTTGGTTTCATGTCGTAAAACATATCAAATAAAAGTCGATACTTTTGGTCACACGAAACGTAAGACAGACGAAACACGTTCATTAAACCTACACCTCAGTGGTGGCACATGGTCCTATGTACAGCGCATAGTTCACAAGATCAGTTGGAGTTGAACAACATTAGTCTCGGTGAATCCTTGTATGAGTGATTGTGTTCGGCAGTCGGACTCCTGATCATGAGAGTTTCTAGGGCTTCAGTTCTGCCTCACGCTGAAGCATATGCTTTATGTGTTTGTTGTTTAACGCCGCACTCAGCTAAATTCCAGCTATATGATGGCGGTCTGTAAATAATCGAGCCTGGACCACATAATCCATTGATTGACATCATGAGCATCGATTTACGCACTTACGATGACATGCATCAACCAAGCCTAATCACTGGATCTCCTTAGTCGTCTCTTACGACAAGCATAGGTTCCTGAAGATCTCCACGGGATCTGAAGCACATGCAACCTTACGTGGTGTCACTTCAGGAACGTAACTTTGTTCGTAAAATGCCTCTGTTCACCAAACAGTGAATGGGTACCCAGTAGGATGAGATGCTAATGTGACCGTTAGCTTCTAGTGCCTCACAGGCAGCTTGGGTTGTATACTCCCCAAGGAGCTGAGAATGGAAATCGAGTGCAAACTGATCATTGAGCGGAGTAATAATAGTGTAGTGCTATGATCACCCACTCAGTGAATGGCATTTGGCGCATTATAAATGCTCATAATGTTATTATTTATCAATATCAATGTCCAGTAAATATTACATTTTATGTGTTCGTATTCTCGTTTTTGCTGCATGTATCTCGGTTAATCGTGATATAATGTAGTTCCTTTCCTGACACTGGGTCAGCACACTGTATGTACGTGGGTCAGCGTACTGTATGTACGCGGGTCAGCGTACTGTATGTACGTGGGTCGGCACACTGTATGCACGTGGGTCAGCACAGTGTATGTACGTGGGTCAGCGTACTGTATGTACGTGGGTCAGCACACTGTATGTACGTGGGTCAGCGTACTGTATATGTACGTTTGTCAGCGTACTGTATGTACGTGGGTCAGCACACTGTATGTACGTGGGTCAGCACACTGTATGTACGTGGGTCAGCGTACTATATGTACGCGGGTCAGCGTACTGTATGTACGTGGGTCAGCACACTGTATGCACGTGGGTCAGCACACTGTATGGACGTGGTTAGTACACTGTACGTACATGGTCAGCTCACTGTACGTACGTGGTCAGCACAGTGTATGTACGTGGTCAGCACAGTGGATGTACGTGGGTCAGCACACGGTACGTAAGTGGTCAGCACACTGTAGGCATTTGGTCAGCACACTGTATGTACCTGGGTCAGAACACTGTTGGCACGTGGTCAGCATACTGTATGTACGTCGGTCAGCACACTGTAGGCATGTGGTCAGCACTCTGTATGTACCTGGGTCAGCACACTGTAGGCATGTGGTCAGCACAGTGTATGTACGTGGATTCGCACACTGTATGTACGTGGGTCAGCACACAGTAGGCATGTGGTCAGCACACTGTAGGCATGTGGTCAGCACACTGTATGTACCTGGGTCAGCACACAGTAGGCATGTGGTCAGCACACTCTATGTACGTCGGTCAGCACACTGTATGTACGTATTAATGAAGAAATAATGTAGGGACACTGGATAAAAGATTACTAAAATGTAGGTACTTTTATCATGATTACGATATATTCATAATCGTAAAATGGAATCTGCTTTTAGCAAATATATCTTACCACTGACATGGTTTTGTCGCTTTACTTTCTATACCTGTCCATGCTTAGTTAGTTAGAACATACTAAATATCAGGCTTGGAGTGACATTTATGTTTCCTAGGCACCGTCGTTTTCTTCGAAGACTGACTCTCTTATGTACGGTTTCTGTATTGCATCAATTCCCGGTAGTAAAATCTTGCTTTCTAGAGAGTAAATAAACCAACAACAGCAAATAAAACGATCCAGTCTAAACGTCTATGCAGAGACGATCATGCATACCGTATACTGTACGATATTTTATTATCCAGTGCAGTGTATATAATCTTCCTGTCTGCTTTCAACATAAAAATCTCTCTATTTTCAGCATTAAAGTCGCAACCACTTACACTCATCAGCTTCATACATACACTATATACAGAACGATACACCTGATGAACTCAACAAATCATTCTGCTGGAAGTGATGGTCTTTGTTGTAAACGTGAACGTTCCATGTACTCGTCTAGCTTTAGCGAAATGGCGTACACACTAACTTTATTCGCGTGTAGTATAGGAGCGAAAGAGACTGACCATTGAAAGGACACAACAAACCCGTTGCGGAGATTTAAAAAAAATCAATAAAAAATACCTTTACCCTTCCAAATAGGAAGATATAGTGTTTTGAATGGTGTCCCATAAGTTTAGTTTTATGTTTTTTGCACTGTTGGTGTTCTGTCAGCGCAAGACTTTATGACTTGTGTTGTATTCATTAGGTACACGTAACCTCAACGTGTGTATATACCCAATTTAGCCAAAGGATGTATCACCAAATAACATAAATCTTCAATAAAATGAAACATGACGTATGGATCTTCCAAAGTGTTACGAGGTGATTTCCAAATTGAAACCAAACGTATAACCCAGAAAGTAGTACAGGAACGATCTAATTTGTGAAAAATATATTCAAACGCACATTTATGCAATCACAAAAGACAATACAAAATAGAAAAAGTGGCAGTAGCAAAAGGGAACAAGCAAATTAATCGAGTGCACTTACGAATGTCCAGAATTTGTCTCTGTCGAATGGCTTGAAAGATGCCAGCGAATTCCATTTTGGAAGCTGACATGAATTCTGTGTTTTCAGATAGACATACCATCCGCACAAGAAAATTATATGAGACGCAAGTTAGTTAGCCAGTCTTCTGGAACCTGTTACATCGTGAAACTTCTTGAACGATCGAGCTATCCAGTTTTAGTCAACAACCAAGGAGTGGAGGTAACCCTATGTCACACTTCCTGTTACAACAAGGCTACTACAGCCCTTGCTATTTTACGAGTGTTTCAATATGTTGCTGCCATTAACAATCACTGCACATAAACGTACAGCTGTCAAAACTGCTACATAACACTTTTTTGTTCCTGAACGAAATAGTACAATTTGATAAATGTGTAATTATGTTTTCACTTGCAAATTCATTTTTTTAAACGACAGCTCCAGAAAATAATCAGTCTCGATATTATCTGTCGACCAAGGTGCCATTTGTCGTAAAAGACAAGAAAATGATGTAAATGGATCATTAAAAAACAGTGATGAGTGTAAACATGTCTACAGGTAGCACCGGCCACGTATACAATTTTCTTAAACAAGTAACTGTAATCATTCAAAATGATAGACACAAACAACGCAACAAAACGTGTTCTAAACTGATGTCATCGAACGGGCAGCTATTACACAATGGTCATTTTTTTTGCCCATTGATGAGTTATCGTCTTTAGGTGATTATTCAGGGGTATTCAACAGACGCATATCAAATACATTTACTGACCTCTAAAGAAATGGTTTTGACTGATAACTGCCTGCACCGTATAGACATCGAATCCTCGTGTGTGATGTCCTCAGCTGTGTTGCCTTTATATGGATCGTCGTAAGACTACCATATTGTAGATGTGAAATAACCTCGTTCTTGATAGTGTTGTACCCTTTATGGTACCGAGACTCCACGTTATTAGGATAATCGTTAACATCTCAGTTGATGTAAACTGTGAGTTATGCAGAATCCCCCTTTTAAGACACGATAACACGATAGGCATGCGACAGATACATATCAGATAATGAACAGATGTACGTTGGACACTATCTCACCGCCTATGCTGCATTGTCCTGAAGAGCTAACTGTTAACCCTTAGATAGAAAGGATATAACTGCACAGTCAGCAATACGTATTGATTGACGTCGGTGATGGACAGGTTCTAATATCTCACTGATGCAAATTATGTGAGATTAAAGCGCCGATGACGTCAATATTGTGCATTCCCTATCTGCGGAGGTGTTGACCCCCCGCTTACCCAGGACGCCTGGATGCATCGTTTCATCATTTACCGCGCATGTTGTGCTCTAAATAGCATGTCTTGGATTAAAACTGGAAAGAAGCATTGTTCCATGACAAAATTATTGGGAACAGATAAACATGCAAGAAAATTCATTTTTCTATCC
This sequence comes from Haliotis cracherodii, assembly GCF_022045235.1. Classification (NCBI taxonomy): domain Eukaryota; kingdom Metazoa; phylum Mollusca; class Gastropoda; order Lepetellida; family Haliotidae; genus Haliotis; species Haliotis cracherodii. The sequence continues at coordinate 62,762,626 of NW_027266275.1, read as the reverse complement.
TCCTTCTTGAGCCATATGTTGCCTTTAGTGATACAACAAAAGAGGGTAATCATTACCTTACCAGTCGCCCTCCGTGTGTGCTATCTACGAGAGTTGATTGATATGTTTTGATCCGTACATAGACATAATTGCGTTTCAGTGAAATATTTTGCTGTGGATAGTACAGAATGTCACAGCTTGAGATGCCACAGCTTGTCAAAAGCTTGAGATCAACTGAGCATCTTGTTTCGACGTGAGAAGGCAGTGAAGTAAGCAGGGCTCTGTGACCTTTGGAAAATAAACAAAAATTAAGAATGTTCAGTCATCGTGCACTAGAAGCAAAAGATCCGTGAAGATTCGGGTAGAATAGGTCTTCAGCAACCCATGCTTGCCGTAAAAGGAACCTATGCTTGTCGTAAGAGGCGACTAACGGGATAGGGTGGTCAGGCTCGCTGACTTGGTTGATATATGCATGTCACCGTATCTCAATTGCGTGGACCGATGCTCATGATGTCAATCAGTGGACTGTGTGGTCCAGACTCGATTCTTTTCAGACTGCCGTCATATGCTGAGTGTGGCGTTTCACACAAAAAACAACACTTGCAGCAAAAGGGCTTCACGCCAAAAGACATCTCCAAAAATATATACTCTTCAAAAAAAGAACCGCAAAGCCAGATTTGTGTTAGGTAGGAAAATACATTTATACGAGGAACCGTACAAGGTATTGAGCCAAAATGTTATGGAGAGAACACTTGGTGATTGTAGTCATCTCAGTTATCGGTCACAGTGAAGGTCAGCTACAATCAAAAAGGCGTATGTCCCCCGTTGGAATCGATAGCAGCCTGACATCTCCTGCCCATGGAAGAGATGCGTACACATCCTGCGAATCACATCCTGGAGATTGGTAGCCCACTCGGCCTCCGACGCAAAAGCCAACTGCTGCAATATTTGGGGTTGTGGTTGCCCTGGATATGGACCAAACCTGTCCTGCCATGATGAGAGATAGCCGCCCACATCATAACGCTACCCATCCCAAACCTGTCGCAGTTGAGGCCATACCCTATGTTGACGACACCAATGCAGTCGTTGTTGGCGATGTTGTCGACTCAATATGACGCGTCGAACAGGACATCTTGCTCATAGACCTGCTTCTCTTTAACGGTTTCGTAGGGACTGGTCGTAGATTCTGCGTAGTCCGGGTTTTTTGGATGCGGTTGAGGTGGCTCTGGTCGTCCTTTCACGTAGGTGGCGCAGTCAGATGTAGCGATCTTGGGCGGGGCCGGTTACTCTTGGTCGTCCCGACCTCGGCCGATCACGTGTTGACCGATGCTGTTGAAATCTATCCCTAAGCCTTGTGATGGTGCTGGGCGCTACATTGCAAACCCGGGCTGAAGCTGATCGAGATTCACCTGCCTGCAAGCGGCGTATGACGTTTATTCTTTGCACTTCTGTTAATCTTGGCATGTTGTTGAACTGTCACTGTTCGATTGGCGCAGATGCCAGGCAATCAACAACCCTGCACTTTAATACCGTTCCTGGCCCTTTTGTTAATGCACTGGATGCGTTTTTCAGAATCGTACGTGTTTCCCGACAAGTGGTTTGCTTGTCCTTGTTGTGATCATTTTGATGCGGGAAATTTGTCACTAACACTATAATTTTGCACCTCTTGGTCTGCTAAGTTTGCTTTTATGGCCCAAAATATCGATATTGCCTTTCATTTTTTTAAGTGTTTATGAGTACAGTACTAGTGTAGGATGTCCCTTCCTATGCCACCGGTAAAGAGGGGGGCAGAAGAGTTTATGGAAGAAGACGACCCTCGTATTAGAATTCCTGACACGTCTGCTACACCAGAATACCCGACAGGAGTATATGACTGAGCGTCAGATTGCAGGTTCAGTACGCTTTTCCCAGGAAAGTGTATATTCCATTATCCCAGATACCTTTGAGATTGTTGGGTTCTAAAGCTACTGACATCTGCCCCAAAAACGCACCAGACACAGTGTGTCTGGCGATAATCGAGATCTGTTTGAAGCTGATCCGGTAAGTTGATTGCAACGATATTTTACTGTGGGTTCACCACTTTCTAGCCAAAGTCTTAGCAAGAATCTGCAAGTTCATGATCACTGCACTTTTCTCTAGTTTTCACATTTTCGAAAGGTCACAGACACATGCTTATTTTACTGACAGGTTATCGTGTATATTCCTATAGGATATCATGTTACACAATTCCTTTATTTGAGTCTTAGTACTCTCGTAGTTTCTTGCAGGGATCTGAGCAATCCGATGTGCAGAGTCGCTCTAAGGGATCGGCTTGCCGACGGTTCGAGCCCTGGTTTCTGCCGGACTCTGATTCATGGCATGTTAGCATCATAACGAGCTCACCAAACGCATGCTTCTCTTTGGGTAATGTTCCACCGTCAAGCTCACAAGCCGTGATACAACTGATCTGTCACTTCTCCGAGAACAGGACATGTCAAAAATACATCCAAATTCATAGGTAAATAATAAATAAATAATCTAGATCAGACCATCCAGTGATTGGCATCATGAGCATCGATCTACACAATTGGGATACGATGACATGCATCAACCAAAACAGCGCGTCCGACCACCCGATCCCCTTAGTCGCTTTCTACGACAAGCACGAGACATATTTAACTCGGATCCTCACGAACTGAACGTTTTATGAAGACAAATTTAAAGTAATTATGGAATGGCAAATACACGTCAGCAAAACATATAATTTGGACGATCTTCTAGACAACTCTACTTGTAATATATGACTTCATTCCTGATCTTGTGAATGTGAATGTACATGTGAATTATTCTACAATGAATTGAGGAAATTGTGTAGGCAATAAATATAATTCTATTATACAAAAATAATGTATACAACAAAATAGTAATACAAAATAACCAATCCAAAGTGGAAATATTCACATGCAAACGAATAATACATGTATATAAAATTTCAACCTCAAATTAAAACTACTCGGCGCGAATAATAACTAATTAGTCTGTAGTCCATGTGCGGTGAATAGCAACCTCTTAATGCCACTTTAATTCGAAAACCAATAATTATTGTCAAAAGACGAAGTCATAATCTAATTTAATTAAGTTATAGTTCAATATACCAGGAGCTTCTTGCCACGAACAGATTACAGTTTTAAGAGTGAGTACATGTAAGCTCTGGTCGATTATTTCAGCAAATAATGTTAAATATTGAGTTTTCATTAAATTACGTTTGCATGATATATAAAGTTCCCCAAGAACGCCAGCTACTAAATGTTGTTGTAATTGCACATACACTACAATTTCGTGGGTCCACAACCTGTAACACAAACCTCTGGGAGTATCGTTGTTCAGTTAATTGTTCCAGATTGAATCCCAGGTGTGTTTATGCACTGGGTAACTGGTACAAACCCTTTGAATTACTTTTCACAAGATCTACACTTGCTTGTGAAATTTCGATCTTATATGATACATATTAGGAATATTTACAAGATCTACACTTGCTTTTGGAATTTCGATCTTATATAATATATATTAGAAATATCTATACGATCTACACTTGCTTGTGAAATTTCGATCTTATATAATATATATTAGGAATATGTACAAGATCTAAACTTGCTTGGGAAATTTCGATCTTGTATAATATATATTAGGAATATTTACAAGATCTACCCCTACTTGTGAAATTTCGATCTTATATAATATAAATTAGGAATATTAACAAGATCTACACCTGCTTGTGAAATTTCGATCTTATAGAATATAAATTAGGAATATTAACAAGATCTACACTTGCTTGTGAAATTTCGATCTCTTGTAATATAAATTAGGACTATCAACAAGATCTACACTTGCTTGTGAAATTTCGATCTCATATAATATAGATTAAGAATATCAACAAGATCTACACTTGCTTGTAAAATTTCGATCTCATATAATATAACTTAGGAACATTAACAAGATCTACACTTGCTTGTGACATTTCGATCTTATATAATATAAATTAGGAATATTAACAAGATCTACACTTGCTTGTGACATTTCGATCTTATATGATATAAAGAAGGAATATTAACAAGATCTACACTTGCTTGTGACATTTCGATCTTATATAATATATATTAGGAATATGTACAAGATCTAAACTTGCTTGTGACATTTCGATCTTATATAATATAAATTAGGAATATTTACAAGATCTACACCTACTTGTGAAATTTCGATCTTATATAATATAAATTAGGAATATTAACAAGATCTACACTTGCTTGTGACATTTCGATCTTATATAATATAAATTAGGAATATTTACAAGATCTACACCTACTTGTGAAATTTCGATCTTATAGAATATAAATTAGGAATATTAACAAGATCTACACTTGCTTGTGACATTTCGATCTTATATGATATAAATTAGGAATATTAACAAGATCTACACTTGCTTGTGACATTTCGATCTTATATAATATAAAGTAGGAATATTAACAAGATCTACACTTGCTTGTAAAATTTCGATCTCAAATAATATAACTTAGGAATATTAACAAGATCTACACTTGCTTGTGACATTTCGATCTTATATAATATAAATTAGGACTCTCAACAAGATCTACACTTGCTTGTGAAATTTCGATCTCATATAATATAAATTAGGAATATTAACAAGATCTACACTTGCTTGTGAAATTTCGATCTTATATAATATAAATAGGAATATTAACAAGATCTACACTTGCTTGTGAAATTTCGATCTTATATAATATAAATTAGGAATTTTAACAAGATCTACACTTGCTTGTGAAATTTCGATCTTATAGAATATAGATTAAGAATATCAACAAGATCTACACTTGCTTGTGAAATTTCGATCTCATATGATATAAATTAGGAATATTAACAAGATTTACACCTGCTTGTGAAATTTCGATCTCATAGAATATAAATTAGGAATATTAACAAGATCTACACTTGCTTGTGAATTTGGATCATATATAATATATATTAGAATATTAACAAGATCTACACTTGCTTGTGAAATTTTGATCTTAAATAATATATATTAGGAATATTAACAAGATCTACACCTGCTTGTGAAATTTCGGTTTTTTATAATACATGTATAAATTATGAATAGTAACAAGTTCTACACTTGCTTGTGAAATTTCGATCTTATATAATATAAATTAGTAATATTTACAAGATCTACACTTGCTTGTGAAATTTCGATCTTATATAATATAAATTAGGAATATCGACAGACTTTTTTAATCAAAGGAAGTTTGGCTTGAGAATAATCACCTTATTGTGCAGATGTTAAACCAGATACATGAATCACGAATTTTAATATAATGGATGAAATAAGAATTTCAATATCATATAATTGCTGTAAAATATAGGGTTCGAAATCCAGATTCGCACTGATTATGATTCGTTGAATATACCAGTGCGTTTAGGTTTCACCAAAGTGTAGAAGGTCTAAGACCCCAGCATCACTTTGGGCTTTTCACCCCCATCAAGCTGACACTCCGCAATAATAACTAAAATACCGTTCAAAGCGGCGTTAAACTCTTTACTTCATTCACTGCAATTCCCTTCTCCTTGCCGCTGTACATCTCGGACTTCGCCTGGATGTCACATGCCGTCTCTCCTGTTTCAGAACCAGGTTATTAATCTCTTATCAGACGGACAAGGTATTCACTGATGTTACCCTTCTGTTCCTCCCACGCCAAGTACAGCATCCTCACATAGACTACGCGTATAATCGAGATTCTACAATCATGACATCCGTAACTAGGGCAGTTGTTGACGTAAAATCTCACGAAAACTACAATCACCATCACTCCATCTGAAGCATAAAGTAGAAAAAAAGTACACGGGCTGTCACAAAAAGGGCAGAGCCTGTGCTCCGTTAGATATAGAAACAGTCTTGGAGGAAATGTGATGGTAAGATGTGCTAAAATAATTGAAAAAAGACACATATAGGCAAGAGAAAAGCAAATGTTCGATCATAATAGATCGAAACGTTTAAAATCAGACGTCTCCCGATCAGACGGTTTATGAATTGGTTGGATTGAGGGCAGTGTTGTAGGAGGGGGTGAAGATGCACACGAACCCAAAACATCAACTGGTGCATTCCGATTAAGCAGATATTGGTTTTCCTGTTTTGATCAAATTAAAAAATACATCGTTGTCTGGTTTTCCAACTGATACGATCTCTTTTGACACCATGTAATAATTGTTGGCAAAAACCATTACATGATTCGGCATTTATTTGAATATTGATTGAGTGGCTTCAATAGCTGTTCAGTCATTTTGCAGAGTCTTTCATAACACATCTAGCAATGATGTCGATTACATTGGCGTTGAGCTGTCGGTAGTCCAGTAGTTGAACCGCCTACGCTGTCGGGTTACAATGACGCACAAGTCTCAGTCGCTAAGCCTGACCACCCGATCAAATTTAGTCGTCTCTATTTAATAGTATTACACGTTTAACCCGGAAGGTTTCATTCGGAACTGGCCGGCCCTGGTTCCAATTGTACGTCTTCCATTCGCGCATGATCAGCCACGTGGGAGTCTAAAGAGACCATCTCACGAACGTTGTCAGGCCATATGCAACAGTATTGTAAGGGGTTAGAAATTATATCACCGTAAAGCTCATGTCACCCGATATCCCTTCCCACCCACTGTCGACTCCTTCCAAATATCAACCGTTAACAATTAGTCTGTTAAAGCACTTCTGGGAATATATTGAACCCAGAACGCAAACATTGGAAGTCTTAATGCTCAATGTAATTTTGCAACATACTAGGTGTCAATCAAAAGCAATGGTTTAACAAGTCATTGCCTGACAAACTTTAAAGAAGTATAGATTCCGTGAAGCTTCTGGGATAGTATTGGTCTTCAGCAACCCATGCTTGTCGTATCGGCGACTATCGGGATCGGGTGGTCAGGGTCGCTGACTTGGTTGATGCATGTCATCGTATCCCATTTGCGTGGATCGACGCTTATGATGTCAGTCACGGGATTGTGTGGCCAAGACTCGATTATTTACAGACCGCCGTCATAAAGCTGGAATATTGCCGAGTGCGGCGTTAAACAACAATAAACAACAACGATAACCAAATGAAACACTTTTCAGGATTGATACCTTGTTAGGGACCTATTCTAATCCGTCATCCCGATGAGGTCATCCTCTTGTGAATTAGGGGCGGTCGGGTAGCCTAGTGGTGAAAGCGTTCGCTCGTCACGCCGAAGACCCGGGTTCGATTCCCGACATGGGTACAATGCATGAAGCCCATTTCTGGTGTCCCCCGCCGTGATATTGCTGGAAAACTAAACTCACTCACAGTCACTCTTGTGAAATATGCGAACATGGAAACCTTAATAAACCAAGTGTTACATGAAGAAGCTGAGGTGAAATGGGATTTAACGTCGCGTCCAAAATTATTACCCTTACACAGCGATGTGCATGCACGTGTGTATATGTATGTGGCTGGTTGTAGTCAGGAATGATGCCGACTTAAAGTGCAAGGTCACTGAGATGCCATGCCACAGTTTAACATGAATAACCCTCTCAAATACTGACTCCGAGCCGACCAGACCCTGTTTTAGCCGAGCGTCAAGTACCATCTTTTAACGTCTTTTGGTAATACGAACCCCGGACCTTCAGATTTCCGGGCGGACGCTCTACACTAGACCACGGAGGCGGTCGTTACATGAAGACATAAACAGAAATAAAATTTGAATAATCTTCAAATGATATAATATTTTATTTTTATATATTAGGCATACATTACTATATTCATACTTTAATAATTCCTCACAAGTACCCGAATAATACCACATTATTACATTTATATCTGTGTTTTCATTGGTTAAAAAAGGTTCACATGACCTTCCTTAAAACGCGGTATTGCCCTTAGACCCACCCTGCCGTGCAGCGTTAATTAGAGGTTATTATGAGGCGGTTTTCATATTTGAAACGGGGGTCGAAGGTTGATATGGGGTATGATAATTATGAAAACTGCCGTATACTAATCATTTTATAATTTTCATGCATCATAGCATCAACTTGTAAAATGTGTCTTGTTTGGAAGACATTGTCACGGGAAAGCTTGCCGAGCAGCCGAGCAGACGAGCAGACGACGCAGTAAGGGACGTAACTCGAATTTCATACCACCCAGGCTGATATCGATCGCCCTTTCAAAATGCATTGACAAGCTATATCAGCCCAGCAGGGGGTGTAATACGGGTTTGGTTATTACACACCCTGTGATATGGCTCTATCGCACATACAAACTGCCTCATATCATTGCTAGGTGTATGATAAAACGTACTAATGCCCTGCTTCTATGGGGAACGGGGTAAAAAAATACTCAAAAGTGAGCAGGATGGTTTTCTCTGTTTTCAGAAGTAGGGCATTCCAATGTCCGGTCCAGGCCAATCGGTGATTGACTGCTGGCAGACGACACACTATTCTAAGATGTTTATAAAACAATTGAAAACTTATTTATAACCATAGAGACTATATCATTTTATTATCACAACTAAGTTTCTGTAACCATTTCAAAATATACAAATTTAATAATACAAACTAAGTAAAAAAATTTGATATATAAAAGTTGATATATTCTACAAAATTAAGTATTGTATTAACAATGGCGATGTTAGTAATAATCTCTATAAAATCCACACCTCCCTCTACGTTTAATATGAAGTAATCATTAAAGTTATATATAGGGGCGGTCGGGTAGCCTAGTGGTTAAAGCGTTCGCTCGTCACGCCGAAGACCCGGGTTCGATTCCAGAAATGGGTACAATGTGTGAATCCCATTTCTGGTGTCCCCCGCCGCGATATTGCTGGAATATTGCTAAAATCGGCGTAAAACCATACTCACTCCCATTAAAGTTATATTTGTAATAATCTGAAGGTATAAGAATGACAGCAATATCATAATTAAAATGCTATAACTAATCTTAAACAGACGTAGTTCTCTACGCTATACATTCAATGAAGAAACCCAGGGACATATTAACTTTTTTACACATTATCATATCGTTACCAATATTGTGGAACCAATGCAGGGAACAGTGAAGTAGATCAAGTACAGCACAATAACGTCTTCTTGGGACACAATATACACACAAGCAAAAACAGAACGCTTGTCACGACTTCCATTTGAGAGAAGATTCACCTACATGACAAGCTAAATTGTCACATAGGCAAGCACATTGCCATTCATTGTTGCTCTTTAATGTTTTATTTCTATATTCCTGAGCCTGGTTTTGATTCCGAAGACGTTAGATCAACAGTTGAAGTTAAAGTTTGAAGATTGCAAATGATAGTTTTCAATCGAACTTCCATCAGCCAATACTACATCATGGAATTCTAAGTCTATAGTCTTGGTGTTTTCGTTTACTGATTAGCTTACATACAAATATAAGTTTGCTGCTATATTGTTTTAAAATGTTTAAAGCCATAGCTAAACTACCCTTTCTCAACATGAGACACAATATCGCTAGGCATAGGAGGCTCCTTCGCTAATCAGTTACCGGTAACCCGATGGCTAATTGTGGGGACAGACTTGGCACGGATGGTTGGGTTGGTTGGTTGTTTTGTTGTTTAACGCCGCAATCAGCAATATTCCAGGTTTATGACGGCGGTCTGTGAAAAATCGAATCTGGACCAGAAAATCCAGTGATTGATATCATGTGCATCGATCCAGGCAATTGGGATCGATGACATGCATCAACCAAGTCAGCGAGCCTGACCATCCGATCCCTTTAGTCGCCTTTTACGACAAGCATAGTCACCTTTTACGGCAAGCATGGGTTGTTGAAGACCTTTTCTACCCCGGCTCTTCACGGGGATGTATGGTTGTGGAACTGCCGGGGGCTGAGGGCAGTACGTTCTTTGTTTCTGTGTTTGTTTGTTTGTTTGTTGTTTAACACCGCACTCAGAAAAATTCCAGCTATATGACAGCGGTCTGTGAATAATCGAGTCTGGACCAGACAATCCAGTGATTGACATCATGAGCATCGATCCAAGCAATTGGGATACAATGACATGCATCAACAAAGTCAGTGAGCCTGACCACCTGACCCCGTTAGCATGGGTTACTGAAGACCTATTCTAACCCGGATTTTGACGGGTCAAATTTATGGTACAGGCAGATACGAGAGATCATTTTCTTACTGTTTTGTTCATCAAAGCATATCAATTTTACTATATACATATATGCCTTAATAGTTATGTTCATGTTGGAATGTTTATGATCATATGCAACAATGGCCAAAAAGCCAAAAGGGCTTTGATGTTAGGTGGGGTAGCCTAGTGGTTAAAGCGTTCGCTCGTCACGCTGAAGACCCATGGGCACAATGTCTGAAGCCCATTTCTGGTGTCCCCGCCGTGATATTTCTGGAATAATGCTAAAAGCGGCTTCAAAAACATACTCACTCACACACGCTTAGATGTTAATATTGGGGTTCATTGACTGATATGGTCCGAAAGTGGTTTATCTCTTAGTTACTGCTGATTGTTGGAGAATCATATGAAGCGCCGCTTGATATTTGTCTCCCACAGACATTATCACGACGTGTTCCCAGGTCGATCATTCGCACATGAACATGTCACAGCAGCAGCGTCCATAAAGATGCACCTATACCTCCGTGACTCCATCACGTTTCAGTCTCTACTGTCTGCTTCCCCGCTTCAGAGCAGCGTTCAGTCTGACATCCACGGTACAGGATAACGCCTAATTAACACTAATACTGGAATGTGTTGAGCCACTCCTGACCTGCTCAGTACCGTAAGTACTGCCAGATGAGGAGATCAGCACTCACAGAGGGCAGTAAATAGTCCCACATTTATCTGTCAAATCCAATACCTGGCTGTCGCGTGATGAGCGGTAAGATATCAGGAAAACTGTTATTAGTCTGCAGGATGTATACTGTTATGGGTACCATCTGTTAGATGGTGTAATTGTCTATGAATGAGAGCACTAATGAACCGTTAAGTTGTTTAAGCATACAGTTCATAGGTTGTTGCTGTTCTGAGGCAGAACAAATTGGTGTAGAGTACCATAACGTTTCCACTTCCGTATTTATTAGAGGCCATGGGTGGCGCAGTACTCGTAGGCATCGCCGCTCGCTGTGACCAGATTATTCGTGTCATGACCAGCTTGATTATGGTTCTGGGTCTGTCAACTCCTGGTGGGTTTCAGCAAAGCTGTCAACCTCTCTGCACTTCGTCACTGAAGACCGCCTGTCCACATTGTATAATCAATCTGCCAAGTAGTGTTATGACTGAAAATCTTTTGAAAGCCATGTTGATCCCCAACCTGCGAGAGCCTCTCCTCGCCACATCTCAATATCGGTTCGACCACTGGATACATTGTACAAAATCCTCGTGATGTGATATATAAACTCAGCATACAAACCTAAACACGTTATATTACGATGTAGAAAAGCCATCCTACACGTGAGTGAGTGAGTGAGTGAGTATGGATTTACGCCGCTTTTAGCAATATTCCAGCAATATCACGGCGGGGGACACCAGAAATGGGCTTCGCACTTTGTACCCATGTTGGCAATCGAACCCGGGTCTTCGCGTGACAAGCGAATGCTTTAACCAGTATACCCGACCTCCCCCATAATATTCACCTATACGTCAAAATGATGAATATTGCTATCATTGCTGATAGCTGTGTAAGTGCGACTGAAAAGGGCGGAATGACGTTGAACGGTGTTTTGTGCGGCTACTTCACTGATTGAACAAATGGCATTTCCCATGAACGACCTAATCTGAGCTCAGCGTAAACGGAAATGTTATCCCAGACTGAGAAGACCAACACCTTTCCCATGGACTTGTGATAAAGAAGCCTCAATGATCACAGAACCCTATATACTGATGCTGATAATGTCTCTTTCTTCAACAACGCAAATTACCCTGAAGAGATCTGGTAGTTTGGTCTGTATTAAATACGGACTCGAGTTTGTGATTATTCTGAAGATAGACTCTTTGCGGTCTCACTGCTATATACATCTACACGGGCTCTTGATAGCAAATAGGGTGTAATGCTTGCTTGTTAAGATAAATAGAAGGAGAGGGGGCATGATTGAGTAAATGTACATTTGATGAAACAGTTCAGAAGTTAATTAACCCAGGCTTTGTGTTCCTCTATGTGGCTCCAGAAACATACTCAGTGTTAAACGAACGAAATGGTATAGTTAATATGTTCGTCGTCTAAACATAAGATCCATTGGTAAGGTTTGGGATATGTGGTTACTGAACCGATCATCTTGAATTCTTGTATCAATACACTGATGCAGGGTTAATGGTCCGTATTAAAAAATAAACAACTTGGATCTCTTCTAAACATCTGGTTCTAAATATTTCTGTGGTTGGGTATAGCTCAGTCATTTTTGTGATACGTTTCTAGCTATTATATCATTCGTTGTCTTGAGTTTGGTGTCGCTGCTGCAGTATGAATAAAATATATTTTTCGGCGTGAACTCACACACGTAATAACAAGCTGACGCCATCACTACATGTATAGAGGTGATACTCAAAAATGAGAAAGAAAAAAGAGTTATTCGACCGGAGGAATAGCTTCTCATCCTTGACCTGCTAGACCTTAAAATCCCCATTATCCTGTGGAGTAATGTACGTCAGCCAGGTAGCTTTGAAGGGGGCTCAAAGCAGCTAAGGTAATAACGCTGCAAAGAGATTATGGACGTAAAACATGCCAAGTGGACCAAAGTGGGATCTCCTGAATTAATCTTTTAGACAAGGGCAAACAGACATCACAGTGCAATGCTGAGTATCATGCGTGGGTTTTCTTGTATGTGTTTTGTATTGGTATATGATAAAATGAGAGCGGATACAATCTCAATCGATCGATCACACCCCATCTGTAAATAAAAATAGATAGAGGTTCCCTTTTGAAAAGCCCCGAACAGTTTTAAATAAATTCATGAATCTTTTTACGTTGTGACAAACTGCCATTTACCGGAACAAACCTTTGCTTCAACAAATAAAGAACAGGAATTTAAAACTGATTTGCAAGCCAGCCCCTGACGTTTTGGCGAACGTTTATTATGTACGATGTTACAATGTTACATGATTCATAGAATCTAAATCTGTTGCATTTCTACAAGAAGTTGCTTCTAAACATATAGCGTCACACAGTTTAAAAAACAATTATTGGGGTAAACAGATCCACCGGTAATTAATAAGTGTGTACTTGTTTACATTTCACTGTAAGTGTTACACTCAAAGCTGGAAAAAAGCACCGCCTGGCCACATGCATAGGAAGCCTAGACACTGCTGTTGAGTTGACTACAGGCCAGGATAATGGCATACACACATTAAATCATTAAGGCTTGGTAGGGTGTTTAATTCGCCCCCATCAATAAACGTATGATCCATAGATAAACAGCATGTTATGTTATAATTTCCTATCCACGAAAATTAGCTTAATATGAACCGCAATCTGAAAAAACAAGCATTTACCTATCAACACATAATCAGTATCCATAAAGACTTAATTGAATGAGTGTTTGTGGACATTAACATGTCATTTATGACTCGTTCATACATAAACATCTATCACAGCTACATCATTTAAATTTCACCACGCGAAGGCCGAGAGGGCATGAAGCAGATAGTCCATCTCTAATCCCCGTGTGGTCGGAGCACATCAGTGCATCAAGCAGGAAGGGGGCACAAAGGGCAATGTGCTAAATAGCTCGGGGAAAGTTGGAGCAAGAGGTGATATCTATCTTTCATTTTATTATGGATGCTGGTTCAACTTGCCAACTGAGCAATAGTCGTGCTGTAACAGTGATTCATGGGTTCTTGATGTGTCTGTTATTATGTCAGTACTCCTAGACAAAAGCAGAGAATTTGGCATACACGTTAAACATTAAAAGATCAGCATTCTTGTTCTTATCTGCACAATATGAACTGCTTCCTCCCTGCACGTGTGCGCGTAATCATAAACTATGTAAATGAAAATATAGAGCGCCCTAACAGTGACATTGCGCCATGGAACAATGTCAATAGAAAACACTGATAATGATCCGTTATTCTTCAACTAATTAAAGAATACCAGCAGTGCAGGGTTATACTGAGCAGCATTGATTGGTACAGGTGTATGCAGGATATTTCAGCCTCCTGTTGATACCTTCAACTCACGTGTCAATTATGTAGATAACAGTGTCCATGACGTCAGCAATGTACATCCGCCATCTGCAGACACTTTGCTGCAGGAAAATATGCATCGGTTTCGTCTACGTCGCCAGGGCGTCCTGTTGCATTATTAACTGGCGCTCTAAATAGCAAGTCTGCAACTAAAATGTTAATGAATAGCAGATGTCTATTGTGTTCCATACTTTATGTTTTGTGATACGTGAGCAAGTTTTATTACGTACATTGTAAATATTTAACGTCAACGCCAGAGAAAAATTAGTCTTGATTATGTACCGAAACAGATTTCATTGGGCAAAATAGGTGGGAAAATAATACAACAACAATGAACATGTGCAGTTACACAAATAGATTCCGTTTACAGCATATGAACATGCATACAGTTTTGAATTTTCATTCTGTGTCCATTCCAAACAATAAATCCTAGTAAACCAATATAATCGTTAAGATATTCCACATGCAACATAGCATGTCTGTGTTTTTTGGGTATTTCCGAATGTAATAAAAAAAATAAAAAATGGTGAGTACCAGAAATGTAAAAGAGATCAAGAACCTTGCAAAATTTATGTGTATAATAGATAAGTACCTTTGAGTGTAACTGTGTATATGTGTGTTTCTTTATGTAAGTATTTCTGTTTAATTGTTCGTAGAAATCTTTAATCAAAATGTTTATCGTCAAATGTTAAATTTTGTACAGTATAACCGAATCTTGTTTACTATTAATTATTATCATGTTAAGAAACCTTTTCTCCTTTACCACCGTGAGTGGTTCTTTTTTGAGAAATAAATGATGATGATGATGATGATGATTATGATGATGATGATGAAGATGATGTGGTTCTTTTTTTAGAAATAAATGATGATGATGATGAGGATGATGATGATGATGTGGTTCTTTTTTTAGAAATAAATGATGATGATGATGATGATGAAGATGATGTGGTTCTTTTTTTAGAAATAAATGATGATGATGATGATGAGGAGGAGGAGGAGGAGGAGGAGGAGGAGGAGGAGGAGGAGATGATAAGAATAACCACATTCAACGTAAGGATTTAGAAATAATTCCAGCATGACTTTGTTAACTGGAAGCATATACACGTACTGTAGGAAATGTACGTGAACATGTATGCTTAAGACATTGCGCTGCCGCTGACATACTGGCATTTGCATTATTCATCTGAAAAGTACATGTTTAGGATTATATGAAATATTGAATCGGACCATGAAGCCACAGTTGGAGATTGACACGAAAATAAAGTGTGACAGCACCACCATAATATCAGTCACAACAAGATGTGTTCGTAGACTGCTTGACCAAGTCTTCACAGCGAGTTTGAAAGAGTGGAGCAATGCATCGTTGAATGAACAGCTCTTCACACAAACCTCTTATAGTACAATTATAATGATGGACTGCCTTACATATAACTTCATTACTCTAACAAAGTGATCTTCATTGCCGTTTGACAATAAGTTAAAATCCACAGATTTATTATGTACAATATCTTTTAAGGCTGTTGCACCTAATTAGACGCTGGGGACTAAACAATACACATTCCATGAGATAATTATGCCTATTCACATGTATCTGAACATTTGCAGTTCGGGGATGTTTTATACCAATTCTGTATAAATCATAATTGAATTGATTGCACATATATCTCAGTTATGCAAGATGTTATATTAATCTTCCTTTTTCCATATGCGAAGCACGAAAGGTCGTGCTTTTGTAAAGAATGTTTAAAACAAGAAACCGTAGAATTTCGATCTGATAATGGAATAGAGTTCCAAAAACGGATTGTAAAAGGATTCACACGAATGTCTCAGTCTTGTGAGAGGAACACTGGTGTTTTCAGAGTTTCTGAGACTGTATGGTGTGTTTGCACTAACGGTTTTAGGTAGCGTTAAAACGTATTTTTACGTTTTCTTCTGCGCTCAACTAAGGGTCCCCCACTGTTTCAAAATAAAACGAATGCTTGGGGGCATATGTAGGTAGACCAGGGACAGACGTGCAGTTTTTTATATTGTTTTTAATTTTGTTTAGCTTCTAATTTCTCTCTCGTCCTTCGGTGCAACCATCCCATACCTCACATGCATATACAAAGTGTGATTTTATGAACATTTGGTATTGTTAATAGTATTTCTGTGAAGTAGATGTTTGAGTTTACTCAATGAGTAACTCACCTGGGAAGTTGTTTTACTATGGTATCTATATGACAAGACCATTTGCCACTGGCTTCAAGTACAACATCGTTCAAGCCTACTTGGGTTGTCCGTCAAGACATGGTGAGGTTTTGGGATGATGTCGTATTGGCCACGGTTTACCCACGAATATTTAAGACTGATGAGGACGAACCTCCAATGAACCTTGTGATGAAAGGTTCACCGTCAAGTATATTTTGATTGACTGTGTTAACTTTGCAACTGCAAGGGATTCACATGATCAAACAGTAAATCTGAAAGATCTCTTTTCCCGTGTAAGCGGTCATTTCATCTTAAGTTACTTGAAAGAAATTGGCCTGTATCATTAATTTCAAATATGTATGTTAATAAGTTATTGCTTGTTTTTGAATTTGGTGTCATGTTTTTATCAATAAAGATTATCGAAGGCTCCCCCGAGGAGGTTAAAGTACCGTAAAATCGTTGTTCCCCTGTGTAACACGTAATTCCTATCATAATCGATGTAACTATCATAAGCCTGTGTTTTAAGCCAACTCATTGCTGAGTATACCAATAATGGTTGCTATTGTGCACAAAAGCCAGTTGCTAAAGTTAAACTGATAATGATTGTTACATTTATGGTACTGATGATCAAGAATAGGTCGATTGCCTGTGCTGACGATTACAAATATATATTTCCAATATATTTCCAAATGGAGAATCTCACCCAAGTGTCTTTTAATACTAAATATATCTACAAGAGTCGATATATTTGATATCAAAAGACACAAAGGTGAGATTCTATTGATCATCCAACATCAATCTTCCAAGTTTTTGCAGTTTGTAGACAGTAATAAGCAGTGTCTTAGTGTAAAAAATACTGCTAACAGCTTAAGTAGCAGAGCCATTAGTGATGTCATTTGATTGTGACGTCATGGTAACCAGTGACGCCACTATGGTCTGCAAAGCATTGTGATGGAATTTCATTACAGCGATATCTACAATGTAGATATCGCTTGATCTCACTCAAGCGATATCTCCTGTGGGAGCCAGTTTTGGATGATAATAGCATTTACATTCAGAATCACGTATTTATGGGTGTGGATGCGTGTTTGAGGAAGTGAATCAGTACAAGCGAAAATATGCTAATAACTAACGCACTTTAAAACACCAATTCTTGAGTACATGTAGTTGGAAGCAATGCCCGTGTATACTCTGCAGAGTACGAAAGGTGAACGACCTTAATGTTGGTGCGTGGTATTTAGCGGTCTGTATTTCCGATCATAACTAAGGGTTTTATTATCGCTGGGCGTGAAATCGTTCACTCAAACTATGGGACCAAATCAGTACTTTGAGATGAAGAAATAACTGTGACCATTATGACTTGAACTTTTAACCTAGGGCTACGAAAAGGTGTACAAGGACCTTATATGTTTTACAATAACCAGGCTTTACAATAACGACCTAGAACGCATTCACTGCAATTATATTACCCATAATTCATATTTTTGCGGAATGTAGCTAATTTTTAAACATGGAACTATCGTTGTTACAGTGTGGCCATAACATAGGCTGGAAGACGCCATCGTTTCTCCGTGAAGGTAACTATGGTGTACAATAGAGTAATTACATGTCATATGTTATGTAGCTACAATGAAACAACTAGCTGAATCAGAGACTTCATGGGTAATTTGTTTTGGATAAGTGAAGCTTTAAACCCCCACAGTGCCCCCATACAGGTAAAAATAAATAGGAAGATCCGGGGTAGAATAGGTCTTCAGCAACCCATGCTTGCTGTAAAATGCTTGCTGACTCGCTGACTTGGTTGATGCATGTCATCATATCCCAATTGCGTGGGTCTATGCTCATAATTTCAGTCACTGGATTTTCTGTTCTAGATTATTTACAGATCGCTATCATGTAGCTGGAATATTGCTGAGAGTGGCGTTCTAAACAAACAACAAACAAGAAAATATACAGAATATACTGATGCTTTTTCTCATCTGTGTACATTATATTATTAATGGCATTGTGGTTTTCAAATCAAATCAAGAGGCATGAAATGTCTGATGACTCAGCTTACATTTCAAAACACAGAATATACACAAAACGTGTTAGAAAGGTTTTAAGCATAGGTTAAGTTCTACTATTTAAGATCGACTCGGTTTTTTTCTTTCCTTTCTGAAAAAAAATGTAACATTTCTCGCCCGAATGCTTGGTAATAGGCATGTCACTGACATGGAATTTCAACCATATAACAATACATCTTTCAGGAATAGAGAACACTTAAATGTGATGTGTCATTGGATGCCTGTATTCGGCAGACTTTATTGCTTTCGCGAGGTTGTCGGTCAAAACAATGTGGACGAAGCTTTGATGTTGAATGATAAATAGAATCGCACCCGTTTGTCTTTTGACATTAATGCTTTGCAGACCATTGTAGCGAGTTTTAAACTTATATCGACTCTTGTAGATATATTTAGTATCAAAAGACACTTGGGTGAGATTCTCCATTTGAATAGTTTGAATAGTCTAAGTCGTCTTTTTTTAGCGAAGGACCAAATGATAATATAAACTGGTTAATGTATTGGATTGACAATTTATGTTTACCTTTAGTTTGAACAAAATAGTTGATAATGTCAAAGTCGTGATTAAAGACATTTCCGACAGGGGATTCAAAGGATGTTCTGCATTGAAGCAAACGATGGATGATGGGAGGAAACAGCAACCGTAATTTAATGTTTTGACGTCAAATAAAACATATTTCACTCAAACCTTTGAGGAAATGTGACAATATTAATTGTCTGCACAGGCCATCACCTATTTGTCATTAGTACCATAAATGTTACAATCATTATCAGTTTAACTTCATTAACACCTACGTCAACCTAATCGCCAATATTACAATAACTGTAACAATCTTCATCATGCGCATTGTCTTCTGACCCCGACAGGTGCAGCTACTGATTTTGATCACGAACATTGACTTTCCACGCGACCAACAGATCAAAGATACCACACTGCACATTACACATCCTTCAGAGACCAAACTGCAACCACTCAACGTTCACAGACCACACTGCAATTAGTCAACAATAACAGACCAAACTGCAATCACTCAGCATTCAACAATGCTGAATTGGAAAGTAGGAAGAGGTTACAGACGAGTTGGTTGGTTGGTTGGTTTGTTGTTTTACGCCGCACTCAGCAATATTCCAGCTATATGACGGAGGTATTTAATAATCGAGTCTCGACCAGACAATCCAGTGATTGATATCATGAGCATCGATCCACGCAATTGGGAACGATGACATGCATCAACCAAGTCAGCGAGCCTGACCACCCGTTCCCGTTAGTCGCCTTTTACGACAAGCATACATGTAGTCGCCTTTTACGGCAAGCATGGGTTGCTGAAGACCTATTTTACCCCGGGTCTTCACGGGTCTACAGACTAGTACATGGGATGAATGTTGGATCGTATTTTCACTTCAATGGTGTCCATATGCAACGTACCCGATAAATGCTTGAAGTGTAATATAATACTTGTCATAGCCAACTGATGTTATTAAAATACCCCATTTGAAATTAAACTGATGTAACTTACCAAATGTCCTGAACAAATAAACACATATCCAACCATTCCAGAACTGGGTATGTTCTAAAGGTATTGTCGACAAATTTATACTGGGAATTTCACTTTATTACTTGTTTCTTGTTTACTTGATCTTAGGGGTTGGACGAAGATCCATGTTCATAAATGATTGCTATCCTGTTTGTAAATACTAACGAATGTATCTGCAGCTGTGTTCTTAAACGAAAAAGTACACCAATAGAATTAAACTTTAATTTGAATCACCACATAAGTAAGTTGAATGTGTTTTGCAACAATCCTAGACTATTTCAGCACTACATATAATGAAAATAAAAGCAAACGGAGAAGTAGCATTTTTTTGCAAGTTTACCCAAATTGCCTGAATTCACGCGACTTCTCATTCTGCCTACAGTTCATAATACACATGGTGGATATGCAGGGTAGTTTTATCATACTAGAATAGCAAATAAACCGCTTGCCAAAGAAAGTATATACACTTGAAAATTGGATTTTAGCACATATTACGAACATAAGTACTATGCTGAAAAGAGTCGCCGAAACACTGCAAACGTGAGGTCCTAAACACAACCCGTCGGTTTGGAAGATGCACGTGCAGCAGAAAAAAATGAACACCTTTTTACGGGATACCGTAAAATTGCACGTGCAGAGATTGTATGAAATGCATTGGGTCGTAGATATCAGGGCCTAGCGCCCTTCCGTGGAATGGCCTTAACCCATAAACATCAACGTCAAAGACGGCACTAAGCAAGAACACTACAACGTGACTGTGTGCAGATCCGAAACTTTGTAATGTTATTCCTTCGCCGACAGCAACAGGGTACAAACTTACAACTCAACAACGCTGGGTTCGCCCAGGATTTCACGTTCTCGTTTCTGGTACTTCCAGGACCAACTCGCGCAATAGACTTAAGTCCCACTGTACACACGTAGGATTATCTGGATTGTAAGAACAGGAGCTTCATCATCTACCACAAAACCTGGAAGCCGCACTGAAGGACGAATGCCAACGGATTTCCATTGATGTCATCAGACGGTTGACGACGTCGATGAGACGTGGAGTCTGGTCGTGCACTGCTCGTGTCAGGAATCTGTGATCCAACTCAAACTGATTATGACAATACCTGCTTCACTCTGCTCATTACGGTTTACTGTGCAATTACGACCCAATGTTCCTCAAGACGTCACGTCACATGTTGTGAGACACTCATTGATATGATGCATGTAATATCGCCTATGATACACGTATCAAATACATCACATTCGACTTACCATTTGTATTGGTTTTAGTTGTAGCCACTATCAAACACGTATGTATTCGTTCTGCCAGTTTTATCCATGATATCTTTTACAATACATTAACTGTTTTCAATAAAGACGTTAAATACATATATTACACACACACACACACACACACACACACACACACACACACACACACACACACACACGAGCCGAGAATTTAGAAGCCTAGTACCACTTCCTATCGTGGTGTCTTCAGATCATCGTGCACAGTAGTATCGCCTCTCTCTCTCTCTCTCTCTCTCTCTCTCTCTCTTTCTCTCTCTCTCTCTCTCTCTCTCACACACACACACACACACAACCTGCGGTTTTTTCAGCTTTGCCTCTGAAATTGAAACCGCAGCTGTGTTGAATCAATTTCACAAAGAAAAACACTACACTTCTTGTCAGAACACTCAGTGATGGTTTAAATGTTTCAATGCTGGGGGTATTTTTATAAAGATATTTTAGTCAGCTGAAACACAGTGTATTTTTCTGTGGCTAAAAATATACGTTAAGATGCTCGAAAACAACACATGCTACATGTATCCGGAAACTAAAAAAGCATTTCAATAGCTTAGAATTCAGTTTTTGATATCACCTTTCCATGTTTTCCAGTTTTGATTTTTAAGAATCAGTCTCTCCGCAATGCCATCAAAAGCCTGGGCAAAATGTGTACTGTGAGAAGCCATGCCGATAGTCGATATGTATACACGCAGATCACTGCACCACTGATCTATACGGGAGACCTGTGTCGTGATCAGTCATGTGTACTGCTGTCATTTGATGAAAACAAGCAATGATATATGTGCACTCGCTCAACTTGGCTCGATATAAGTCTGGATAGAACACTGTGTATGCATCGCTGTCACTTAAAATGTCCTTCTGTGGTTCCGGGGAAGAATAGTTTGCAGGCATCCCATGCTTGTCTTAAAGGCAAGTACAGAGATTATCATTTACTTGAGTGCGCATCACCCTACCCCAATGGAGTGGGTCGTTAAGCATGCTTGTATACACCAGTTGGACTGGTACAGACACGATTGGTCACAGAATATGGATCGAATGTTGCTTACCATGACATTAAAAAGAGATAACCCACTCACTCGTCTCAAGAAGACTCTTTGTTCAGGCACTGAAACCGAATATACCGTGGGTGTTTTCATGAACAAGTCAAACTGCTTTAAGTCAGGGAAGGTTTACACTTTGTGCGCACTTGGTCGAGACTTCATTACTTTGATTGCATGTCAAATGTATCTTTGTGCTCAGACGAGATTTGTTGTGTAATGGCATAAGATGCGGGATTCACGCAATATGTTTTATTTCCTCCAGCCACGCAACAGGTTTTAACGGGGGTGACGGTGCGAGGTTAAAAAGGACGGTGAAATATTATAAACCTAATCCATATGAATATGCGAAATGAAAAAAAACCATAATTCATGGTTACACAAAAATGGATTTTTAAGATTTTTATACTTACCAGAATGCAATGGCTTATTTTCGTGTGATTATGATACGCTTGGTGCCAACTGTGTGAAAAAACATCTTTACACGGAAGTAGTGTCTATCTTGCCTAACGAAAAATAATAGAAGACATTCTTACATATAATGTGTTGTTGTGTCGTTCGATGAACACAATGTTTTAGTATTATTTGATCCGTGAAGTTTCGGGGTTAAATAGATCTTCAGCAATCCATGCTTGCCGTAAGAGGCGACTAACGGGATCGGGTAGTAAGGCTTACTGACTTAGTTGATGCATGTCATCGTATCCAAATTGCGTAGATTGATGCTCATGATGTCATTCTCTGGAATACCTCGTCGAAACTCGATTATTTACAGACTGCCGTCATAAACCGGAACAATCCTGGGTTTGGCGTTAAACAACAAACAAACAAATAAACAAAATCTAAGCGTCATTAAGTACTGGGGTGAGTGAGTGAGTTGGGTTTAACGCCGCTTTTAACATTATTCCAGTTATATCGCGGCGTGTCAGCTTAATGTGGGAGGAAAGCCCGCAATGATGCAGGTTTCGGACGTTTACCACTTCGGTGAAACCCACGAGCACGGGTATGGTGCTGACAAACCTAGAAACACAATCGGGGCGAACCGGGATTTGAACCCACAATCATAGGTTTCTGGCATGCCCAAGGGACGCAACTCTGCAAAGCGAATCGCGGCGTCTGAGACGACTGGGCTGTTTCTGTTATTCTAAAAGTTAATGATGAACAAATAAAAACCTATTGCATAAAAGCATATCCTTGAGATAAATACACGCGATGTGATAGCTTTCAGCGATTGTCTTTTTAACGTCACTTCTTTGGCACTAATGTTTATTTTATTTAGTCGTCATGCTTCGTACAAAAAAAAGGGAAAGGTCGATTTGGTTTTTTTCCGAATTTGGGGCCATAGGCCTATAGTACAAGAGGTACATCATTTATTGAGTGAGTGAGTGAGTATGGTTTTACGCCACTTTTAGCAATATTCCAGCAATATCACGGCGGGGGACACCAGAAATGGGCTTCACACATTGTACCCATGTCGAGAATCGAACCCGGGTCTTCGGCGTGACGAGCGAACGCTTTAACCACTAGGCTACCCGACCGCCCCACATCATTTATTGTCATTGGTGAGTGATAATGCATGATTGATGAACAAAACGAAGTTATGCAATCAGTTATGATTACTTGTTAACATATTAACAATATAAAACTTGCCTTTAGTTGGACATTCAGAAAACTTGCTAATATAATATAACGCATTCGTAGTTCTTTGTTATAATCACATATAAGCAGTACACCATATTCACCTTCAATATTTGTACTAGAAATACAATATTTACATTTGTAATCAATGTTAAATTTGCTTTTAAAAAACAAAAGGTCCTCATAACAGTATGGAAACTGTTTCCTATTATTTACACATAAATATTTTTTCACATTTGATATGATGTTTAAACAGTACATTTACCATTAATCAAATTTTCAATCTAGATTTGTTGAAATAAAAGCAAAAAAAAACTTTCAATATTCAAAAGAAATCTCTGCCCAAAAACAGTCATCTGTACGTCTCTGACGATATTTTGAGCATGTGCTTGTGACTCATTATCAAATAGTGATGACACCAGGTGTTCGCAAAAAGGTGAGCGTATCCTGCCCCACCGGCGGCACACGTCACAAACACACGCAAAGACAAGTCAATTGTTCGCCTGAAATAAATACGGGAACATATGGAACAAGTCAAAATAGGCTAAAACTGTTGTCACCGATGCCCCAAATTTGGGGCATGTCCTCCACATGTCTACCATATATCTGTTTGAAAGCTCAACTGAGGTCTTGAATGTTGTAACCTTGATCAAACCACTTCTGAGCAAGAGTTGTATGACGATCTTTGAAATCTTGGAGGAAATAGCTCGCTCGATTGTGAGTCAAAAGTGGCGAAAGTTAGACACCAAAGGCTGGAGCTGCAGAATATATTGTCGACATAAAGGGAAAGTTGACTGTTTCAAAGTTGAAGTCATCCCAATCTCATTAAAATCAGATCTTAGTTTTCGCTACCGCTAAACAAAGATCTGAAGAACGACCTCTCGCGAACTTTGACCGATCAATGAAATGACTGACAAGAAATCGACATTAGCCAATCAGAAGGCAGCTTTCTCGAGCTTTTCGACACTAGTTTCAAACTGGCGGTAACGCTTCGAAACATTTTGACGTATTCTCGGTTAAAATTTTTTAAAACTGATAAAAAGAACATTCTTGAATGGCTTACAGATGACCTAGATTGTATGGATAAAAATCATAAACCCCGTAACTGTCGTTCGGAATACCCTCTGTTAAATATTTCGAGGTTGCATGATCAGAAAACACATTCCGTCTGTCACTTTGATGATCTGGTAAGCGACGCTCTGATTGGTTGTATGAAAGGTCGTTCTGAAAGGTCATCCCTCGTGTCATACAGCCTTTTTGAGAGTGTTTTGTCACTCTGAATCTTTATGCTTAGATCTAAATATGAAACAGGGGGTCTCATTGGCCTCCTCTATTTCTAGATCAGGTGTGTAAATCAGTGGAGAGGAATTGGCTATCTGATGGTTATTGAACGATATCTGATCATCGCTGTACCTGAACCTTGTTTAGACTGGTTCAATCCGAGCATAAAGAAACAAATGAGAAAGAAAGCGAGCGCAATTGGTGCCTACTTCTTGCCTGAATTTCGTAACCCCAAATTTGGCACAGATGTCAGATGGTATTTGCTTTCATTTTTGACAAATTGATCTGAATCTATGAAGACCTATGTAACATTATCTATGGTCACCACGTTTTGTAACAGACGCCCTATGGAAGCAATCTTTGCCCCTTTGATGTACAAGAGATAAAAAGAAACCAATATTCCCAACTCCTTGGTCAAATCATGCGTATCCAAGACCTACATTGAAACGGAAAGCCTTAATAAATGTAGCCCAATAATTTTAATTATGTGATACAACTGTTTGTACACTTTTGATGGATGGATGCACACGAGTTCATGGTTTGAGTTTAAGCCAAAGTGACACTGAACAATTCATTAAGTACAATTTCAGCGTGTGTGGAGCTTCGCCAGTAATTGTACCTCTTCTAAACATTTATATCTTAGAATACCTAAAATCTATGACTCATACAATAAAATAGTTAGGATTGATGTAGATATCATATGATGCATTTTCAAATTTTCAAATATATTTTGGTACATTTATACGTACCTTATTTGCTTATAACTGTTATATCTATAAGACTTATAGTAAATAACATACCTAAATATATATACGAAAACGATACCTCGATCGAAGAACCATTATATAGACCTTTATGTCAGATGTAGATACTTGTGTCAACGATACCAGGCTAAATATCGAGACTGTGAACCTGTATCTGTCTATGTGCCTGAAACAGGTACAGTTGTCTAGAATCAGTTTTAAATACATTGGGCATACAGTGAATTGCGTTAATCATGACACTGATTTACAAAGTTCGTAATATTCCCTTTAAATAACAACAGTTTCCAGGGGTAATCTTCAAGATGCAATGTTTCGGGATTAGTCATTAGTCTGTTTGTCTGTTGTTTAACGCCGCACTCAGCAATATTCACGCCATATGACGGCGGTCTGTAAATAACCGAGTATGGAACAGACAATGCAGTGATTGACATCATGACCATCGATCTAAGCAATTGGGATACGATGACATGCATCAACCAAGTTAGCGAGCCTGACCGCCCTATCTCGTTAGTCGCCTCTAATGACAAGTTGCCTTGCATAGTTGCTTTAACGGCATGCATGGATTCCTGAAGACCTTTTCCAACCATGATCTTCTCGGATCTCATCACCTGATGAAGGAGCAATAAGAAAAAAAGCAAGAAGTAGCTCTGAAACGTCGGGACAAAGAATAAAGAATAAAAGAAGTTGTTATCCATAAACAGTGGCAGGTATTCATGTTCTTCCAACTTCTAAATGCCTATGAAAAACTTTAAACATTGTGCTGCATTTTTCTTATGCACCCATTCCATCATCTGTTATTTTCGAATGTCGCCCAACATATATTTCCTTTAATAAAACGCCCAAACCATGCACGTCAAATACGTTTTGTCCACGTTAATCTAACAATAGAAATCACCACTTCCCTGACAACAAACCAATTGGTGAAAACGTATATGTTTATAAGGCTTGCCGGCTAACAATTAAAACCCATATTTTTCAATATGTTAAGTAGGTGCAGCATAAATCATGTTCCCATCATCACATGAACGTTCTGACACCTTATCACACATTGGGTATTTAATCGGTGTGCTACACATACTTTCGACTGACTGGTTTCAGAATGATCGTAATGTCCGCGAGGTATGTACATGTCCGTGCATAGAGACATTAGACACGAAGGAAATGGCTCTCTCAGAGCAGTACGTGTGGAGTTTGTTTGCGGTATTACCATTCCTAATCTACCAAGAATATATTTGAAATTACATGCATTTTATAAATGTTTGTATACAATTAAAAACAATTCTTTAAATCACTGGAATAACATGGGGTGTCACGGAAGGCTGACAAACATTTGGCCAGAAGGTGTACTTCAAAATTACATCATCGTAACCTAGTCTCTCCATGATTCTACGCCATACAATATTCATGGCCTTAAAACTCAACGTTTATCAACAGTTCTAGAATAGTCATGGCCGCACCTGTGCGTTGTAACACATTGGAGTAGGTAGATTCAATTATCACATCACAGGTGCTGTGTCAAGACGAAACTCGCTTATACATTGCACGTTCAGCACGGACACCGTGAAGTTCCATTGGCACTCCCCGAAATAGACCGTTCTCCTTTCACGTGTCATGATCACGAGTTTCCTTAACTGGCTTACAGGTGAAAATGCTTGATTATTTGCGATGGGAACTTCTCAAGTTCCCACGTACCATTCCACCAAACAAGACGTTTCCTGTCTGTTGTTGAAAGAATAATTTTTTTAAATGCCTTCTTGCCTCATAAGTCCAAACGATATCTCAACTTGTTTATAATCAGTCCAATTTCAATTACCTTATGTAAAAATATAAATCATCAATTTTAATTACATTATTTGTGTTGCTTTGCAAAAGTAAGATGCACAAGTACGATGTCCATGTACATGTTTGAAACCGAATATAATGAAAAGAACTTTTGGATGAGTAATTCTAATGACATGATTTGCAGAAAAGATTGGCAATCGGTATTCAAAGTCAAAGGATTTAAAAGCCATTACGTCCAGGGTAGAATCATCTGCAAGCCATTTTACATCACGTTAACTTTAATTAATTTCATTTAATTCATCATCAGGAAGCAATATACTGACATTAAATACGCCATAAGCCTCTAAGCAGTGTCTTATTTCAGAATGTGTTTTGGGGGAGTGGAATAACTATTACAATAGACGTAATTCCAAAATCGATTAGACTTATTCCGAGAAAACCAAGTGGGCAGCAAGGAATTAAAGATCATACCAACTCGAGCAAATTAATTAATGGGCGTCCAATCTGATTGACCTGTGGCATGAAACAGCTAATCGCCTGTCATGAGCATGGCTGGTCAGATATTTGATATCACTGATATCATTATCAATAATGCAAATATGCAAGCCGACGTCGTACAGGAATCCTACTTAACATTTTAAACTATATGTGTTTGAATTGGTTTTGAAGGTAACAATAAAACGATATTTTTTCAGAGCTAGTACTCAGACAAAACAGGTTTGTTTGTTTGTTTGTTTTAAACGCGCAACTCAGCAATATTCAAGCAATATGACGGGTGTTTGTTAATAATCGTGGACCGGACAATCCAGTGATTGACATCATGAGCATCGATTTACGCAATTGGGATACGATGTCATGCGTCGACCAAGTGAGCGAGACTGACCACCCGATCCCGTTACTCGCCTGTTCAGCAGGCGTGGATTGCTGAAGATCTATTCTACCCCGGATCTTCACGGGTGACAACACAGGGGAGAATCTTATCACAGGGGAGAATCATTCATCATATTATACAGCACTGTCATGCTTGACAACGGTATAAGGATCTATACCGAAACGTCGCCTTTACAGTATTTAAGAAGTTGTTATCCATAAATTGTGTCTACTTTGTCAAGGTTCTTTTGCAAATCTTTTGTGATTGAAGGATTCTGAAATCGGCACTCTGTGTTGAAATAAGTGCATGGATATTTTCCGTTCTCTAGGCTAATTTCACAAATCACATGCTTAATAAAGTTGGTTGGTTGGTTGGTTTTTTAAAGCCGCACTGAGCAATAATCCAGCTATATGACGGCGGTCTGGAAATGATCAAGTCTGGACCAGACAATCCAGTGATTGACATCATGAGCATCGAGATTAATAAGTCATGAGTGAGTGAGTATGGTTTTACGCCGCTTTTAGCAATATTCCAGCAATATCATGGCGGGGGAACACCAGAAATGGGATTCACACATTGTATCCATGTCGGGAATGGAACCCGGGTCTTCTGCGTGACGAGCGAACGCTTTAACCACCAGGCTACCCGACCGCCCTAATAAGTCATGATATTTAAAGTGTATGTCTAAAAACGAGATCAAAACATCACGGCTATGGCAGCCCTTTTTTTGGCACTCACATTTTGATATGGCTGGAACATTGCTAAAAATCGCGTACACTCAACTTACTTCCTCGCGACGTCAGGCACCAAACATTTACCTTTTATGCAACTAGTGTGAGGGATGGATGACACTTGTGGGCTAGGACATGGTTGCCCTTTTCGCGAATACTGATTTTCAGTGACCCATTCGTGGATACTGGTGGGTTCGAATCCCAGTTTGCCCCGATTATGTTTCTAGGTTTGTCAGCACCATACCCGTGCTCGTGGGTTTCACCGAAGTGGTAAACGTCTGTGACCTGCATTACTTCAGGCTTTCCTCCCACATTAAGCTGACACGCCGCGATATAACTGGAATAATGTTAAAAGAGGCGTTAAACCCAACTCACTCACTCACTCAGTGACCCATTCATATAAAGCAGTATATTGCAGTATCCGTCCATTATCCACAATATTGAAAAAGGGTAAACAAATATATTAAAAAAAATATATTAATAAAATACATAAAAAAGTACGGCCAGGGGTTTTAATTCGTATTATATACATTATACGGCATTATACACGATTATAATTATTCATTATATACAGCTGCAGTGGCTAAAGATCATCAGCCATACCTTCCTCAAATTTAAACTTCATAATGATAGCATCGTTGTGCTGATTTCGCTAGTTCCTCTCTGTGAATGTTAGATCTAATTTCTCGTGAAACCTAATCCGAGGTATCTATATGCATGATTATAGTCTACAATTTTGCTCCCTACTTGGAAGACATAAGAAGATGAATTAACTGCATTTGGACGTAAATGAACAATTATGGTCTTGTCTACGTTAATATCCATGCGCCATATAAGTTCTTACCACATCTAACAAGCGTTGCCAAATGTTCTCCTCCGGTGCCATGAATACTATATCATCGCATAGAGAAATAAACTTCCCGTATCGAAGGTGACCCCACATTCAAGATTGTTGATTTCGCGAGAATGGTCATTGATGAATATGGAGAATGATGTTGGAGACAGTACACAACCCTGTCTAACGCCGGTATTTACTGCGAACACATTCGTGTGATGACCTTACAGGCGAATTTGACCCTTCGTATACGCGTACACAGACACAACTAACTTTTTCCATAATACCGAGTTCCTTGAGCTTATACCATAGACAGTCTCTATTGATCTTGTCAAATGCTTTCATCACATCGATATAAGCATACAAACTTTGATTGGCATGATAACCTGCGGTTATGTAATACGGAATAAAGAGTAAACAAATGTTCCTTTGTGCTTCAGTGTCTTCCGAAGCCGTCCTTTTCATAAACCAAGACGCAACTATTTTCAAACCATTCTCTGAAATGTTTATTTAGTATATTGAAATATAATTTACATGGTATTGATATCTTAGTGGATCCGTTGGGTCCGTGCCCGAATGCTTCAGCCGATGAATTTTACTGTTATAAGATGAAAATGTAAATACCCTGAGTAAACTAACAACACATCCTTCATTTTTCACCGGTACTTCGTCTGGTCATGAAGATTACCCGCCACACCCCAAGTCATGCACTGTATGACCCTGCAAGGACGACAGTTTTGCCAGCTGATGTTTCTTCGTATGGACTAGGTGCCGTTCTCAGATGAGACAAATGGACAATTCTGGAAACTAGCGATCAGTCTTGTTTGCTTCAAGATCTATGTCTGAGTTAGCGCGTAGACATGCCCAGACCGAAAAGGAATCAGTAGCCATTGCTTGGAGAGGGGACCAATTTATTGACTTTGTCCTGAGAAATGAATTAATGATCGAGACTAACCACAGATCTTTTGTCTCGATACGACAGACATGGAGGAGCTCTCATCAAGCCTTCAGAGATTCCGTATGAGATTGTTGCAGTGGAACTATACCATATCTTTCTTCCAAGGTAAAGAATTGATACGTTGTCGAGCGCTCCAGTTGGCAAGACCCTCAGTTTGGGAAAAAACAACACATTCTCTACTTCCTTCCTCCTATGGGAAACTCAGAAAGCAAAGACTGTCAATCCCTGGCATATGACACGATACAATGGTACGACCAGAACGGGTGGCCGTCTTCCCACAAGCTGCAGGGGGGAGGGGTAGGGGCAAGAAAATAGCTGGCGTTTGCGAATGTGCTGCTGCTGAAGAACAACAGGCTGCTAATTCATCGAGGGATGCGGTCTGAAATGTTTATGAAACTACACGATGGACATCAAGGCATCTGAAGATGTCGAGCGAGAGCAAAAGGATTTGCATGGTGTCCGGGTCTAAGCTCTGAGCACAAGTTCGTTGCGGAAAAGTGCACAAGTTGTGCCAAATACAGTTGAACCTCTTATGTCTACACCGGTATCAGGGAGACCCTGGCAGAAAGTAGGGAAATAGCTAGTATCTGCTTGTTGTACGTTATTTCTCGAGGTTTGTAGGGGTAGCCAAATTGTCCTCAACAACCTCTTGTGCTGTGGTCAATCACCTGAAATCCATCTTTGCCTTGAGACAGTGCTTTCCGACAATGGTCCACTGTATTTTTCGGAACTCTTTGGATATTTTGCCATATCACACAACTTTCAGTATGTGACGAGCTGTTTTCTATCCTCAGAGAAATCGGGAGGCGGAGTATTCTGTGCATACCATGAATAATTTACTCGAAAAGCGGAAGATTTTAGAGTATACATCAACTCCTGTGTCACTTGGGGAACTTACCATGGGAAGGAAAGTAACTTTTCGAAGTCCTGTGTTGAAGTGTGCATCGGCAAGGCTAGAGGAGTCGAAACGCCCAGATCATGGCGAGATACGACGTAATCGGAGTGCGTTACAGCCTATTCCCAAGTTCAACACCAGTGAAATGCCGAATCTGGTGTCCAAAGACAGCTCCAGAGATGTGCGCCAAGGTAGCTGTACTGTACCTTTCCGTCCAGCGTGTGAGCCTGCAGGTACAAACCTATTTCGCACCACAAGGGTTCGAATTGTGCGATCACTGGACAGTCTCAAGTTGTGACCGGTGTTCCGAAAACGTAGACCCAATAAGCCCTAATCCTTATATGCAACAAGTTGGAAATGAAACGATCCATCAGTGTGTACCGATCTCTTTCATAACAGTGTTCCTACTCGATCTGACAATGATTCCATTAGCTGTTAATGTTCTGTCAATATACACAAGTTTTTTTCAGATTCTTCTTACTTTGGATAACTTTTTTCTTCTGTTCACAGGTTTCCACAGCAAACGTACTCACATCTAACGTGATGTTTAGGAACTCAACGACCCGGAGTCTGTACTGGAGATGAAGAATAGAAACATGGTGGAGCTGGACGGTGTTCGATTAAACTGACACTCCAGTTTCATATAACTTGAACACCGTCCAAAGGGTCGTTAAACCCCGCTCAGACATTCACGTTTGTTCTGATGATTTTTGTGTCATTGGCATAAACTTACGTCTGTTGGTATACAAGGCAAAACTGTTCCCACAGAAAAGGCGTCGAAACATAAAACAGAAAAAGAGGAAAATGATTCATCTAATTAGTAAATATGTGACAAGGTGTGTGTGTGTGTGTGTGTGTGTGTGTGTGTGTTTGTTTGTGTGTTCTTGAATCCGGAAACAGTGTGGGTGCCTGAGGAAAGCAGTCACAATCATCATAGCTGCACTAACAATATAAACTACATGTACCCGTGAAGATCCAGGGTGGAAAAGTTCTTCAGCAGCCCGTAAAATGCGAATATGCATGTCGTATGAGGCCGGGATCGGGTGGTCAGGCTCGCTGACATGGTTGATTCATGCAAAGACGTATATACACGTCTTTGATTAATATATTCGATCCCAATGATGTCAGTCACTGGAATGTCTGGTCAAGACTCGATTATTTAGAAACCGCCGTCTTATAGCTGGAATATTGCTGGAGTGCGGCGTGAAACATAAAACAAACAGTATATACTGCCACATAAAGATGTGAGCAGAGAATCTACTTGCTCTTTATACAAAGCTTAAGCATACTCGGACTGGTGCTATGTCGTCATACGATGTATTTTGATAAGCATACAAGGCAATTGTTGAGTGAGTGAGTGTGGTTTTACACCACTTTTAGCAATATTCCAGCAATATCACGGCGGGGGACACCAGAAATGGGCTTCACACATTGTACTCATGTCGGGAATCGAACCCGGGTCTTCGGCGTGACGAGCTAACGCTTTAACCACTAGGCTACCAGACCGCCCCTATTTTAATTTGGAACCAAGGGCTTATGTTTTGCTAATATTTGCGAGTTCTTGTATAAACTGAATCAAGTTTGATAAGCTGTTGTGATCAAGTGCCTTTGCTGTGACTTAAGTGATGTGGGGACATTTGTGAGTTCTCGTGACCTTTCGAAGAGAGGAGTGTTTTCCGATGGAATTTCAAAGCCTCTCCTGCCAAATCCTAACGTTGGTGATTCACGGATATGAGGATAAATATTGATTACTAAAAGGCTTGTAAACAACATGTTGTCATGAATAAAGTTTTTTGAAAATGTTCACTTTCATTATCGTGTGTTACAATTAGGAAATTACCATCGAACAAATCCCAAGCAGTTTTATAAACGTTTTCATTTGTTATCATAGTTATCTAATCGAAACACTAAGGGTTACGTCCTTGAACGTGAAAATCGTCGTCAAAGACTAGTTTATGTGAACAGCACATGTTGAGACCCTGTGGTCACTAACATAAATATCCTGTTTTGTTAACGTAGCTACACAGCTCTCTTCCACAACGCTGCTTCTAACAGGCATTTGCGTAAAATCCATTCTTTCAGAGAATTTCGTTAAGTTACGAGAAGGACTTCCGTAAATAGCGAGGTCGTTCAGTTCAGTTTGTACCTTCATCTCCATTCACATATAAATGACCTTAAGTACATTGTCTGGAACAAATGGAGCTCACAGAGAAGTGACTATAGATTTTCCTTCCACAACCAAGCCTCTTTAATCTGTTACACTTACGAAATAAGATCAGTGAGCAATCTACACCATGGATTCACGAAAGTCACGATTTGACACACCAATCATATTCTACAAACAGCACAAAGACGTTTATTAACGGACCCAATGTGCAAACAATAACATGCTAATAATAACAAAAACATGAGATATCTGTCGAAAGCTACCTGGGTTTCAAATGCGAATCTTGGCATCAAGATGATGGCTTTGTTTCTGAACGTAAACCGAGCACGAGCAGACAAAATTAGGCGGCCACTTTGATGGTACTTTTGGCCATCTATCAGACCCTATCTGACAACAACTTAGGACAAATCAATTAAGAAGCGGAATGGAGAGAGTAGGTTGACTCAAAGTGCAAGTGGTCCGATCAAATGCACCATGCTGGCTGAATATAGCACAGTTGGTCAGGCTAAGGACATGACCCTCCATTCCCTTTTCAATAGCCCACCGATCAGCGACGCGATAAGGATAGATAAGCGAATCAATGCCAATCTGCACAGGCGAAACAGATTTACTTCATGGGTATACGGTTCTTGATGAGTTCAGTTTAACTGTTTGATACTTTACTGTTATGCTATCAATTGTGTTGAAGACGTCAAAGATAATCACCCTGCTCGTTTGCAACCACGTCACATTCCGAGTATATCTAGGACATCTTCCTAAAATAACAGGGCGTTAATAAAACATATCTGGACAGTAATGATGCGAACCTCCTCGGATCACAACGTCTGCAATAGCTGCGATAGTGTGGAATGCTGACATTTCAGGCGACAAAACCCTTTCCATATCCAATAGAAATCTCTGCATAAAGCAGTGTCGACTGCACGATTCCGACTATATCATGAGCATGTGTTTATGAATCACTATCAAATACTAATGATACCAGGTGTTCGCAAAAAGGTAAGCGTAACTATCCTGCCCCACCGGTGGCTCCCTTCATAAACACATGCAAAGGCAAGTCAACTGTTCACCTGAAAAAAACACGCGAACATGTGGTACAAGTGAAAAAAAGGAATTGCATCGGATTTCATTTTTGTCACTGATGCCTCAAATTTGGAAATGTCCTCAGCATGTCTACCATAACTCTTTTTGAAAGTTTACTGAGGTCTTGAATCAAACAAGTTCTCAGCAAGAGTCGCATGACGCTCTTTAAAATCTCGGTGGAAAATGCATGCTCGATTGTATCTCAAAAGTTGTGAAATGTCAACAACAAAGGCGGGAGCTGCTGGAATATTGCTCGACATGAAGGGAAAGTTGAAGTCATCCCTCTTGTCATACAGTCTTGTGGTGAGTGTTTTGTCACTTTTTAATCTTTATGCACAGATCTAAATATGAAACAGATGAGGCGGTCTCACTGGTCTCCTTTACTTCTAGTTCAGGTCCGTAAATCAGTGGAAGGCGTGATTTTGATGAGTTCAAGAACTGAACACCATAGACTTACTTCTTTGATAGGCATTTAGAAGTTGGAGTGCCAAGTAAGGATAAGAATTTATAGATGAACAACTTCTTTATTACAATTAAGAGCGACGTTTCGGTGCAGGTTCACTTGCTTGATAACAGTGTTAGAACCTTCACCGAAACGTCGCTCTTAATTGTAATAAAGTGTTGTTCATCCATAAATTCTTACCCTTACCATAGACTTACTTACAACTGTTTCCTTATTTAGCTTTCATCGGAAGTTCAACCATAAGACAGCACACTTCCCAGCCAAACATAGTCAATCCATTTACCAAGTAGCAGATCGTATAGACCATGCTAAAGTTACATCATCCTTGTTGCAGCTTATCAAAGGACGAGAGATAGAATATATATATTTAATTTTGCCCCTTCTATTCAGCAAATGGTGTTTACAGTTCACTGCTCAAAACTCGTTTGTTTACAGGCCGCCGTCATATGGCAAGAATATAGCTGAGCGATGAGGCAACAAACACTTACTTTTTAAAGCAAATTTTGAGTGGAGGGTTCTACGGGTAGAGCGGGATATGCTTCCGTTTGCGAGGACTCGTGGTGTCGTCACTGATTTTTCAGTGAGCCTTTCATAACATTTTCACCTCTATTTTACCTTTAACGTAATCTCTCTTGGCAGATAATCGCGACTGATTGTCCTCTGTCGTAGACGTTTTATATTTTGATTTCTTTGAACAATACCAAAGTATTGTCATGTCTTGACGAGAAACTAATCAGACGTTCAACATGACGAGTTGAAAGTTTGGTGATCGCTCATCGTCACTGGAATAGCCTGAAGCCTGACACAACCACCATAATGCTCCGGCAATATTAGCTCTGTGCCATTGGCAACTATGAGACATAATTATGTAACAGCAGACGCCAGGGGATCTAGATCCATCTTGACTGATCCTTTGAAGATGACGTTACCAACGACGTAATTGTGCATGAAAGATTCTCTCTTCCGGCGAGACGTGTAAAAATAACACTTTCATTCATATTTCCAAGGGTAATTGCTGGTGGTTTGTTTTTAAAACAGTTTTTTGCATGAACAATCTTAACAAGACTGCCCGAGGGATATACTTAAGCTTTTCAGTAGTGTGTGTATTCCAGGTGTTAATGCGTTGTGATTATTATATAATTGAGATGGTAAAAGGGCAGATCGAGGCTGCACTCTTGTTTATCAACATATTAACATGACATCCATGTGATGATTTAGGACTCGTTTGCGAGGTGCATCGGGAATAATCAAGCCAATATTATGTGATAAGGCTATATCCGTGCCTACTGTCAGATGTTAATGCAACAACCATTAAGCGCTTAAGTTTGTTTTCCGGATGGTCTTCAGTATCGAACAAAAAACATGTTGTAGTTTTATGTTGGAACAACCAGTCGAATGACTATGGGATATATAGCCATAATACTGTTATTTCCCAAGTGTGTGTCTTTAGAGATGAGGTGAGGTGAAATAGGGTTTAACGTCGCGTCAAAGATTATTGCACTTATCTAGCGACGTGCATGCACGTGTATGTGTGTGTGGCTGCTTGTACTAGTCCGGACTGATGCCGATTTATAGTGCTAGCACACTGAGATACCATGCCACAGTTTAACATGAATACCCCACTCAGACACGGTATACTGAATCCGAGCAGACCAGTCCTTGTTTTAGCCCCTTAATGCCGAGCGCCAGACAGGGTAACAACAAGTACCATCTTTTAACGTCTTTTGGTATGACGCGGCTGGGGATCGAACCCCGGACCTTCCGCTCTCCGGGCGGATGCTCTACCATTAGACCACGGAGGCGGTCTCGTGTGTCTTTGGATCTATCAAGAAAGTTTGCAAAGCTGCAGTGTATTGTATCTGTATTTAGATCTCAATTTAATCACAAGTCTCTTTGCTCAAGATACATCCTCTTTTTTAAGTGTATTCATAATTATATGTACGCTTGATGTACAATTGTGAATACACAGATTACAGGTGAGGTGAGGTTAACCTCGCTTTCAAGATTCTTCCTTTGTCATATAGCGACGTGCATGCATGTGTGTGTGGCTGCTTGTACATGTCTTGATTGCCCTGATTATTTCGCTTGCTTACTGACATACAATATTCATACATGAATATCCCATTTACACACTTTATACTGACTCCGAGCCGACCAGTCCTTGT
This sequence comes from Haliotis cracherodii, assembly GCF_022045235.1. NCBI lineage: Eukaryota > Metazoa > Mollusca > Gastropoda > Lepetellida > Haliotidae > Haliotis > Haliotis cracherodii. The sequence goes on along the minus strand of NW_027266275.1, from coordinate 62,724,682 downwards.
GTTATCCCCTTAGTGCCAAGCGCCAGGCAGAGTAGCAACAAGTACCATGTTTTAAGGACTTTTGGTATGAGGCAGCCTGGGAATCGAACCACCGACCCTCTTCACTAGTGGAACAGTGTTACAGTTATATCACGGCATGTCAGTTTAGTGTGGGAGAAAAGGCCTGGTGAAAGCCACGAGTACGGGTATGGTGCTGACAAACCTAGAAACATAATCGGGGCGAACCGGGATTCGAACCAACAATCATAGGTTTATGGCGTGCCCAAGGGACGTAACTCTGCACAGTGAATTGCGACGCCGTAGACGACTGGGCCACTGGATCCCCCTCCCCCTCATTAACTGACAAGCCGTGATGTGACTGGAACACTGTTCCAAGCCCGCGTTAGACCCAACTCACTGACAGACTATTAGCACTAGTTAAATAGACGAGTCGAACGATTTGATTTGACAAATCAAATTTGTTATAATGATTAGCTACAATGTACATAACTGAAATTGACATATCTCATTAGTCAACTTCACAAATTACTTCAGTCAGCTTGACAAGTTCCATTTCTCAAACTAGCTGATCCCCTCGGTTAAATTGACTTGTTTCAAGAGTCAAATTCACAAACCCACTCGCCAAATTGGCCTGTTCCTTTCTGTGTAAACAGATAATCCCCTAGGTGTTCAACATAGTCACAAAGTATCACGCATCACTACACCTTGGACAGGCTGAGGTTCCAATATCGCCCATTCATATCCAGTTCAGGATGACCAGATCTTCACCAGCCAGTACTGTTCTTAGAAGCATCTCTCCCTTACAAAATAACAATATGTATAACACTAACACAATACCATAATATTTATGTAACTGATCCCCAAACACATATATCCAAATAAGAAGAAGCATCAATTAATTTTGCAGGTGTGAAAAAAGTTGGGTTGGAAGGATAGGCTTGTGACGGTGAATCAATAATATTATTTCATCATTTTATTGAGCCAATAATTATAATAATGGATCAGTTGATGATATAATTTTGTGATATGTCGCCATTTCGGTGTTCCTATTCACGCGTTGAAAGTAACTGGTGACATTATGGCAAGATTTGCTAGTTGTCAGTAGAACTTTCTCCTTCCCTGTCGTGCAGACTTTACTTTCTTTCAGACGTGTCAGACAGATAACCTGAATGGAATGAAAAACACAACTAGAGTTTTAACGGCTTTATACATGCTATTCTCATCTCTAAATTCGCATACTACTTCCAGCAAACCATAACAAAATAATCGTCAATCGAAAAAATAAAAATAATTTTATGGAGAATCGGGAACTGTCCTGCCTGAATGGAAAAAAAGACACAGATTGTGATCTGAATTCTTGATTGAATGAAAGGCACCTTAAACATTCACACTGTTCAAGATGGTTGATAGGTGAGGTGAAATGGGGTATAACGTCGCGTTCAAGAATATTGCACTTATAGTGCTAGCACACTGAGATACCATGCCGCAGTTTAACATGAATACACCACTCAGACACAGTATACTGACTCGTCCCCTTCCTTGTTTTATCCCCTTCATGCCGAGCGCCAGACAGGTAACAAGTACCATTTTTGAACGTCTTTTGGTATGACGCGACCGGAGATCGAACCCGGATCTTCCGCTCTCTGGGCGGACGCTCTACCACTAGACCACGGAGGCGGTCTCAAGATGGTTGATAAAATAATATAATATCGTCTGGAGGTACGACATACTAACAATCTCAAATATTCAGCAGTGTCTCTCCTTCCAACATGGAGTGGGATTACAGGTCACCCAGTTGTCTGAGACGCTGCAATCGCTGTTCAGAGGTGCGTCCCTTGGGCACGCCAGAAACATAAGATTGTGGGTTCGAAATTCTGGTTTGCTCCGATTGTGTTTCTAGGTTTGTCAGCACTATGCCCGTGCTCGTGGGCTTCGCCAAATTAAAGTGGTAAATGTCTGAGACCTGCATGACTTTAGGCTTTCCTCCAGCTTCAAGCCATCCTTGCGAGGCAAGAGCGTCCACTGGCCTTTTATTAAAGTCTTGTTTCCACCCTTGCCACATCAAGCCCACTTTCCTGTGCTAAATATGAAATCGATAGTCCAATCAGGGAACGTGTCACAAAATCAACATCCACGACTGGTTCATCTTCGTATGAGAGTGAATTACCGCTGTCACAAACCATGTGCTCAGTGAACCTTCATATCATTACCTGTCCCGGTGTCACATTGGGAAACCACTAGGTTACAATACTAAACCTGATATATGCCGTTCCAGGCTCGATTCACGTCTCAGAGGTTTCATGTGAAAACAACTTGATTTTCAACCAGTCAAAAATCAACATGAGATGCGAATTAATTGAAATTAGTTCAGTTAAGGTAAAATACTCTAAGCAGGTCTTGTTTATGATTCAAAGAGAACCTCAAGTAGGCCTATACAGGGACAAACATCTATCTCCTGAGTTTCTGGACATTTCACAACAATGTTGTGACTCGTGTTATGTGGCATGTGTTTAATTGTTCCACAATGATTGTAACTGATCACATTGTTTCCGTTGAGATTCGGTAGACGCTTATTGCATTTGAGTATGGGCAGTGATAAGTTGTCAGGAATGAAGTACTATTTAAGGTAATGATAGAATGGTGTGGTAACTTCCGGAAACGGCGAGACTCGTCACACAGTGTATAGAGCCTTGCAGCATTGTCTTAAAAGTTCTAGAAATTTCTAATAGCTAGGTAGGTTGTATGGAGACAAGAACGTGTTTACGTCTCTCTCACACATTTCTTCTCTCAAGCTTTTCATCGCGTCGGTACCAGATTTTATGTGAGGATTGCTCACCATCCCCTCAGTACAAGCTTTCATGTGAGGATTGCTCATCATTCCCTGCCTAGACCATCTTCGAAAGCTTGATCACTATCGCTGCTGGATGAATATATATTATTATTTCTGACTTTTGCTATCACCACTGTATTTGTGTATTTGATACTGACCACTGCTATCATATTTTACATTGCCTAAGAATAGTGTGCCACCACTCTATTGTTTTCTGCCATTGTCATTGCTGTGCAGCAATTTGTATTGATTTGTAAACCTAGTTAATTTTTGTAATTCATTTGTTGATTGTATACTGTTTGTAGGTTTCACAGCAGGTTCTTTCACTACAGATTTCTTGGATAACATATTGTTTCAATTTGGGAATCGACACGTAACAGAAATTAATTATTTGTCAAACTTATTGGTTTACCATTTTATTGTTTAATATTGTGTGAAGCAAACAAACAATCGTCTGTCAGTGATGAAGCAATATGTTTATTGAATGATTGTGTTTCGGCAGCTGCTGAGTCAATGAAGAAACAAATGAATGTCATAGGTTTCTACTGGTTGTCAGAACGCGTAAAGATAGCGCGACCCTCAGACGTTATATAAGAGCAGGAAACCCTATTGTATTACGGGAGAAGAAGGGAGAATGATTCTATTCGTGATACATAAAACCATAAAAAATAATGCAAAAGAGTTTTGGAGATCTGTACCAGATATGACTGTTGTTATTCTACACAATCCAAATATAACTATTGATGATTGGTATACTGAATTTCACGATATATTCCACACATCAAATGGTAATGTTGATGCTATTATTAATGATAACACTGATGTCCATGTTGATGATGCAGCTCTCAGTATTTAGATGTACCAATTACACCAGCTGAAATGTACCAATGTATTATGAAGTTAAACTCATACAAATCTGCTTAAGCCGATGATATTATTGCCGAATTGTTTAAACGTTGCCCACGACATTTTATTACCATACCTTGAACTTATTTTTAATATATTGTTCGATTCAGGTCACTTTTCACAATCTTGGAAAACTGGTATAAGTATATTAGATCATAAGAAAGGTGATATACAAACACCTAATAACTATAGATGAATTTTGCTGTTGAGTGTTTTTACCAAATCATATACATTTATATTAAACAAGCGATTGACGTTTTGGCCTGAGTCATATGATAGAATATCTGAACCGCAAGCAGGATTCCGAAAGGGGTTACAGCACCACAGACAATATGGTTTTTCATTTTGCACTGTATTATACAGAAGTACTTGTCAAACAAACGCGGCAAGCTCTACGTGGCCTTTGTGAATTTTACTAAGGCGTCCTAATTAGTTACCAGATATAAACTATGATATATTCTAAAATGTAGAGGAGTTTCTTCCATAATGTTGAATACCTTAACATCAATTTATAGTTATGTTAAAGCATGTGTCCCTTTATGCTGTACGGTTCAGAAATTTGGGGGTTAGATAGTTGTAGAGAAATTGAGGTGATTCATTTAGTGGCATGCAAGCCTGACCTACGTGTAAACTTAACTCCAAGTCATATGGTAAGGGGAGAATGTGGCAGACATCCCTTATATATACAGAATACATTTAGAATATGTTGCTGTTATCTGCTAATAATGGAATGTTCAACTGGGCATCTAAGATTAGGCACTTGCTCTACTCCAGTGGTTTTTGGTAACCCAAATGAATTGCATTGTATCAGACATATTTTCACTTTTATCTTCAAGTTATAAGAAAATGAAATTAGAGTATAATTATTTATGAAATCTTTAATATCCTCCACCACTTGTGCGCCGTAATCTGAAGAGGCTTAGATCACATTTTTAGTGTGATAACCGTTATATTTTGTAACATCAATCTGTCGGTAACGTTCTTGCGTTTATTTAAGAATTTACATTTCGAGTAAAGTCTTACTTTGAACAAAACTGGCATGACGCCCTCCAAAACAGTATGTTCAAAACAGTACGAAGCGCATAGTTATTCATTGAAAACTACATCATTCCCATCTGTAAAGAACCGGACGACATTGCAATCAACCAAGATGTGAGAGAGTATGTTTATTGTGTAACAAATTGTATAGATGAATTGAAGATGAGTACCATTTTATCCTTGTTTGTGATATATATCTATCTATCAGGAACTGTTATATAGCAGAAACATTCAGTGTCAATCCTTCTATTAATACATTTATTGCTCTCGTGTCCAGTATCTTGTAATGTATCTATATAAATCTAGAAAACTAAGGAGAGATGTAATAGAACGAAATAACGTCTCTCTATTGTAATACTATGTGATATGGATCGCTGGCCTACAAACCTTTGTGATTAAAGCAGAATTGCATTGAGGTAAGACCTCAAAGCCATTCTTACTGGTAAAGTAAATCCATAAAGAAGGTCTTACTGTGAAAGTAAGATATCACTATGTATGTTCAAAGTCGCCCTTGGCTTTCAACTTGATTAAGTCACAGTACTTGCTGAAAGCAGAAAACCCGTATAGAACAAAGCGATGACATCACCGGATGTTTATCATTCGTATTTCCAAATTTTACGAACCTTCGTCAGTTATTATAAAATATGGACCAACATATTGTGAGCAGCCTACTACTAATTGGGATCACAACTTTAAAATCATTATGGATGCTGTCGTAGCTTTTGCCAAAACATTGGCCATAAGAGAAGAGAAACTTGTTGAATGTCTTTCAGAGTGGGTTCAGTCAGTTCGTGATTGTTTGAATACAAAAAAACTGAAGAAGAGGAATGAAAATTGGAAGAAACCCGTTCTGTCCCACATAGCTGCCATTCAAAGTCTGGCTGTCCCACATGATACGTGTGTAGTTGTTCCACTGATCAAGACCTCAAATAACAGAGTCATTATAAGTATAACTACATTAAATGTTTGGTCAAATAACGCAGTATAACTAATGCTATATATAAGGCCAGTATGTTAGCTGAGAGAGAATTCTGCCCAAAAGAAGCATCAATACCACCAACTTTTGACCTTCTGTCTAAACCCTGAAGACATGACCATTCCTATGTTGGTAATGTTTTTCGAAGCTCCGTAACCATCTGTACAAAGATGGAGATATTGCCGGGTCCAGCAAATATACCACCAAATCCCTGTCTAAAAGATTAAACCACAATCCTTAATACAATCAAGGTAGGACTTTCTTTAAATTCGCAGAAAGTACTTGAGACGAGTGGAATCAATACTGTGTGGATTCTCAAAACCAAGTTTAATTCTGTGAAAATATTAGATTTTTACAACTTTGTACTAAACACCAAACTTCATTCTTTGATCCGTTGCGCTTTTGTTAGAAAACTTGGTGAACATAGATACAGTTACACATATATCTTCAGAGGTTCAGGACAATTTATCAAATGAGAAAACAATGTGTGAAATGTTGGACTACCGCATTGGCAACATATATGTAACATTTGGGGGGTTGGGGGTGGGGGTGGGGGTACAACATAAAGGCAAGAAGTAGACACCCCCATGGGTACCAATTGTGCTCCATTTCTTGCTGATCTTTTCTTTTATGCATATAAATCGGAATTTCTGCTCGGAATGGCAAAGTCAAAACAAGTGAAATTGGTCAAGATCTAAAACTTCATGTACATTCTTGATCTGATATCGTCCAATAACCATCAAAAAGGCAGTTCCCTTTTCTGATTTACACACGTCAAATGGAAGTAAAGGAGACCAGTGAGTCCGCCTCTCCAAGACAAGAGGGATGTTGAGTACCCATCGCCACATTTCCAAATCTTGACTGTAACACTTTTACCTATCCTAAAATGTCCTCCTCTCCAACAGCCCAATCAACTTGCAGGCTTCTCAATCACTTTCTGCTTCACATGGCATTTTGACTAATTCAAATATTTTGAAAACTGACAGTACTCAATTTACAAGAACCACGCTTGAAATTACGACGATAGCTGCTGCCGCAATGCTCGCTGTCAATACCATGCTGGTACGACGTCTTTATTACAGTCCCTTCCAAAAACAAATACTTTGGCAATTTATCCATTCAATAAAACTGTTATATCTTGCCAAAACACTTTGTTATCTGTATGACACAGCGATAAAGTCCTATTCATGTTGTCTTGGCGTATTGCGATGGGCAGCGAAATGATCAAATTTGTCATGACAACAAAGCTGATAAATAAGGTAAACTGTATCCGATAAGGGCCGATTTTCTAATGATAAGAATTGTTTTTTCATTTCTTTGTGCATGCATCGAAGTATAAGTCACAGATTTTGTATTAAAAAAAATAATACAATTTGTGAATTATATTTCGATGCATATATATATTCTACAAACTACACATAATGGTAACACTCGTATATCCGTTCATACCATGAGCAGATGTTATTTTCAATGAACACCAAACACCGAGCACTCTTTTCACTGGTGTGGTTTGATCCCCTTGCAGCGTAATTTTGATAATACTACTTGTTACCCTGCCTGGTGATAAAGATGATAAAAGGTCTGGTTGGCTCGGAGTCAGTATATTGTGTCTGAGTTGGGTAGCAATGTTACATTGCAATATGGCATCGCTGTGGGCTAGCTCTGTAGAGCCGGCGTAAGTCTGGACTGGTACAAGCAGCTACATATGTGCATGTATGGCACTATATAAGTGCAATATACACCACGTTACACCCCATTTCACCTCATCACATAAGCGGCGACTAACGGGATCGGGTGGTCAGGTTCGCTGACTTGGTTGATGCATGTCATCTTGTCCCATCGATGCTCACGATGTCAATCACTGGATTGTCTGATCCAGACGCGATTATTTACAGACCGCCATCAAATAGCTGGAATATTGCTGAGAGCTGCGTTAAACAACAAACAAACAAACCCCATCACACTGTTTCACAGCGCACGCACACCACAGGAAAACACTGATCGCTTCAAACAATACAGCCCCTGGCCACTGCCATATGTTGTGTTAAGTAAATATCATACAACAGGCAACAGTGTCATTGTTGCCATCAAAACAAGCCGACAAGCAACGTTAGCTAAATGGAATATTTATATATATTTATTTTTTTATTCCATTATATTTTACATTTGTAATAAAGAATGGAATATTGACCCTTGTCCGTCCTGATAAAAAATTAAAAACTAGTAACTAGTTTTAATTGGACTGAAGGGTAAACAACCAATAGCCACAAGGACTTCCTGGTATTATAGATTTGTATTACACATGCACCACGTCACACATCCAGACACAAATCAGATATAAGAAATGGCGGATATGTTTATCTCTTGCCATTACCTGATCATCCTCCCGCCTGGCACATGCAACATATTACGCCGGCAGTGTTAGCTCTGTACCATTTGCAACTAGGCGGGTGGGGGGGGATAATTACGCAACAGCAGACGCCAGGGGATCGAGATCAATTTGACTGATCCTTTGAAGATGACGTTACCAACGACGTAATTGTGCATGAAAGATTCTCTCTCTTCCGGCGAGACGTGTAAAAATAACACTTTCATTCATATTTCCAAGGGTAATTGCCGGTGGTTTGTTTTTAAAACAGTTTTTTTGCATGAACAACCTTAACTGGACTGCCCGAGGGATATACTTAAGCTTTTTAGTAGTGTGTGTACACCAGGTGTTAATGTCTTGTGATTATTATATAATTGAGATGGTAAAAGGGCAGATCGAGGCTGCACTCTCGTTTATCAACATATCAACATGACATCCATGTGATGATTTAAGGCATGGATTAAAGTGTTTGTAGTTTGTGAGGTGCATGGGTAATTATGGAGATGGTGTCCCGTGATAACCTCTGGGTACTGATTTTGCTGTCAGCATCACTTCCCGAAGTTGTACAAAATTCGAATGGTGTTCCAGTAATGCTTAAGCGTACAGTATCACTGCAGACAATCAGACATGTTTTGTGTTCTTTAGGAATTTTTCTTTCGAAGTATATTTCTAGAATCCTCACGGATTATTGAAACACGTAAAGTGTCATTTCCCAGGGGACCTCAACTGTGTCTGCACCTTTAGGGAAATCACAAAATATCCCAAAGTTAAATAGTTTCCATTTGAATATTATACAGTCAAAGCTACCACTCAAAGTCGTTCCTTTAATGACTAGATTCTACGCATTGGGCATCTCTAGAACCGCCTGGGGCAATGGACTTACATCACATCATATTACCTTCAAGGTGTTAATCTTTGACACCACATACGCCTGTGAAAACAACACCAACAGTGTACGACGAGGAACCGTCGGCACAGTCACTGGGGATGGCCACCGACAAGCCTGACGTACTTGGATCTCTTCTGACCAGGAATCGTGACAGGAATGATCAAGAGTGTGGTTAAACGAGGTGTCCGCTGTTGTCAGTAGATTACGGGGCCTGTAAGATATTTGCGTATGGGTCGTGCATAAATGTGGTCATTAGTTAGAGACGTCCATACATGGAAACAGTTAGATAGGTCATAGACATCACCAGCTGTTAAACTTCCACACGACTGACCAATAAGAAAGTGAAAGAATTTGCCGTTTTGTGGCTAATTTTAAACATGTCCTAACTTTAACACAGTTGTTGATATTATATTTTCAAATAACATTTTTTTTATTTTTAACATTACGTTATGCAGTGTAATTCTTCATCATGTTATATCTAGTATTTTCAAGCCATTAGAAAACATACTACCTCGAAAAATAGCTTGACCTGGTGATGAGGGAAATGCATCAATGATCCCTCATAGGCCAGAGCTCTTGCAGTGTATTATAACATCATGTTACATGAAATTATACATTATTATCATACCTCTATGTCAGAATGATGAGGTTGATCTTGATAAAATACTATGTATCCAGCCTTGAGAAATAAGTTTCTCAGGGGATGAATAAATCCCTTATACCCCGCCACGAGCAAGTCAGGCTACACGTGGATTTCTGAAAGGCAGAATAAATCCCTCATACCCAGCCTCGATACAAAAAAACGCACGCTTCTTCCGAGTCAGTGAAAGTCACGCGACGAAGCACGAGTTTACCTCAGCTCAATCGAACAGCTGTTTTCTATCAGTTTTGAATTTGTGTTAATTCTTTTACAATATCATATTAAAACATGTCGGTAAGATAAATGTGTTGTTGCAGGAATACCCGGGGTACATGGGGATTTACGCTTCCCCGGCTCGTGATACAACTTATGATAGAAAACGTATACGTCGAGGATCAGTTCTATCCTGATTGTGTGGGAGTGTGGATAACGACACTCTTGTAGAAGGTTAACTGAGAGTCCAGGTAGTCAACCTCAATGATGTTCATTTCTTTACCACTTTTGAGATATTCTTTATTCTTTCAAATTTGTTTGAATGCTCTATGCAAAAGAATCGACTTCTTCATGGAGAGGCCAATACAAGGTCTATTTCCAAGCACGTGTGCAAATGTTTTGTGAAGCTTTTGTGAAATAACCTGACTTGAACTGAATTCTGTACTTGTAAAAATGTAAGATATAACCATCTCATGCGTCTGTTTTCAGTGGAGGTTCCTTATGGTGTTGGAGAGAGTTTTAGTTGTGTTGTAGCTTCTGTATCACTGCATCACCTTTAACAGACATTGTTTACACACCTTGTCTAGCCATGTCGATGTCAACACGACGATATTCTACATACATATATATGTATGCATAAATACACAATGCTCCCGTGGCTCTAACCTTCTGGTGAAAGTATCATGCACATACATACATGTATAAATAAAGAAACAATGCTTTCGTGGCTCTAACCATCTGGTGAAAATATCATACACATACATACATGTATGCATAAATACACAATGCTTTCGTGGCTCTAACCTTCTGGTGAAAGTATCATACACATACAAACATGTATGCATAAATACACAATGCTTTCGTGGCTCTAACCAGCTAGTGAAAGTACCATACACATACATACATGTATGCATAAATACACAATGCTTTCGTGGCTCTAACCATCTGGTGAAAGTATCATACACATACAAACATGTATGCATAAATACACAATGCTTTCGTGGCTCTAACCATCTGGTGAAAGTATCATACACATACATACATGTATGCATAAATACACAATGCTTTCGTGGCTCTAACCATCTGGTGAAAGTATCATACACATACAAACATGTATGCATAAATACACAATGCTTTCGTGGCTCTAACCATCTAGTGAAAGTACCATACACATACATACATGTATGCATAAATACACAATGCTTTCGTGGCTCTAACCATCTGGTGAAAGTATCATACACATACAAACATGTATGCATAAATACACAATGCTTTCGTGGCTCTAACCAGCTAGTGAAAGTACCATACACATACATACATGTATGCATAAATACACAATGCTTTCGTGGCTCTAACCATCTTGTGAAAGTATCATACACATACATACATGTATGCATAAATACACAATGCTCCCGTCGCTCTAACCATCTGGTGAAAGTGCCATACACATACATGTATTAATAATGAGTCCGCGCCCCCACGTGTCTGCCATAAAACGTTTGAAACGCTTTACTTAGGCCTTGCTTGTCGTAACCCTGACCAAAATACTTTTGACTTCGTTGGAGAAAGAGCATACTCTATTTCAAACGTTTTGTCATCTGGACACCAAAGGCTGGAGCTGCTGCAATATTGCTAAAAAATTTGACTATTTGAAGTGCAATTCATTCCTCTTGTCATACAGTCTTGTTGATAGTTTTTGGTCACCTTTACTTTTTGAAAATCAGTGGTAAGGAATGGAATGGACTGTTTGACTATTATTGAACGGTGTCAGATCAACGCTATACCTAAAGCTTGTCCAATTCCCTTGTTTTCATTTTGTCAATCCAAGTGGCAATTCCAATTTATATGCCTAAAAACAGCGCCAATGAGATGACTACCTCTTGCGTCTTATCCCAAAGCTCACACATATATTATAAATGAGGAAGTCCAGCATTTCACATACTGCTTTCTCAGTGAACTTACATTTTTTAATAATTGTCCCGAACCTTTGAAGATGTGACTATATCTTTGGTCACCACGTTCAGTGACATATGCCCCATGGATCAAGGGATGACGTTTTCTCTGTGGATAGTCGTTGCAAATGTTTTGACGTAATTGTTTTCTTTTCGGAGTTTGCAAAAATGCAAGCACGACCTATGGTATTTTTGAGAACCTACATGCATTCATGCCCTCGTGGCTCTACTCTTCTGATGAACGCATCACACACATACATGCATTAATAAAAACACCACAATGCCCTTCTCTCTCTACCCTGGGTCCCGTTCAAAAGCGATCAGAGTGTTACAATAGTCGTAACTGCAATGCTTTGACATAATCTGGTGATAACCACAGTACCACTTTATCGCTTTGTAAAACTATCCCCAGGTCTCTAAGAGTCGGCCCGCGAGACATCACGTTTCAAGCATGGATAGAGCTGGGCGATAAAGGGCGCTCCAGCTCCCAAACCAACAAAGAGTATCACAGCAATAGAAGTAAGAATTGCGATGCTGCTGCACAATCTGACAACAGGAAGAACCAAGCTGAGAAGGAATAAATGAACTGCCCAATTCTATGCCAAAAAACTTGCAAAGATCCAGCGTTTCAATCGGAGCGAAAGGCAAAACCCATATAAAAGTGTAACATTATCAATGAAATGTTTGGGTTAGATAATACACAGCATAAGAAAGTGTAAGAGGAGTTACATGTAAACCAGGAAGTTTATATATTTAGTACATAAGCACTATTTAAATGAGTTTTAATTTGTTTACCAGGAAACTGAATACGATGCTTATCAATTGTAATTTGAAAAGAATAAAAATTCTTGGTTTAAATTATGCTTAGTTTAAAGCAGTGGATACCTGAGGTGAGGTGAAATGGGGTTTAACGTCGCGTACAAGATTATTGCACTTATATAGCGACGTGCATGTACGTGTGTGTGTTTGTGTGGCTGCTTGTACTAGTCCGGACTGATGCTGATTTATAGTGCTAGCTCACTGAGATACCATGCCGCAGTTTAACATGAATACCCCACTCAGACACAGTATACTGACTCCGAGCCGACCAGTCCTTGTTTTAGCCCCTTTATGCCGAGCGCCAGACAGGGTAAGAACAAGTACCATCTTTTAACGTCTTTTGGTATGACGCGGTCGGTGATCGAACCCCGGATCTTCCGCTCTCCGGGCGGACGCTCTACCATTAGACCACGGAGGCGGTCCAAGTGGATACCTGAGATAATGGCTCATTAAATAAGGCGATAAAACCCTTTCTTTATCCAATAGAAATCTCTGAATCTAAAAGCAGAGGCGACTGTACGATTTCGGCTATATCATGAGCATATGTTTATGAATCACTATAAAAAAAGTAATGATACCATGTGTTTGCGTATCTGTAATAACACTACAAACAACAGTCAACATCATTGCAAACAACAGTCAACGTCACTGCAAACAACAGTCAACGTCACTGCAAACAACAGCCAACGTCATTGCAAACAACAGTCAACATCACCGCAAACAGTAGTCAACATCACTGCAAACAACAGTCTGGGTCATTGCAAACAACAGTCAACATCACTGCAAACAACAGTCAGCATCATTGCAAACAACAGTCAACGTCATTGCAAACAACAGTCAACATCATTGCAAACAACAGTTAACATCACTGCAAACAACAGTCAGCAGCAAGCCATCTAATCTGCCTGAACTGTTCAGAAAGCCTCTGATAGTGACACTGGTATGGACAATGAAAAAGGCATTTGATCCAGTTCCAGGAACTAACGGGCACAATGCTATACACTCCAAAAATATGAGGCATGGGCGGGGCACAATGTTTGACTTGGACGGCTGATTCATCATACCTTGAAGGCTGGGACAGTTGCTCAAGGATACACCTTCCAGATGACTATCCGCAAGTTAGACATGGGGCCTGAATTTGAAGGGCTAATTCCCTGACTTGTGTAGTTTTCTAGGGCCAGACGCATTGTGGCCTCATCCTTCACTTTACTTTAGACAGGTTGGGATAGGTAAGGCGAGTTGCCACCTTCTGGATGACTTCAACTTTCCAATAGTCTACTTTCTCTTTATGTCAAGAATAATACAGCAACTCCAGCCTTCACAACGTTTGAGGTACAATCGAGCATGCTCTTTCTGCAAAGATTTCAAAGCGCGTCATACGACTCTTACTCTAATGACTGTTTTGATCAAGGTTATAGCATTCGATGCCTTAGTGAAGCCTATTTTGACCTGATATGTCTCAACTCGCTTGTCCGGATAGTGCAAACCGGCTCAGAATATCCTGGTCGAGTCGACTTTCTCAGTCACAGCAGAGAGTTGATTGTATTCGGTGATTGTGTTGGCCTGTTTGGTAACATAATATGCCATTGCTCCTTCAAGAGGTGACATGGCGGTCGGGTAGCCTAGTGGTTAAAGCGTTCGCGGGTTCGATTCCCGACATGGGTATAATGTGTGAAGCCCATTTCGGGTGCCCCCGCCGTGATATTGCTGAAATATTGCTAAATCATACTAAAACCATACTCACGCACTCACTCACGCAAGAGGTGACACTTGCATGAATTTGTTGGTCAACCAATTCTGTCGATGGAACTATGTCTCCGACGGATCGCAAGTCAGTGGATATGTCACAAGGGATATTCACAAAAGCGGGTCTAATCAACAGCAATAAGGCCAAAAAGTGTCACTCTTTCCCTTCACTCACCTGCAGCAGTCGTTAAGGTCAAGGTCAGGGTCAGGGTCAAGGTTAGCTACAATCAATTTTAACCCAAATACCTTAATGTATCTGTAACAATTCCAATCCTGTTTAAAAGTAATATGAAAGTTAGTTTCAGATTAAAATATATCCAGACTAAAACCACAGAAGGAATAAACAGCCGAGGCCTGTCTTGAAGAAAAAAGTCCCATATCTTCACACAGCCATTTATCATAGCATGCGATCATCAAGCAACGTGGGTTATGTAAACAAACAGGTGAGGTGTGTGCTTTATCACAGCTATGGATCGATTTATAGTTGCAGTGTTCAGATTTGATCGATCATGTCTCCTGTTTGCCTGCAACGACAGACAACGACGTCAGGTTCTTCCTGCATATCAACATTGTCTGACACCCAGTAAGGACACAGACACGACATAAATTTGTCTACACGTTCGAACATGCATTTCAGCTTTCATGTCAAATGTGATAATTGTTTCATTTTTTTCACGAGGCGTTTTACATAACAAGCGTAATGTGCTTTTTCGAATGATTTGTTTGACTTGGAGATTGTAGGAATCGCGGTGTGTGTTTTGACTATGTTTCTTGTTCTTCTATTATCGGCGTGAAATAGGCTTTTAGACGGTAATGTTAAGTTTATTACCGATTGATCTTTGCTCGATGCAGCCCTATCTAAATATGCAATGTGCTTAAATTAGAACCATCCTCGTTCAGGATACACAGAGATGTGAGAGCGTAGGATTTCCTTCTACTTATAAAGCCTGATAATGTTGTTGAAAGAGGCGGTTGTGCAGTTGTGTAATCAGTAGAGGCCACATTCACAAGGAATTAATTATCTTGAGAAATATTCAATTCATTAGCTTGATGCGCGGATTTTGTTTGCATGGCCGCTATGTTTAGACACAAGCCACAAGTATTCAGAGTTACATGTAAAGAGCAAGTGAGACGTGAACCGGCCCAGTTGAATGCTTCGCCAAAACCGAAAGCTTGCTTTAATTTGCATCAACTGGTTGAGGGAAGAGTGGCCTTGTCTAAATCGCTGTAATTATCTGTGCGTTTGTGGCAGGGAGTCTAGTCGCCCACAGATGACATCCTTACTGTGTCAGCCTGATGACTGGGTGAACTTTTTTGGTCAGGGCCTCGGAAATTTTTTGACCGCTACATTGGCGCCGAACGCGGAGCTGCGCATGTTCATATAAAATTAAAGCCAAACACGTCTCAGTAAGCTACAATGCGGCCCGGGATGTGTCGTCTGTTGATGGGGGAGTATGTAGCAGGGCGTGTAGTCATCCCGCAGATGACATCCTAACTTTGTCAGCTTGGGGATAACCTCTTTGGTCGTGTGGAACTCTGATCAGAAGGTCTGTAGGTCTGGGGTTTGGGGTAACCTAGTGGCTGGAGCGCCCGATCTGTTTCCGAGCTTGGGTATACGAAGGTTGGTCAAAAAGTTCCGAGCCTGACTAACTTTCAACTATGGGCCATAACAAAGTAAACAGGTCAATGTAGTACTTTGTTTGAGTAGTTCATTGCAAGTGTATTTCGTCTGTTGAGGCCGTTTGCGTATAAGTTACAGCCAGTTGAACGTGATAGGGGTCCAAAAAGACACAGAAATGGAAAAGAACGAGTACCGAGCAGTCATCAAGTTTTCGTCTTTGGAGAAAGTACTCCCCAAAAAATTCATGACCGCATGTCACAGGTGTATGGGGTGCCATAGCTATTCCACTGTTAAAAGTTGGGTAGCTATGTTTAAGGCTGGATGGTCCTAGGTCTGGACGTCCCTCAACTTCCATCAATGAAGATTAAAACAAGGAGATCAAAACCTATGATGTCAGATAGACGTATTACAATTCCTGAACTTAAGGAAGACACATGTCTAAGCCATGGATCCATTGAAAGTATTATTCATGAACATTTACAGATAAATAAGATATCTGCTCGTTGGGTGCCAAAGTTTCAAAATTCTGACTTTGACGAAAATGGAACTGACATTTCCAGAGAAAGTTAAGTGCTAATTGAGGAGAACTTCGTCAAATTCAAAAAGAGATTAGTAACGGATGATGTAACTTGGGTCTGCCATTCTGTCATAACGTCAACCGGTGGAATGACACCGTTCGATTTCTCCGGCGCCAAAGAAAAGATCAGTGAAGGAAGTTATGGCCACTGTATTCTGGGACGCAAAGGGTGTGATCCGTGTTGATTACTTAGAAAATCAAAAGACGATTACCTGTGCCTACTATAATGATTTGCTTCATCGCCTGAGAGATTATCAAAGAAAAGCGACGAGCAATGCTGTGCCGGAATTCTACTACTTCATGACAGTGTCTTTTTTCATACCTCTCATGGGCGGTCGGGTAGCCTAGTTGTTAAAGCGTTAGCTCGTCACGCCGAAGACCCGGGTTCGATTCCCGACTAGGGTACAATGTGTGAGACCCATTTCTGGTGTCCCCCGCCGTGATATTGCTGGAATATTGCTAAAATCGGCGTAAGACCATACTCACTCACTCTCACACCTCTCGACTTGCAAAGGCTGCTGTGCAACAATGTGGGTTCGAAGAGCTTCCTCATCCTCCATACTCGCCAGACCTGGCACCAAGTGATTTCCTCCTGTTTCCTAAACTGTAATAAAACCTTACAAAGAGCTGTGACGACAACGATGACCTCAAAGTTGCCGTGAATGGGTTTTTCAGGGTGCCTTTAGAAAACTACTCCATATCGAATTGAAAGGTTTCACTCTCGACATGAGAAGTGTATTGAAAAGCAGTTAGATTATTGTGAAAAATAAAATTAAAAATACTTTCACAATTGTTGGTTTTGTTTATTAGGCTTAGAACATTTTATCAGCCCACGTCTACCCCCGCTGTCACATTGCTAATAAAACCTATCTATGGATAAACGTTCATCAGCTTATAATCTATCGAAAGTCGGTTTTATCTACAATAATCTATAGCTCCTACGATCAATAGTTTCTCTTCTGATAATTATAATTTCTTACAATGTCATCAGGCCTTGCCCTTTGTTCGATGCACATGATGTCAATCACTGGATTGTCTGGTCCAGACTCGAATATTTACAGATCGCCGTCATGAAGCTGGAATATTGCTGAGTGCGGCGTTAAACCACAAACAAACAAACAAACAAATCTATAAGGAAGGGGATAGCTCTTCACTACTTCTTGCAAGTTGGCCCTGTGGTTGTGACTGGCCTTTCCTTGTATCTTGGAGAAGTCACGCCACGTGCCTAACGTAAAGCTTGGACTTATGGCTGTGTGTGTGCGTGCGACGTACGTTGTTTTCGTGCATTAAGCATTGCTATATATGTACGTATTTCCCTTTATTCAGTGAACGTCAATCAGATCAGTGGATTCATGTGGGGTCTCAAAGGTCCACCACAGACGATGGGAAACTGTGGTCGACATATGCTATATTTTACTGCTGCTTCTCTGGGTTTTGGTTTGCATGGTTTTGAGATGGTCAGAATCATCGTACAATCGACTTTGCTTATGGCTGAGATTTTTGATGATTATGCCAAGGGTTTGGTATATTTTTATCATTATTACAGCTTCAATATTTAGATGATGATTTAACTGGGATATACGTATTGTCACACTCGTTTTGCAATATTCAATCGCATTATTGTGTGCGTTCATGCGTGTAAGCGAGGTGTGTGTGCTTGAGAGAGAGAGAGAGAGAGAGAGAGAGAGAGAGAGAGAGAGAGAGAGAGAGAGAGAGAGAGAGAGCTCTGTGCGTGATGATCTGAGGTCACCATGATAGGAAGTGGCTTCTAAATTCTCGGCACGTGTGATTTCTGTGTCTCGGAAACGATCATAAACGACTTTTCTAGAATGTTCATAATGAAAGCAAGTTGTGTATGTTTTATACACTACGTCGTTTCCGAGCTCCATGACGTCTACATTCAGAAGGGAATACCATCGAAGGTATATTAGAGTTTTGTTAAACAAAATTTCCGAGTTGAGGTAAATAGAGCCAGATCATGATCATTTTAAAAAGTTGACATCAAGAGTCACTTTTATTAAATAAGTGTGAAAAGGCTGCATGCTAGTGTTGTGGTGCTTCTACAGGTCCGTAGGAACAGGGTCCGTCTTTTTCCAACCGATATTTATCAACAGTCACAATGGTATTTTGTTCAACACCCCCTTTGATCATTCTCAGTCTTGCTAATTCTGTCTTCAAATGTGTCGAGTTTACAAACAATTTTTAGCCGAGATTGTACGAACGCTTTAATTAGCATCTCATGGCTTTTCAGAAATAACCTCTGTCAACAAATCTATTTTCCATGATATCCGTTCTTTCCGACAAACTCGGCTTCATGTTCATTACTTAATAAAACAATTCCTTTAATTCAATTTTTCCCCAGCCAGGACTCGGTGGCATGGCGTGTATCTCGACCACATATGCATGTTGTGTGTATGTCGGCTACATATGCGTGTTGTGTGTATGTCGGCTACATATGCATGTCGTGTGTATCTGGGCTACATATGCATGTTGTAAGTGTGTCGGCTACATGTGCATGTTGTGTGTTTGTCGGCTACATATGCATGTTGTGTGTATGTCGACTACATATGCATGTTGTGTGTATGTCGGCTACATATGCATGTTGTGTTTATGTCGTCTACATATGCATGTTGTGTGTATGTCGGTTACATATGCATGTTGTGTGTATGTCGGCTACATATGCATGTTGTGTGTATGTCGGCTACATATGCATGTTATGTGTATGTCGGCTACATATGCATGTTATGTGTATGTCGGCTACATATGCATGTTGTGTGTATGTCGGCTACATAAGCATGTTGTGTGTATGTCGGCTACATATGCATGTTGTGTGTATGTCGACTACATATGCATGTTGTGTGTATGTCGGCTACATATGCATGTTGTGTATATGTCGGCTATATATGCATGTTGTGTGTATGTCGGTTACATATGCATGTTGTGTGTATGTCGGCTATATATGCATGTTGTGTGTATGTCGGCTATATATGCATGTTGTGTGTATGTCGGCTACATATGCATGTTGTGTGTATGTCGGCTACATATGCATGTTGTGTGTATGTCGGTTACATATGCATGTTGTGTGTATGTCGGCTACATATGCATGTTGTGTGTATGTCGGCTACATATGCATGTTGTGTGTATGTCGGCTACATATGCATGTTGTGTGTATGTCGGCTATATATGCATGTTGTGTGTATGTCGGCTACATATGCATGTTGTGTGTATGTCGGCTACATATGCATGTTGTGTGTATGTCGGTTACATATGCATGTTGTGTGTATGTCGGCTACATATGCATGTTGTGTGTATGTCGACTACATATGCATGTTGTGTGTATGTCGACTACATATGCATGTTGTTTGTATGTCGGCTACATATGCATGTTGTGTGTATGTCGGTTACATATGCATGTTATGTGTATGTCGGCTACATATGCACGTTGTGTGTATGTCGGCTACATATGCATGTTGTGTGTATGTCGGCTACATATGCATGTTGTGTGTATGTCGGCTACATATGCATGTTGTGTGTATGTCGGCTACATATGCATGTTGTGTGTATGTCGGCTATATATGCATGTTGTGTGTATGTCGGCTACATATGCATGTTGTGTGTATGTCGGCTACATATGCATGTTGTGTGTATGTCGGCTACATATGCATGTTGTGTGTATGTCGGCTACATATGCATGTTGTGTGTATGTCGGCTACATATGCATGTTGTGTGTATGTCGGCTACATATGCATGTTGTGTGTATGTCGTCTACATATGCATGTTGTGTATATGTCGGCTACATATGCATGTTGTGTATATGTCGGCTACATATGCATGTTGTGTGTATGTCGGCTACATAAGCATGTTGTGTA
This sequence comes from Haliotis cracherodii, assembly GCF_022045235.1. Taxonomy (NCBI): domain Eukaryota; kingdom Metazoa; phylum Mollusca; class Gastropoda; order Lepetellida; family Haliotidae; genus Haliotis; species Haliotis cracherodii. The sequence goes on along the minus strand of NW_027266275.1, from coordinate 62,704,238 downwards.
TATGTCGGCTACATATGCATGTTGTGTGTATGTCGGCTACATATGCATGTTATGTGTATGTCGGCTACATATACATGTTGTGTGTATGTCGGCTACATATGCATGTTGTGTATATGTCGGCTACAAATGCATATTGTGTATTTGTCGGCTACATATGCATGTTGTGTCGGCTATATATGCATGTTGTGTGTATGTCGGCTACATATACATATTGTGCGTATATCGGCTACATATTCAAGTTGATGCGTATGTCGGCTACATATGCATGTTGCGTATATATCGGCAATATATGTAATTATTTGTCAAAACAATGACAAAATACATACAGACACAACAGATTGAACTGGGTAAGCAGTAATGAAGTGATGCGTAATTCTGTATTTACAGGATGCGTGACAACTTCACAAATACAACATGGATGGTAAGTTCCATGAGCTGACATGTTGAGCCACGATACTCACGAATGTAGCCCAGCTGTCACGTGTCATGTCCTGGACCACATCTGTAATGGCACCGAGGTATGTCAGGATCTTGACGTCATCACTAGACGTGTCCTCAAGTCTGAGATTGGTGACAAGGCTAACATTGTCACTAAGCACATTTTCTGTTCCATTAGACCGTCACAGTAAAGCAATTGGTGCTTGACAATGTCATCACTTGCACGGTTACAGAGAAGACATATGCCGAGCTTTACCAAAGAATCTACGTCGGTCGTTGTTGCAAAGTGTTTCACCAACTCATATTTTCGTTGCTTTTCATACACTCTTAGATGGAAATTCCGCAGAGTTGATGAATTTATCTAATACGCCTGAGAGCATCCATACTTATGAGCCACATTTAGTAGATCATGTGTTATGGATCTGGCACTGTGTGAGAGAGTGGTGACATACTGGGGTAATCTGAGATAGAAATTCGGCTTCAGAATGGTTGTGCCTGCTGCTCTACAGAGTCGTCCCAGAAAGAGAAGCTTCATTTTCTCCATCTTGCCCAGCATTGACCATAATCCTAGAACCTGAGTTGTAGCAGCTGTAGAGGATCTCCTGTGAAGGTTTTGGACTCGTCGTGCAAAGTAGCGCTGTAGGGTTTCCATCTCACTGATCTCACGATTGTTGATATTTGGCCAGAGCTCACATGCATAGATGGTAAAGGGGAAGATCACTCGTTGCCAGATAGTCGATGATGATACTGGGCTCAATCCTCCAGCTCTAAGACCAACATCTCTTAGGGAGTTGATTGTCTGTTGCGCCTTAGTAGTTTTTCACTTGCTTTTACCGTGTGTATCAGAGAGCCGGCATAAATCGTACTGCTTTGGATCTTCATTGTCTGAACACAGGTCTATTACAATGTCTTCTGTATTGCTAAAAGACAAGACACAGCTCTTATTGGCGTTATACGTCAGTCTCCAGCGCCGAGCATACTGGTGGATAGTATCAAGAGATATTTTCAGTCCATGTGCACTATCACTCAGGACAGTAGTGTCATCAGGCAGCAATACCGTCGGGTGTGCTCCTTACCAACAGTTAGTCCACATTGTAAATTATCAAGTTGACATATCAGGTCATTGATATAGACTAGAAACGTCCATGCTGAGAGCACGCGTTCTACACCTTGTTGAACGTTGAACAAATCACTTGTCCTCCATTGTATTTAACTCAAGCATTTGCTTCTTGATAAGATTGACGGATAATGTGCCACGCACGGCCTTTCACACCAAGATTGTATAGTTTCAGTAGCAACCCCTCATGCCATATCCTGTCGAAGGCCTTTTCGTTGTCCAGAAAGGCAACATATATATTTGAGTGTCTCTCTTGATAGTAGGGAAATAGCCTCCTTTAACACATATGTAGCAAACGGGCTCCATGCTCTTTCCGGAAGCCGCACTGGATACGATGTGGAAAATCAGGATTAATGGTTTTGATGTAGGACTGCAGTCTGTCTGGCAACCGTCTCTCACATACCTTCCCAAACACTGATGTTAGAGTGATACCGCGATAATTAGCTGGGTTGCATTTATCTTTGTTATTCCCTTTGTAGATGGGAATAATAGTTCCAGTTCTCATCATGACAGGAGTGTAACAAGTATTGATCATCATATCATAGAGATGTGCCAGATGTTTAAACAGAAGATTGTCAGCATTATGGAGGTGTTCTACAGTAATGCAGTCCGGACCAGGAGACTTTTTTCTTTTTCAGCCTCTTAATGGTTGATTTCACTTCATTAGATGCAATACTTGTCTTCAGGATTGGATCGTTCTCAAATATGTTACTGTTTGCTATATCACAAACCTTTGAATTTGTTTCCTCATTAAAGTCTGTTTCAAACTCCTACCGAGAGGAGACAGCAGATCCCCATAGTAATCAGTCCACATATTGCAGATGTCCTCGGGTGTGCTGGTCGTCTTGTCATTCTACAGTAGAGATGTACATGTTACATTTGTCTTCCTCCAGTTCCTGACAGTTCTATAAAATTCACCAATGTCCAATTCACAGGCAGAGTTCAGCTCTGTATACTTGTGTCTGTCCCACTGCCGTTCGGCTTTTCTTTTCTGTCGACGGAAGTTGCAATTAGCTGCTTTATACTGTTCATAAGAGCCATGTGCATCTCCTCTAGGTTTACCTTGAGATGTCCGTTGTCGTCTAGCATGACGAATCTGGTAGTGGTAGTAGTCTAGACTGGAGCCTCTTCAATAGGGTCGAAGGTATGGTCTGAAGTATCCTGTTGGGATGTACATTGCCGTTGACGTGTGGAGAGAGCTCACTATAGCATGTTCCACCATGTTGCTGTCATCATGTGTCACGTCTGGTAAGGTGTCACCAAGTATTTTGTTAACTTCAGATAAGTACATCTTCAGTTCAATGCCATTAGCCTTCTGCCATTTGTAGACTTGGGGAGTCCATAGTTTTTGCTCTGTTAAGAACGCATCACTACGAAATGATACCACCGCTGGTGAATGATCCGATATCTCGAAATTGATGTTCTTTATGGACAGAAGTCGACAGCACAGATCATTGAAGAGCATCTGGTAAGAAAATATAATCAATCAAAGATGACTGTGTTCCAGCCTTGTTGCACCGTGTCTCGAGATGACCTTCAATGACACTACAGTTGTATGATGGTATCTTGTATCCAAAAAAGTCTCCACAAAGAACAACATAACTGCTTTCTGATAACTCATCAACCACGTCAAACACTTCGTTGACACTCTCCTCATACACTGCTGTGTTGAGATTGCCCAGCTTTGGCACAAACACATTATCTTAAACGACATTATGGTGTAGCTCGATCATTTAATTATCGTCTTCGCCATGCTTGTGGTTTTGACACAGAGGTCCACCCATGGTACGACCCGGAATATGTAGAGGGCGTCATGGAACATGATAAATACAAACTTCTTTGGGATACAGCCACAGACATATCCAGGCCAACAAACCTGATCTTGTCCTTTTTGATAAATCCAATACAATCATTTATATCATTGAATGTTCTGTCCCCTTTGACACTAGTGTGACTGACAAGATTGCGCAAAAAAACATGGCAAATATGCGGACCTCGACCTACCAAATTGTCCGACTTCCCAATCTGTTGACTGACATTGGGAGAGTACCAGGGTCAGCCCTTCTGACAATCTGGGTAATGCAGAAGGCTGCAGAGTTGGGGACTCCTCACATTCTCAGAAAAGTTCTGGATGGGTTCGACTAGGCAGCGCTTCCTGGGAGAAGTCCCATTCGCTGTCTTGCTGGGTGCAGAGGGGGCAAGGGCCCTGAGCTGATGATGAGCCTAACCAGCCTGACTGTGCCAGGATCTCCAAAACCCTCTTTGCTGCATTTTGTATAATTTTAATCTGTAAATAATAATACTGGTGATGATGATGATGATGATGATGATGATGATGATGATGATGGTGGTGATGATGATCATGGTAATAAGTACGACACCATTGTTGTGTTTCATTACACCAGATTGTCTGAAAAAGGTAATTTAAAAAGTCCAAATCTAATACGGCGCTAGGTTCTGATTGGTATTCGAAACCGGTTTTGGAAACTGTTCCCATGCGCCCAAACACCATTACTTCGCTGTTTAAGTTCTCTTGTGGATACAGAGGATGTTCCGCCTTGGTTGTGCAAAGGTCGAAGAATACTTCAGCCAAAGAAAGGTGATTTGACTGACCCTAAAAATTTCCGCCCTATTACCTGTCTGAATACACAGTACAAAGTATTTACATGTGTCTTACAGATAGTGTGTCATCATACTGCGCATACATGGAGCAGAAAGGAGCCAGAAAGAATGGGTGTTGGGGTTGTAATGATCAATTGCTAGTTCAGTAAATGACCCTTGGATTGGCTATAATAATAATAATAATAATAATAATACAATCTCACTAAAATCAGCCCTTAGTTCTCGCTTCCGCTAAACAAAGATCTGAAGACATCCCATTGAGGGTCACGTCAGAACGACCTTTCATCCGACTAATCAGAGCGTTGCTTACCAGATTATGAAAGTGACAGTCGGAATGTGTTTTTTCTATTCATGTAACGGGGTATTCCGAACGATAGTTACGGGTTAAACGACTGAATCCATACAATCTAGACCATCTAATAGCCATTCCAGAATGTTCTATTGTTCAGGTTTCAAATTTGTAATCGAGAATTCATCAAAATATGTTTCGAAGCGTAGTCGCCAATGTGAAATTAGTGCCGTAAAGCACGAGAAAGCTGCCCTCTGATTGATCATTCCATTGGTTGGTCAACGTTCGCGCAAGGTCGGTCTGACGTGACCCGTAATGGGATGTCCTCAGATCTTTGTTTTGCGGTAGCGAGAACTAAGATCTTATTTTAATGAGATTTAATAATGATAATAATAATAATAATAATAATGATGATGATGATGATGATGATGATGATGATGATGATGATGATGATAATAATAATAATAATAATAATAATAATAATAATAATAATAATAATAATAATAATAATAATAATAATAATAACAACAACAACAACAACATCGTAATGTATACTTCAATATGAAAGACACTGTTTTCGGAAGTTGAAAGGGAAAGGGCGTAGGGGAAATCCCTGGAAGGTCCTGGGTAGAGGTCTTGGAAGGGGCGTGGGAAAGATATCTTGTATGGGTGTTTCATCGCCATACCGCACCACTAAAGGAAACACCACCTCTTGAGATAGTCGCGCAACGGCACGTGACTACTACCAACTGTTTCAAGCCGTATCTGGAAATGTGACCAGGAAAAGAATACCCAGAAACTGTTCTACGTTTTTTCCGAGTGCGGGACAAGGCCGTCTGTGTCACGATGTGACTTTGAGAGATAGTTAAAATGTCGCATTGTTCTGTCAGACCTGATTAACAGCCCTGGAAGGAAGTGGGCATCATAAGACAGAGCGTGGATGTACACACAGCCTTTAACTGGTGAGTACATAACCTTATATAGTTGGGACGTACGCATAGCTAAGTTGGCTGCTCACAACCCATCGAAACTATTTTTATGACACATGTGTTTCAGTGCAAGAAGCTATTGTATTAACTGTGAGTGTTTCATTCACCTACAAAATGCCACACTAGCGTTCCTAATGTCACTGCTTGTAGTGCGTCCGTAAAAACAAATTCGTGTTGTTGGGGAAGCACTTGTCCCTGATATTATATTTCTTGCTTTCCTTATCAGCTTCAGGTTGATATTGCTTTTTGTATGAACAAAATTGTGCATTCATTAGACTGAGTATTACTTTGTAATCCTACTTTATATTTTTGGATGCCTATGGTCGTAGTTTAACACTGTACTTGACTGACATACGAATCTGACTGCCACTGTTTGCACAGTGTCAAGTGCAGTCGTGCAGCTGATAGCACTGGGTCAAGCTGACCCATTGGTGGTGGTTTTCACACATTATACGGCACGTACTTTCTCAGTTGCTACAATGTGACAATATTTTCTGGAATATGTAATGGTGTTATAGGTATGAGAGCTTCAGTCTTTATACGGAGACATAAGAACATTTTCTGGTTCTCTTGCCGTGTTGTAGTTGAGTCATTGCGGCGTACATAATCCACACTCACTCACTGACTCAGTGAGTGTGATGTATTGTGATGTATGTATGCTATAACGTCCACGTGCATTTTGCTTGACTGTTTTCCTCCATAACATTTTTAACAGGTGTGAAAACAATTCCGTTGAAGACATTGCAAATCGAAAATGGCTACGTGTTGACGCACCGTTTGTCTCAGGCCACCAACATTTTCCAATAACATATATCCAATTCATATACCGGATTCTTTGTGTAGTCAGGTTCATTGAACTACATACTACCTGTGCGTTTCATTTTTAAGAGTGTATATGGTTATTAATGAAAACGAGAAAGAACCAGGCTGACATGACTCGACCTTGCCCAACACCTTGTTTAAAGGGAAAATCATCAGATCTTTCTCCGTGGTATGATATAAAAGCCCAGCTGTCCATATAGCTAAGGTGAAGCAGATCCCAGAATGTGCACTTGACACCAAGTTCTTATAACTTGATGAATAGACCGCCTTTCCAAATACTATGGAAAACTTTTTCTTTATCTAAAAATGCAGCAATCACTTGAGAATATCTTTCTAGGTAGAATAAACACATTCTAAAACGCTGAATTCAAACATGATTTCTGTTGTAAGTTAGTGGGACGCCAGGTGAACGCGATCATATGTTAACTGTCATATCAGGGATTGTACCCATACAAGATACTTTCTCAGTTGCATCTGCAAAAGCAGATACAGTAAACTACGTTTATAACGAACACGCTTATAACGAAATGTGTTTTGATCCCGACAATTTGCTGTGTATTTGCTGTATATAATCTATATATATGCTTATAACGAGCTACGGTTATAACGAGCTAAAATTAGTGGTCCCTTTGAGTTCGTTATAACCGTAGTTTACTGTAATTGTTATATTTTACACTTTGAACTACCGACTATCTACCACCCCTAGGATATCAAATGGTCGGCACCTAATGACAGGAGGACTGTACAATACCTATGTCATATTGCTCAAGCGAGATGTAAAAATGTGGAATGTATTAGAAGCGAACATAAAATATAGCTTTCAGGGCACACCTTGAAGTTGCCGATTATGAATTATTGCGACTTAGAATGAACACGTTATTCTTAATCCGAGCGTAGTCTTACATGGTAGGAGTGTTGCTATTTAAAAGTATCATTTAATATATATGTAATCGTAATCATACAGATGCACGCTTCTCATGCCACCTAACCTGATGCACTTGTGAATGACATCATTTTTTAATATTCCGAGTGCAGCTTGACACGACCATAGCTCGCCAATTATGGCGACTCTCCGTCGCCTGGTGACCTTATTATTGATTAATGTTTACTGATTTTTACTGATGTCTTGAAATCAGTATGAACTTAGTTGCTATTTCAACGACCCGCTATCTAGCTATGTTGTGGACGGTGTGATCGTGTAAATTGTCTTAGTTTTAAATATATTTATTTAGTAGACAAGCTTTGAACTACGGGATACATTTTATCATCACCCGCCAACTCCTATATCGTGCTTGATATCTTTCTTCTCCGGAAGCTAGCTGACTAGACATGTAAATAGCTGAGATTATCTCTCTAATGTCATATTATTGACTGAGACTTGATAACCGCCTCCGTGGTCTTGTGGTAGAGCGTCCGCCCGGAGAGCGAAAGGTCCGGGGTTCGATCCCCGGCCACTTCGCAACAAAAGATGATACTTGTTCTTACCCTGTCTGACGCTCGGCATTAAGGGGCTAGAACACGGACTGGTCGGCGCGGAGTCAGTATACTGTGTCTGAGTGGGGTATTCATGTTAAACTGCGGCATGGTATCTCAGTGAGCTAGCACTATAAATCGGCATAAGTCCGGACTAGTACAAGTAGACACACAAACACACACACGTACATACACGTCGCTATATAAGTGAAATAATCTTGGACGCAACGTCAAATCATTTCACCTCACCTGAGACTTAATAAAGACTGACCGTGTGATACGATTACTTTTTTCAAGAGGAAAACATTAAACGTATTTTCTGATTAAAACGGGGATGAGTTAGGACATGAAGAGTTACCAGTAACACAAAAGCACGAATGTTATTGAAAGATTAAAATAATTGAAGTATAGTGACAAGTGTTTGACAGATAACAAATGACATTCCCCCCTGTGGATATGAACCACAATTATATGAGAGAAACAACACTACCTGGAATAGCGTCCATTATGTCATGTGCCTGACTTTTACTCACAGCAGGCAAGGGTGCGTTCATCCGGTCGTGATCACTTTATCTGATACGTGATGAAATGGATCTAGAACAAAAGTCTTCATGAAAATATTTGGACCAGTGCGCTAGTGTAAATCACAATACGGCTAATGTAGTAATTTAACTTAATTATTTAACTCGTAGTATGAAATCGTTTTAAAGTTTTAAATTCATATTGTCCTTTACAACTGATGATAATGTAGCGGCCACACTATTTCAAAGTCCCGTGATGGGATTCGAACCACGGACCTTCTGATCCGACATCAGACGTCTTGTCCACATGACCATAAAAGGTTTACCCCGTCAGCAAACTGACGAAGTTAGGATGTCACATGTGGGGACTCTACGCTCTGCTGCACGCTTCCGACAACGGAAGGCGCGAACCGGGCGGTATAGTAGGGTACAGAGACATTATCGTCTCACATTTGATATAAACGTGCTCAACCCCATACTAAATCTCACAGTCCCTGAACCGTAAACGGTTCCATTCTGCCCAGCTCTTACTAGTACTGTAATGCTATAGCCCTAAATGAAGCAAGTCTAGATGTTCCTCAGGTTCAGGATCTCCCATCTCACTGCGGATCCTTTTCAATTTAAAGTTAATTGTTTTTTTCTATCAAAATTATATATTTTCAGAGACTAAGCGTTGATCTACTCCATCTTGGGTACCAATGTTCGGTGATGGGATTCGAAACACAGGGAACAGGGACTAGTATATCGATACATCAGTAAACCGATAACAGGCTCCCGTATACCGATATCAGTCACTAGCATACCGATAACAGGCACCAGTAGACACATAACAGATAACAATATACCGATAACAGGCACCATTATTCCAATAACGAGCATCAATATATCGATAACAGGCACCAGTATACCGATAACAGGCACCAATATATCGATAACAGGCACTAGTGAACCGATAACAAGCATCAACAGACCGATAAGAGGCACACATATATCGACAACAGGCACCAGTCTTCCGATAACAGGCATCAATATTTCGATAATAGGCTCCAGTATACCAATAACAGGCATCAAGTAAACCAATAACAGGTACCCGAATACCGATATCAGGATCCAGTATACCGATAACAGGTACCCGTATACCGATATCAGGCTCCAGTATACCGATAACAGGTACCCGTATACAGATATTTGGCTCCAGTTTACCGATAACAGGTACCCGTAAACAGATATCTGGCTCCAGTATACCGATAATAGGTACCTGTATACCGATATCAGGCTCCAGTATACCGATGACAGGTACCCGTATACAGATATCTGGCTCCAGTATGCCGATAACAGGCACCAGTATGCCGATAATAGGTAACAATACACCGATATCGGAATCCAATATACCGATATCAGGCTCCAGTATACCGATAACGGGTACCCGTATACTGAAATCAGGCTCCAGTGTACCGATAACAGGTACCCGTATACAGATACCTGGCGCCAGTATACCGATAACAAGTACCCGTATACAGATATCTGGCTCCAGTATACCGATAACAGGTACCCGTATACCGATATGAGGCTCCAGTATACCGATATCAGGCTCCAGTATACCGATAACAGGTACCCGTTTACAGATATCTGGCTCCAGTATGCCGACAACAGGCACCAGTATGCCGATAACAGGTAACAATACACCGATATCGGAATCCAATATACCGATATCAGGCTCCAGTATACCGATAACGGGTACCCGTATACAGATATCTGGCTCCAGTACACCTACAAAAGGCACCAGTGTGCCGATAACAGGTAACAATGCACCGATTACAGGTGACAATACACCAATATCAGGATCCAGTATACCGATATGAGGCTCCAGTATACCGATAACAGGTAACAATGCACCGATATCAGGATCCAATATACCGATATCAGGATCCAGTATACCGATATGAGACTCCAGTATACCGATAACAGGGAACAATACACCGAAAGTTAGGATCAAATATACCGATATCATGATCAATTATACCGATATGAGGCACTATATACCGATAACAGGGAACAATACACCCATATCAGGATCCAATATACCGATATCAGGATACATTATACCGATATGAGGCTCCAGTATACCGATAACAAGTAACAATAGACCGATATCAGGATCAAGTATGCAGATAACAGGCACCCGTGTGACGACGAAAGGACAGTATAACGATAACAATGACTGTAACATGACAATAGAGGCAACACGGGTTGACACGACATTTATAGTGTCAAGTTTGATAACGACCACAAGAAAGACAAGTGGGAACGGTATGACAACAGAGACCAAAATAACAACACGAAACGATATGACAATAACATGGACCGGAATGATGACAACATGGGACGGTATGACAATACCAGAGACAAGAATAACGACAACACGGGGCGGTATGACAATACCAGAGACAAGAATAACATCACGGGGCGGTATGACAATACCAGAGACAAGAATAACGACAACACGGGGCGGTATGACAATACCAGAGACAAGAATAACAAGATGGGGCGGTATGACAATACCAGAGACAAGAATAATGACAACACGGGGCGGTATGACAATACCAGAGACAAGAATAACGACAACACGGGGCGGTATGACAATACCAGAGACAAGAATAACAACACGGGGCGGTATGACAATACCAGAGGCAAGAATAACGACAACACGGGGCGGTATGACAATACCAGAGACAAGAATAACGACAACACGGGGCGGTATGACAATACCAGGGAACTATGGACCGGACATGTGTATAACATTACCAGTACAAGGCTTGCTGGTCTTGATGATGTACAGGCTGACTTGATACAGCTAGTTTTGCGCTGTCTGTGTCGTAAAACAATATTCATTCTCTCACATTGATTAGTGACGCTAGTGCAGATCCACAAACTGACTGTTTCTTCATTTCCGTCCAGCATGGCACAGTTGGCAAGTGACTGCATAGTTAAGAATAGTTACCCAACAACAAACATTGCAATACACGTCATATTATATGTACCAGCAACAAACAAATACGCGACCAAATACCGTCTAGTGTGTGTTGCGTACATGTCAGAAAAACTATGGTATTTTTCTCAGCTTCCATGCAGCGTTATTGCTGCCAGCAAGGACGCAACGCCTACACAACTTCCCTGCAACGACTGACACACTGTGTTTGAGAGAGATCTGTCGGTGCAGCATATACGCACATTCAAGCAATGTGTCCGACCGAGACAAGGTGACTAAACTTTTCATTTCCGACAAGAAGAGGAAAATATGTAATATTGGAACGTAGGAGGCCCAGTGTGTCGCGGTATTCATAGATACACATCAGAGAGTACGAATACAAAAGGAAATATATGTGTATTAAACTGTCGGGCAAAATACCAAACAATAGATTATAAGATTGATCTGAGTGAGGTATGATTACGATTATTGTCAAGTTGTCATGTAAGCTGGAATAATTCTGACAGCGGATTTAATCAACATTCACTCACTCGGTATTACAACAGCATCTAGACAAGCGGTGAAAAAACCTACTCACTCAATCGTGTGCTGATAACTATGTACAGTGTGTAGATGGAGGGATACCATCACTTCGTACATTGCCGTGATGCTGGCTGATTCCACAGTCTGTCACTGTGATGACTTAAAGCCGTATCATGATTAATCAATGATCAATTCCAGACTTAACATCGCAGAGTTAACACTTTTAGGTTAAGATGTCAAGCTAATAATCAATGAGGATCACTAGTGTAAATACCGAGCACCAGTCATGGTAGCTGGGATGAAAACGAGGCTTCAGCCACTCGACATCTGATTTCCGGGTCAACACAGGCGATCACCTGTCCACCCCTAAGGACCCTGGATATACAGGCAAAGCGCCCCTATATATATTTACCCTCTGTCCAGGGTCGTATACACATCTATCGTTTAATGTAAGTACATAAGGCATCGAGAACAATGGGGAGTCGGGCAACTTGGTACTTGGTATGCAAGCGTGGCTTTTCGAAAACGAGGTCTGCATATTTGTCATGTGTTTTCTGAATCTTGTCAATCACATTTGTGTCAATAGGGACAGAAAAATTCAATGATATAAGTGATTTAATTGGATTTATCAAAAAGGACAAGATCAGCTTTGTTGGCCTGGATACGTCTGAGGCTGTATACGGGACTTTTCCAAAGAATTTTGTATTTATCATTTTCCATGACGCCCTCTACATATTCCGGGTCGTACCATAGATGGACCTCAGTGTGAAAACTACAAGCATGGCGAAGGCAGTAATAAAATGATCGAGCCACTCCATCATGTCGCTTAAGATACCGTGTTTGTGCCAAAGCTGGGCATCCACTGACAATGTGTTGGACAGTCTCATTAAATTCATTTCATAATCTACATTTCATATTCACATTTTGATGCAAAATCACACATTGACGGTTTCGAGATGGAAGTGACTTGTCCTGAGCAGCAAACAGAAAGTCTTCTGTTTCACTTTTCAGGCCAGCCTACCTCATGCAAGCGAAGGACTCTATAGGGTCGCTGATCTTCTCAGTGGGCACAAACTCGATGCAGTGGTCGTTCAGATGGCCTCTCCTTGAAAAACTGAGTGTGGGCCGATTTGATATGGCACTTCACTTTGTTGACACTCATTTCTGTACCGCCCAGCAGTACAGACCCATCAACAAAATCAACATTGACATTGAGATTATGTTCCACATCCATGGCTCGTTTACGAAAACTGTGGAATGCCTTGTTTATGAGTCTTGACATGCTTCACAAGAGGATCATCCGAGAAAAGGACATGCCGATATCATTAGAAAAGGACTCGACAAGGAGAATCTGTTTTTTGAGTGTGGATCCTCCATTGGCAATAAGTTCAAGGTCATCCATTTAAAGGTGGTGAAAAGAGAAAGGGGTGTAGGGGATCTGTGCTGAGGAGGTTCATGATGATAACATTCCTCTTCGCTAAGTAAAAGGTTCAAAGGAAGTAGTGAAGAAACAGAAAAGCAAAGGACTGAAAAAGTCCTCTTCTTATAGAAATGGGTTCCGAAGTCACCACCTGCCCCTGCGAATACATCTCAAGTTGAGTTGACCAGCCATTCATTAAAGGCTTGAGTAAAACAAGTATTCGCTCGAGGAGGTCAGTATATTCCAATGACTTGAAAATGCATTCGTACAGAATCATACACCTTTCTGTAGTGTATCCAACACATTGAGAGGTTACGGTGGTAAGTTTTAGCCAATCCAAGGTTCATTTCCTGAACGTGCAATTGATTCCACCAACCGCAACATCCCTTTCTGGCTCCTTTCTGCTCCATGTAAATAATGTCATTGGGAGGGGTGGGAGGGGGGGGGGGGGGGGGGGGGGGGAGTTTTGAGGGTCGTCAAATCACCTTTCTTAGGGTGAAGTATTCTTCGACCTTTGTACTGTGTATTCAGACAGGTAATAGGGCGGAAGTTTTTAGGGTCAGTCAAATCACCTTTCTTTGGCTAAAGTATTCTTCGAACTTTGCACAACCAAGGCGGAACATCCTCTGTATCCACAAGAGAACTTAAACAGCGAAGTAATGGTGTTTGGGCGCATGGGAACAGTTTCCAAAACCGGTTTCGAATACCAATCAGGCCCTAACGCCGTATCAGATTTGAACTTTTTAATTGGCTTTTTCCAGGCAATCTGAATTGTGTAATGAAACACATCAATGATGACTTTATTTTGTCGTGTACTTATTCTCCCTATCATCACCACCACAATCATCATTATCATTATTTATTATTATCATTATTATCATTATTGTTGTTGTTTCAATTTCCATGAACCCAAAATATCTATACATACAGCCTAGGGCAGGCAATACTTACATGTATTCAAAATTATATTCAAAGGTTTTAGATCTGACCTCAAATGATCTAGATATAGATAAAGAGAAATAAATTCATTCGAAAACAAGATAATTCAAGAGTGTGTCCCTCTAGTATGACTTGTTAAGGGGAAGTAACTCGGTATGACACATCAAATCAACCTCACCAACGCTACAATGGGTCGCGTTTGATATATCCGTGTGGCAGAAACTATGTGTAACCACAACAAGGTGTGAATGGGTAATTATATTGATTAATCCGGGTGCTTGCCGTGCAGTGTGCATGCTCGTGCATGTATATATGTCACGCGAGCAGGTTTCCATGTCTTTTCCTTCATGTGGAGCTCGGGCGTAAACAAACATCTTCACGTTTTTTGAGTGTCCGGATGATAAGTGAACAGGATAATATTAAACCCTTTGCTGACAAAGTACGACCGCATTTTTTCGGATAAATAAGACATTTTTACAGCAAGTTTTTCGGTTTTTTTAAAGCGTCCGTCGGGACATCCGGATTACTATCGTCCGGATAGGCGGAGGGCAGTCGTGTGGCCTAGTGGTTAAAGCGTTAGCTCATCACACTGAAGAACCGGGTTCGATACCCGACATGGGTACAATGTTTGAAGCCTATTTCTGGTGTCCCCCGCCGTGATATTGCTGGAACATTGCTAAAAGTGGCGTAAAACCATACTCATTCACTCACTCACTCACCGGATATGTCAGTGTGTATATAATAAATCAGCACGGCCAAAGTCACCTCTTGATGTGGTCCGTCTTTACAACACGCCAAACACCCGAACCTCAGAAACCAAACAATTTAATTATACGTCCAGCCCTCCATAAACTGTCCTTCGAAAAACAGTTTGCTCCGGCCATAGTCTCAGCTACGAGTTAGCCGACGAAAGCTGAGCATGACAGAATCAAGTAAAACCAGTTCTCATTGTCAGTAGATAATAGCTGGATCCTAACTCCCACGGCGCCTGTTGTCGAACCATGCTTATCCGTCCATGACACTGTATGCGGCTTTCTATGCGAGCTCGCCCGACGCGGCGAATCGACGATCATCTGCTGCCTTGACGTCTGGTCGTATCGAGGCCGAGTGAGCATTACGACTGCAACCGGAGAGGAAGTGTTTAGCTTTGAGAGGTTAAAGTTGATTCCACAGGCTGAGGTTTACCCCATTGCGCTTACGGTAAAGGGTGTGTGTATCCTCGCGGCTGTTATTTCACAGCAGACGCTATGCCTATCATGTGAAGGTCTAGATGCACTCTCCTTCTATAATGGATAACTAGGTCTAGCGTTGGGAACAGAGATATCATTTTGCAAGTAAGTAGCAACTTTGACGGTCCTATTAATACACTTATCACATAATGGGTCGAACTAATTATCTATCTAGATCACGAACGAAGGCTGCCAAGCACGAATGGAAGCTGGTTGCAAATGATAGGGAAAATGATTCGAAGTTGGCATCGTCGAGATCCTGATTTATACGTTATGTGTCTTTATACTTAACGCCCGGTAGTTGTAGAATACACCTGTAGCAAGGTTGGTTATAGTTCAGAGTTGTAAGTCGTGTTCTGATCTAACCGCCGAAATTGCTTTTTAAGTTGATTATGAGGCACATTTTCTTCCTCAATATCGGGGTCACTCATAGCCCAGGAATGAAGCTTCATGGTGAGTGGGTGGATCGTATGTGGCTTAAATGGGTTGCTACAAAAGAAAATATTTCGAAAACGCGTCCCGTTTTGATGAATGTATTCATCCAAACCCCATACTTCATTATACGTGCAGAGCAAATGTTCAATTTATTCATGATACCGGAATAACACGTACGTGACACTGATCATAAATATATTTTTATATATAAATTATATTAATATATATAGCATATATATCGTATATGTATCGCTTACACCTGAGCATGTATATGAGCGTGGGGACCGGTACACAATAGCGCTCACCAGTGACACTGTATTGCACAGGTAATATGCTTTATGATGGATTTGAATTATTCTTTGCTATCTATAATGAATACTGTTGAAAACAGATTGGGAAAAAAAGGTAAGTTATGATTATCTACTTAGTAGACCACTGTGAGGTAGCATATATCTGACTCAGTGCTCAGACAGGGTAAAGGAAGGAAAGTAGTCACGCCTAATTCCCCTTCAAAGGTATTTAGGTTGCAGCGTTCTTCTTACGGCGGGTGCAAGGGTGGGTGAGCCTGCGGAATTACGTCCCTCGGGCATCAACATAATACCTGTTATCACGCTGTATTGAAATCCTAGATTTAGCTGACAAGCAGCAATATGGCCAGTGAGTATAGACTCCCTGATGACTCCAATGCCATGTATAAACTGACTCAGACATATGCTCGGTGTTGTTGGGAGAGTATGCATTTGAAGGAGTTATTGGGAGAGTATGCATGGTCGCTAAATTCCTAACCTGAAGAAGATGCCAAAAGGAATAAATAATTCAGATACCGTGTTACTTTAAAGTTTTGTACTCTTTTCTGTATTTAATTCATTTTAGTAGGCGGTACGTGTATTGCCACTCTTCCCTTCCTCGTCGTTGTACACATGCCCCAGTCATATAAGGCTTTACAGAGTTGCGTCCCTTCAGCGTGTCATGATCCGTTGAACGAATCCCAGATCCGTCCCAATTATGATCCCTGCTTGGGTAAGCTCCATACCCGTGCTCGTCAGTTTTCAATGATGGAGTAAGCTGCTTCTCCGCCCTGCATCACTTGGGGCTCTCCTCCCGCATCAAGCTGTCACGCCGTGGTAAAATAGAAATACTGTCGCGTTATATCCCTGACACGCACGCACTCCTGTATGTATATATTCTACACCGTGATGGACTAGTTACCGAACATTTATTTTAACATGCTGTTGTGGTGAATGTGTTATCTTGTGTTGGAACATGCATGGAAACATTTTGTGACACATTTTATTGCTGAATGGGATCTTCAGGCTCGTCGGTTAAAAAAAATTCTCTCAATTGAAAAATATATTTTGTTCTTTCCTTTTTTTACGATCTGCGTATCACATCAGCTGATAAAAAACAGCCAATATACAATGGTCAGTATTACCTGTGTAGCATGGACGCATAACACATAAACTTGACCTCGAATACCTACATGAACCTGAATGCCATATTGTGCCCAGTGGTAATATATTCATGCTCACGATAGAACGAATACGATGCATGTATAATACCATTAATTAAAACACAACTGTAGGAATACCGCATATATTCTTACGTTTAACTAGCTGACTCGTAATATATTTGCAATAGAGTTATAACACTTATCTAGGTACTCATTCAGTCAGATGATTTGGACATTTATACATATACTCAACAACAAAAGTCCCCGTGACACCAATATTTTAGTGTATTTTTCAAACAAGTAAAGTTTGGTTTTCATTATTGTAGTACATGTATGGAATCAAGTCACAAAAAAGAAACTGCTACAGAAAAGCATGCGTCCCATGCCAAAGTTGACTTTTATGCAAGCCCTATGCATTTCACTACCCAAGAATGGGTATAAAGACATGTGCGTTAACGGGATTCCAGATGCATTGTTTAGCATCGTGCTGACAATAATCACTAAGAAAAACAACAAAATTACGCAATTATTCAACATTACGAAATGCCATGCCTGTCCGAAAATGAGCGTCTGCGGGCCACTGGTATGCTTGAAGCAGGATTAAGTCAACGTGACGTTGCAAGACAATTTTACGTCCACAGAAACACCATTTGGTGTTTATGACAACGTTGTCAACAGATGAATGCAGTCAGAGACCATCATCGGAGTGGCAGGCCACGCGTAACCAATAATCAACAAGACAACTGGATTCGACCAACACACCTACGAAATCGATTCCAGCCAGCAACAGTGACTGCAAGAAACATCCCTGGCCTTCGACGAATATCTTCACAAATCGTACGTCGTCGCCTCAGATGTGTAGGGATTGTCACCAGAAGACCCGTCAGTCGTCCCATTTTGACAGGAAACGGCCATGCGGTGGGGACAAGTTCTATTCACTGACGAGTCCACTGTACAAACTGTACAAACAAGCTTAAATACCCTGATTGAATAAACCATAGATATTCTTAGTTCTGTCTATGAAAGTGTTTGCTCATGTATTGCACCTGACGCTAATGTCATCACGACTTATCATACCTCCATGTCAGAATGATGAGATCAGAATGATGAGATCAGAATGGTCCACGCGATCTCGATAAAATACTGTGTAACCCGCCTTGGAGGGTAATAAATTTGTCAGCGTGGGAATAAATCTCTTATACCCCGCCAGAAGCAATACAGGCTGCACGTGGATTTCTGTTACGCAGAATAAATCCCTTATACCCCGCTTTTTCCGAGTCAATGGAAATCACCCGACAAAGCACAAATTGACCTCAGCTGATTCGAACAGCTGTTTTCTATCAATTTTAAATCTGTGTTAATTCCTCTACAATGTCACATTAAAATATGTCGGTAAGATAAATTCGTTGAGGCAGGATCACTTGGGGTTGTATGCGTCCCTTGTTAGGCAAGGCGAGACGCATAAAACCTCACGTATCCTGAGGGATCCTGTTGCAACATATAATGTTATACCGAATGCACACTAACGTCAATTTGTGCAATAAAAGTAAGTGAGTGAGTGAGTGAGTATGGTTTTACGCCGCTTTTAGCAATATTCCAGCAATATCACGGCGGGGGACACCAGAAATAGGCTTCACACATTGTACCCATGTCGGGAATCGAACCCGGGTCTTCGGCGTGACGAGCTAACGCTTTAACCACTAGGCTACCCGACCACCCCGTACAATAAAAGGGATAAATAGATTGCCTGACTCTTAGAGTGGCGTAATCGAACATCGGACAATGGTACTTTTGATCGCCTGTCCAATATTAAGTCTACATAATATCCACAGGCACTGTAAACGTAGTTAGATCAAAGTGTGCAGATAACGACAACGTTTGTGTTTTCGATAAACAGTAAACTACGGTTATAACGAACACGCTTATAACGAACTGACGGATATAACGAACTTACTTTTTTGTCCCGACTATTTGCTGTAGTTATGCTGTATATATGCATATAACGAACCACGGCTACAACGAACTAAAATTTGTGATCTCTTTGAGTTCGTTATAACCGTAGTTTACTGTATTTCATTTCATAATCCACTGCAGGTGTGATACATTTAAAACGTCAACGCCAGAGAGTAACCAGTCTGGATTATGAACCATAACCGATTCCATTGGGTGTAAAAGGCTAAAAAGCGGTAAAAATTATATGAAAGGATGGAATCAAAGAAATCAATTATGACACCAGATGTTTACGAGGAGGTTCACAATGTGATGGATTTGACATTTTGCAGAAAATTGTAATTGTGATGGCCTTTTAGCGATACAGCCAACAGCTAAATTGACTTCTTCCCAAAGTCATGAACCATGACACCAAGTTGGTTTACATGGGTCGCTATGGCAAATATTTTACATTTCAATCTATGACCAAACAAACATTATAAAACCTAGTAACCTGATCCGAAAAATCTCTTTAAGTTAGAAAAATAAGAATGTAAAAAACAACTTGCACCGTCATTTTCTGGGGACTGCCAGGGCTGACAGTTCAATACCTGCTGACATCGACCTGCAACATAAAGGAGACTCGAGATCCTGTATGTCAAATTAACGCTCACTCAGTTTGTGTTGCTCCTGGCAACCACCAAACGTGCATTTATGACTGCAACCAGAGTGAATAGTGTAATATGTCAAGGCCGGCAACTCTGCCTACGCCAGCGCACAACGGCAAAGAAATGCACTGCCGCCCAGATGTGTAAGAGAACCTGGTTACAACAATAACACTTCACAAATCTTACACTCCCTTCATTATATTCGCCGTCATTTAATTTCCCAATCCGGGTAGTGAGATTTTGTGTTATATTCAGGCACCTTCGTGGATGTGGGCGTGGTATCTTGTTTTCACGGGTTATTTACGGACGAAGTCGCTTCAGGGTGGATCAGGGCTTCTGGTCTTATCTGGGTCAAGTTTCAAACAAGTGTTAACTGCAATCCGTAAAGTAAACATTTCGTTAAATAAAAGTGTGCGTTCATGTAATTCTGTTAATTTTGAGGCTGTCATATTTATTTTCAAGTAAAGTTAAAACCTTACATTTATTAATCCTTTGTGGGATTTGTGATTCAATGATATTGACACATTTTAACGTATCAGGTTAAGGATTAAAGGTTCTTCGAAAAGTATTAACCATGGTTGGAATTACATTGCAACCTCGTTGATCACCGACACTGTAGATTAGGACAGTGTTGATCCCGACACTGTTAATCCCGACAATGTTTTGATTATCCTGACACTGTTAGTCACGACAATGTTTTGATTATCCGGACACTGTTGATTCCGACACGGTTTACTTTACATTTTCCGGGCACTGTTAATCCCGACACTGTTTAAATTATCCGGACACTGTTAATCCCGACACTGTTTAAATTATCCGGATACTGTTAACCCCGACACTTTTTAAATTATCCGGGCACTGTTAATCCCGACACTGTTTAAATTATCCGGGCACTGTTAATCCCGACACTGTTTAAATTATCCGGATACTGTTGATCCCGACACTGTTTAAATTATCCGAACACTGTTGATCCCGTCACTGTTTACATTATTAGGGCACTGTTGATCCCGTCACTGTTAACATTATCAGGGCACTGTTGATCCCGTCACTGTTTACATTATCAGGGCACTGTTGATCCCGTCACTGTTTACATTATCAGGGCACTGTTGATCCCGACACTGTTTAAATTATCCGGAAACTGTTGATCCCGATACTGTTTACATTATCAGGGCACTGTTGATCCCGACACTGTATAATTTTTCCGGACACTGTTGATCCCGACACTGTTCAAATTATCCGGAAACTGTTGATCCCGAAACTGTTTAAATTTTCCGGACACTGTTGATCCCGAAACTGTTTAAATTTTCCGGACACTGTTGATCCAGACACTCCTACATTCGGACTACTACAGGTTGGAACGATTATATAAAGATCGCAACCGAAGGTTATTTCGTTCATCGGGAAATGCCTTAATATCGCACCATTTCACTGGTAAGATAACCAACCAGGTTTGTGGGGGGCCGCTCTTCATGAAGCGTATTTGTTAGATTTAAGCCGAAGGGGTTAAGACGTCCGTCCAGACAGATGATAAATATGACAAATCTAGTATGATAAATACGATATAACCATGAAACTATGTTTGATCTAAATACTAGCCCAGAAGACGAGGTAAACAGCTAAGGTAACAACACGTCTCTGATATTGTCGTATTCGTTGGTAGCTTCATCGTATGCTAATCGTATGCTAAGGTCGCGGAACGGGAAGACGTGGGCTCAGCTATTGTCAATCCGTACACAGACCAAGTGGACTGAATAAACAAATATATACATTTGGTATTTATTTTCTCCCTCTCAATTTGTCTATACATCAGAAGCATGTTTTCCTTTCAAAGAACATTCAAAAGGTCTGGGTCTCAGATTTCATCTGCACGGGGACGTTTTAACTGAATCAATAGACAGAGAGCCCGAAGTGGTTTCGAACAGTTATGGCCCTTACGTTTGTATAATCATCAGGTTTACGTATATACATGTTACACGGTGCCGCGATTTTTATAATAAGATTGCCCAAGCCAATGAATTAACTATTTAGATTATTGCTTAATCGTTGTGCTTGAACTTTATTGATTCGCTTCAACCGACGAGCCGTGTCTTGCCGTGTTATAATGTATGTCACCGCATTGGACAATGTCAGCTTTGACCCAGGTGTGACCTCTTTGCTTCACTACCCAGCTCCCCTCTCTCTCCCCACTCGTCGTGGCCCTCGGGTGTGTACGTATCACCCCTCAGTACATTCCTTGACATAGTTTGGTTGGCATAGAGACGGCACAGACAAGTCAGATAGAGTGTTTGTTTGTACCTCTGTCTGAAGTATAGACACTTCGGTATATACTGCTCTACCAGTGTGTTGGTAGACTAACATTTAGTCTCTGAAATCTTATATTACACAATATCTTTCTTGACTAAAACAAATTCCCTATGTGGAACAGAGAGGGCTTGAGCTGGCTAGACTTGCTTTTGTATGCGTTTCTAGATTTTGTTTTCATAAAATAAATATATTCCGCGGTCATGGTGCAGGACAAGTGTGTTGGGGCGATGTGGGTTGGCATTTGTAGGTATTCTGTGCACAGTAAGTAAGGATAAGATATATGGATGAGCAACTTCTTTATTACAATTAGGAGCGACGTTTGGTGTTGGTACTAACACCATTTACAAGTATGTGGCCGGTAACGGTGTTAGTACCTACGCCGAAACGTCGCTCCTAATTGTAATAAAGAAGTTGTTCATCCATAAATCTTATCCTTACTTAGTACCCAAAGTTCTAAATGCCTCTCAAAGAAGTTATTCTGTGCACGTACAGGTTCGCAATCTACATACTATTAGGTTTCTCGTATCCTCTCACAGAAATGTTTTTTTCATTTACAAAATTCACTGACAGATGTCGTTTCAGACATGTTTAATGTCCTTGAATTTCAAGTTAAAGTTTAACCCCGTTTTCAAACTTTGACATGGAACATACAATATTTATAAGGAAGTTTCAATTGAAATCGTATACTGTAAGACAGTGGGCCAAACATTTATTCATACCGATTCCTCAACGAAAATTCAAAGTGTCACTCTTATATGTTCTCATTTCCAACGAGGGGCAGGGGTGGCCCAGCCGACAAGACACGTGTACATTACGCTGTGTTTTATGCGGCTCGGTATTCCGTGACCGGTGTTCTCACCTCTCAGACAAGTAAAAACTAATTCGTGCTGGCAATTGTTGTTTTCCGTATATGTTCTTTCGCCACTGTATAAGAAACATATTTCAGTTGGAACTAAATTGGGTACTGTCACTGTCCGACTGACACATCACTTACCTTCTGACGTAATATATATTAATGCGCACATTCTAGGAAAACTTCCAATGTTTCGGTAATGTTTGTAAGAGAAGGAAAGCGATTTTCAAGCACGGATTTGAAGAATGACATTATATGATAAAGAGGTTATCACGCATGTGTGTTTGGGGCCAAGGCTCGCTAAATACAAAGTTTATTCCTAATACAGGATCCAGTCACGAAACACACTCACCCCCATATGCCCATTTATATGTCGCACACATGTCGTTGAATGATCATTCACACTTGATAGTGCACGCACATGATTATTCACAATGTATAACAATATATCATAAGAAAAATCAATATAGTGTTCAAGAGAACACACAGGTTCGTATACCATAAAGGTATGCATAAGTATAAATAAATTAGTTGGTTATTTCATATTTTTGTCAATGATTGAGAGGATTTTGCCAACTTCTTAAAATCATTACCTTTTCTGAACAAAGGAGGTTTTTTAATTTAGTGATGTTGGAATAATGTATGTATTTCTCGACTATGGGAGAGGTTCTATATTCACTAAATGTTTTAACATCTAAAGAAGTAATGAAATTCATCAGCTATTATAGGTGGCGATTTGCAGAGTTTACATGTTTCTGTTCGTACATGTACATTGTAGCTTTTCAGTGCGTGTTACCCCAGTAATAAAATGGATCAGTCTTGATCATATTCCATTTGTCAGACACCTCATCAAATTATAAGACTTATTATTGTCATTGACTAAAACATGCTATTCTCCTGTTTTTATGAAAATAATTTTCACTTCTGTGTTTCAAAACTGTCAATAAAATATATTAAATCATTAAAAGAAACACATTTTTTAATATGTTGATTCTGCATCTCATTTTGTTATTAGTTCCAAGTTCATTTTGGTTTAGACACATTTAAAAATATTTTTTTAGAAATCTGTACATTCTAAAAATTGTAACGTAATCACCGTTATTTACTCAATTTGAAAGCGTATGTCAATATTGCCACTTTTGTCAGAGTCACTTGCTGTGATGTTGAACGTGTTCCTGGGACGTACCTCTCTATGATGTAACAAAGTTAACTTTCTGAAAATTACCATGTTTGTGACAAATTCAGATATCTCTGACAACACATGCACAATTAAGTAAAACATGTCAATTGAAAAATATCAATATTTCCGTGAGAAGCTGAGAATAAACTTACAAACTTAAGTTGTTTTGTAAGTAATGGTTCGTTAGTTAAATTTCTATGGGTAGAAAAGAAAACAATATATTTTCCGTTTGTATCTGTGCAGATCACTTATTTTACCCATTTACTTCAAACTTTTTTTTTTATTTTGATCTTAATTATACACATTTAAGTCTATCAAATTTATTACGACTGGTCCATTACCACAACAGGTAAATCTCATATGTTTTGACAAGCCATCTCTACTCTACCGTCCAAAACACACCAACTTTGGTATTTGACAACTGGGGTATGACCGCCGTTTGTCGTGCTCGTGGGTTTCACCAAAGTGATAAACGTCTGCATCACTTTGGGCTTTCCGCCCATTTTAACGCCATGATATAACTGGAACACTGTTGGAAGCGGCTTTAAACCTCACTCACTCACTCACTCACTCACTCCCCCACTCACTCACTCACTCCCCCACTCACTCACTCACTCACTCACTCACTCACTCACTGGGCGACTGCTATAACTACAGGAGGGAAATAAGCCCACAACAAACACATGCCTTTACGTGCATCTACTTACCACGCCCCAGCACTTCCCCGGGGTCAAGACCACTGCGCCATAAGTAGCTGTTAATAGGTCCGACAAAACATCTTAAATTCATAGATGTAAACACGAAGATAAGGCCACATGAAAATTACCTTGTGACTCATTTTCTTTTTTTATAAATCATCATCAATAACTTCACTGTAGAGCAGGGTCACATCACCTTCCTCTGTACGTGTCATCACATGCACCAGCACGACCTATGCTTTGTTTGTTTGTTTGTTGAAGGTATGGAAACTGTGAAAGTTCAGCTTCTTTGGTAATTTATATTTATATCAGTGTATTTCATTTAAAAAGAGAAGATACATATCACCAGAGATCGCTAAATAACAGTAATTATTTTTAGGCAAATTCAAAACATGCGTTGCTAAGTCCTTGTCAAATATATATCAGTGCAGATATTTAGAGCGAATATTTTAAAGATTTGTTCCAAGTTTCAGCTTTGAACGTAGGTGAGTTTATACCTACACTGAATGTGTATGACAATGTAGACCAAGCCGCACCTCATAATGAGCTAGAGTCTGCAATTACAAAACAAGAGATACTAAATTGTATATAATCATTAACGAAAGGTAACCCATCAGGTTTAGACATTATTACTTGAGATGTTCAATCATCATGTCCAATCATCATGACTTGATTCTACAACCCGAAGACATGTCTGTTACTTTTGTTCTGGGTTCCAAGGCGCTATAAAATCCGTACAAAGAGAGATTAATTGCCGGGTCCAGCAAATTTACCACCAAAGTCTGTCTCAAAGATTAACCTTGATCTTTTAAACAATCTAGGAAGGAATTTCTGTATATCCACGGAAAGACAAGTGGATTAATACTATGCAGAAGATTAAATCTCAGAAAATAACGTAGGTGTTATGTGTTTTTAACTTTGCACACTACTGTCCCATAAACTCTTCATTCCTTCATAGGGGGCACGGGTGGCCCAGTCGTCTAAGGCGCCGCGATTCGCTGTGCAGAGTTGCGTCCCTTGGGCAAGCCAGAAATCTATGATTGTGGGTTCGAAACCTGGTTCGCACCAATTATGTTTCTAGGTTTGTCAGCACCATACCCGTGCTCGTGGGTTTCACCGAAGTGGTAAACGTCTGAGACCTGCATCACTTCAGGCTTTCCTCCCACATTAAGCTGACACGCCGTGATATAACTGGAATACTGTTAAAAGCGGTGTTAAACCCAACTCACTCACTCATTCCTTCATCCTTTGAACATTGTCATTAATCGCGCCATAGGTATAGTTACGTTTCTCTATCTTCAGAGGTTCAGGACAATTTGTCAAAACTGAAAAATATGTCATATGACGTTTACTGAGAAAATGATACGTGAAATGCTGAACTTCCTCATTGATAACATCGATGTGTTATTTTGGAATAAGACATTTAGACAATAAGTAGGCATCCGCATGGTCTCTAACTGGGTTCTCATTCTGGCGGAGCTGTTTCTTTGTGCTCGGATTGGCAAACGCCAATACAAGGGAATTTGGCTAAGAAGTGTAACTTAAGCTTCAGGTATATCGAAGACCTGATGTCGTTCCATAACGCTCAAATAGCCAATTCCCTTCCACTGATTTACCCATCTGAACAAGAAATAAAATAGACAAGTAAAAGCAAGTATTTAGATCTATGCAAAACGAGTCAGTGTGACTAAAACTCTCCACAAGACTGTATGATTTTGTTTGTTTGTTTGTTTGTTGTTTAGCGCCGCACTCAGCAATAATACAGCTACATGACAGCGGCGTGTAAATGATCGTGTCTGCACCAGAAAATCCAGTGATTGATATCATGAGCATCGATCCACGCAATTGGGATACGATGACATGCATCAACCAAGTCAGCGAGCCTGACCACCCGATCCCGTTAGTCGCCTTTTACGACAAGCATGGTCGCCTTTTACGGAAAGTATGGGTTGCTGAAGACCTATTCTACCCCGGATCTTCACGGGTCAAGACTGTATGACAAGAGGGATAATTTTCCCCTGATGTCGAGCAATATTCCAGCAGCTCCAGTCTTTGGTGTTAACATTTCACAGCTTTTGAGCCTCTTTTGAACTCTTCTACGAATATTTCATTTGCTAAAAGTTTGTTTGATCAGACGCATCAGGCAAAAATTATGACCGATGCAAATCCCTATTTTGACTTGTGCGAAATGTTTTAGGTGAACAATTGACTTGCCATTGCATGTGTTTGTGACGAGTGGCACATGTGACCCAGGATGCGTTCACCTTTTCACGTGAGTGAGTGAGTGAGTGAGTATGGTTTCTATGCGTTTTTTAGCAATACCCCAGCAATATCACAACGGGGGACACCACATGATTATGAAAATGTCTTTGTCGCTTTTTATTTACAATTATACCTTATTTAACAGGAGTGGTTCAACAGGGCAGTTTTCGCGTAGAACCAACTTAATTTGTACTTATTAAGAGATACCACAAATTATATATGTATGTAATCAATTCTAAAGAGGACCTTTATACGTTCCTTTGTCGTACCAGGATCCGCTGATCGATTATTCGAATCCCATAATCGCCATGATTAACGTCTTCGACCTGCATCACTTTGGAATTTTAACTAAAATAATGTTCGAGTTGGTATTTAACATTACTCACTCACTGACGTATTCGTCTAAACTTCATTAACATGGGAAACAAGTGAGTGGGTTAGGTTTAACGCTGCTTTGAACAGTATTCCAGTAATATCAGGACGTGTCAGCTTGAATTCGGGGGTAATATAAGTCCTAGAAATTTCCATGGGTATGGTGATGACAAACCTAGAACCATAATCGGGATGAACCGTGTTTTGAGCCGCTTTTAACAGTATTCCAGTTATATCACAGCGTGTCAGCTTAATGTGGGAGAAAAGCCCGAAGTGATGCAGGTCTCGGACGTTTACCACTTCGGTGAAACCAACGAGCACGGGTATGGTGCTGACAAACCTTGAAACGTAATCGGGGCGAAGCGGGATTCGAACCCACAATCATAGGTTTCTGGCGTGCCCAAGGGACGCAACTCTGCACAGCGAATCGCGTCGCCTCAGACGACTGGGCCACCCCTTACCCCAAATATGAAACTAAATGCCGTGGGACTTATTTTAGTGCAATCGTTCTCGTTAGATTACTTTGCGAGATTAGGCCAGTGTTTATTTTTTTCCATTCGAGGATTCATTACAATGGGAAATGTACCCTAATCTGAAACGTATTACAAGTGTTTATGTAGCAATCATGCATCATTAACCGCCAGTAGCGTCCTGAAAACTCCCTTGAGATCAATCAGTATCAATAATTAACATGCGAGGCTTTTTAGATGGACGCACATTTTCTTTCCAGGATGTACTTTGCTCGTTTAAGTGTAGAGCGTATATGCCGTACAGCGAGGCAACACTGAAATACCGAAGCCTGTGTACTTTTGTATAATACTCCGTGTACTTAGGAACTCGTTGTTGACACGATACGGAATAGATTATACGGATGCGATACCCCTTGTGATAAAACCAGTTGAGGAATATATACATATATCCAGTTCGCTTGACCCTTAGGCCGTGACATATGCGTGTAATTTCATTTCCTCGTTCAGTGGAGCGACGCTCAGCAAGGTAGTGCGTCCACCATAGAGTGCGGTCTGTCACTGTTGGCAACTCTATTGATCACTGCAATGTCTTTGTACATCGACAATGCACCATGTCGGTACGTGTAGCGCTTCATTCGATACAGCGTTATGCTGTCTTATGACGAACCATGGAACGAACTGCGGCCACTCTTCGGACCTAAACCGGACGGTAGCCGGACGCACGGAGTAACAATTCCCGTAGCTCAGACAGAAGCGCGCTGGTACACTTACATGGCATTTAAAAACCGATGTCAATTTCGGCTGTCTGTGATATGAACATTGATTGATGTATGTGGTCGGGCATCAGTCAGTTGCTACTGGAATTGATCTCTCAGATTGTACTGCAGCACTGGCTCATCGATTTCAGCCTGGAGGTGAGTTACATACATCACACTTAACACATGTTAATTGTTAGTTTGACATATTTATCATGTCGATAACAAATGTCTATAGTAGTTTTCAGATTTGATGATTTCAGTCATAGATTCATTTGGTGCTGGATGTTGAGAGACATCGAGATCGATGATATCTAGATTATTACTGCGGTGTGTGCCCAACGCACGTGTTATATAGTTAATGGGGCATTGCGACTTCAGATTATACCGCGCGGATGAGCTACGCACCGTGATTGTCGGCCTAGCGCTATGCGGCAGTCAAATATCATGTCAATAAGGCTACAGGACGGACACCAGATAGACCGGAGTCCCTCACGATCTGTCTGTTCTGCATCCCAATTTACCATCCCGGCTTCAGGCTGCCCTTTCATCATAACAATCATTATCCCATGGTCCTTGGCCGAGGACCGGATTTGATAACGATTTTCTACACTTTCTAATGTCTAAAGTTTATTTGGGTGTGTGGACATGTGGATATTATCGTATTATTTCTTTTGTTTTCAAGTAGGCATTTTAGCCACGAACGATTAGACCGTCACCTCCCATGTCAGTTCGTTTCATATTTAGGGTCACGGGTGGGCAAGTCGTCTAAGGCGCCGCAATTCATGCAGAGTTGCATCCCTTAGGCACGCCAGAAACCTGTACTCTTGGGTTCGATTCCCGGTTCTCCTCGATTAGATGACTAGGATTGTCATTACGATACCCGTGTTGGTGGTTTTTATGTAAGTGGTAAACGTCTGAGACATGCAATGCTTCGGGCTTCCACGCTGACACGCCGTGATATAACTGGAATACTGTTCAACGCATTGATAAACCCAACTCACTCGCGTTGATATAATCCAAGTACATTTGGCCGCAGTATCTTGGTGATGTTTCCTCGCGAATCGCAGCTGTGTTAGTGATTTAACTGGAATATTGTTCAAAGACCCGTGAAGATCCGGGATAGAATAAGTCTTCAGCAACCCATTATCCGTAAAAGGCGACCATGCTTGTCGTAAGTGGCGGCTAACGGGATCGGGTGGTCAGGCTCGGTGATTTGGTTGATGCATGTCATCGTGTCATGAATCGATGCTTATGATGTCAGTCACTGGATTGCTTGGTCCAGATATCGATTATTTACAGACCACCGTCATATAACTGGAATACTGCGTTAAACAACAAATAAACAAACGAAACGGGTTAACCCACACGAAGCGGGCACGATAAATGTGATGAAAACACATGAAAAGAAATAAAGACTAATTCGGGATCCAACTTGACGGTCCAAGGATTCTGTCATGCCTGGGGGCACGGGTGGCCCAGTCGTTTAAGGCGCCGCGATTCGCTGTGCAGAGTTGCGTCCCTTGGGCACGCCAGAAACCTATGATTGTGGGTTCGAATCCCGGTTCGCCCGGATTATGTTTCAAGGTTTGTCAGCACCATACCCGTGCTCGTGGGTTTCACCGAAGTGGTAAACGTCTGAGACCTGCATCACCTCGGGCTTTCCACCCACATTAAGCTGACACGCCGTGATATAACTGGAATACTGTTAAAAGCGGCGTTAAACCCAACTCACTCACTCACTCACTCTGTCATGCCTACCGAACGCAGACCATCTCTGTACAAATAGTTTATACTGAAGATGCTGGTGTCAGAACGTCAACACTTTTGGTTTTGTCAATACATCATAGTTGGTCGTATCAAAGACGCCGGCAAACCTGTAAAATTTGTAACAACTGAGCTACCTTTTAATTCCTGAATACCATGAGGTGTCGTTACGTATGACAACAACAATTGAGATTTACACCGGAAAATGAATTATATCAATCATCCGCTGACAACGACAACAGGATATGCTAACTGGATACAATTGTAATGTTTGTGACGTTAATGATGGATGCTCATGTCGATTTCAAGAGTCAACGGATTGGCAGTTCAGACGCGTTTGAACGCAGTAAAACCCGTGATCGATGCTGGAATCCACCACAAGTGGAAGTCATTATCAGCTGCATACACGCAGTGAAGAGTAAGAAACTGATTCGCACTCGCTCATAAATTTTAGCAGTCAAAAATGCTCCAAAACATTTTTAGACACGTGTTCCAAAATAACACTAGCTTGAATTAATTTGTTTCATAATCAGAACTAGTCAAGTTCTTATGTTCTCTGCAGTCAACCTTGGGTTCTTCATACAGATCGGGGGACTGTCGTCTAATATTAGGCGCCGCAATTCGCTTTGCAGAAACCTATGATTGTGGGTTCGAATCCCGATTCGCCCCAATTATGTTTCCAGGTTTGTCAGCACCATTGGATTTCACCGAAGTGGTAAACGTCTGATACCTGCATCACTTCGGGCTTTCCTCCCACATTAAGCTGACACGCCGTGATACTGGAATACTGTTAAAAGCTTCGTTAAACCAAACTCACTCACTCATACAGATCGTATAGCCATATCTTATAGTATTAATAATTATGAACTTTCAGATACATTATTTGTTTGTTGTTTAACGACTCACTCAGCAGTATTCCGATATGATGCATGCTATATTATCAGATGTATGTTGCGCTGTCGGTAATATAAAATAGTTTTAACGAAAGATTTCGGACATACCACTACATTAGACCATCATCATCTGGGGTGGATTGTAAACGATGATGCGAAGGATACTGAACATTCAACGTGCACTCTTGAGTACAGACTTATACTTCAAGTATACAGAAGCATTTCACGTTGTAACACGATTATAAGTATAAATTGTTGCCTCTTTAAAAATCATTTTTGCAAGCGTGAGAAGATCATTTAACGCCGATTGACATTTGTGTAAGTTACAGTATAATGACCAAACGTGTTGGCAAGTAGTGTCGTAAGCGGTTTTATATATTTTAAGATATGTTCTTATCGTGTAATTGTATATAATAATATGCATATATTTTACGACAAAGTCATGTTCATTTAAATGCAAATAATCTCTCGATGGACTTCATGTGTGTCGATTATCCCAACTGTGACCCGTGAAGATCCGGGGTAGAATAGGTCTTCAGCAACCCTTGCTTGCCGTCAAAGGTGACTATGCTTGTCGTAAGATCGGGAGGTCAGGCTCGCTGACTTGGTTGACGTATGTCATCGATCCCAATTGCGTGGCTCGATGCTCATGATATCAATCACTGGATTGTCTGGTCCAGGCTCGATTATTTACAGACCGCCGTCATATAGCTGGAATATTGCTGCGTGCGGCGTTAAACAACAAACAAACAAACAACCTTTCCCTGCATTCCTGTACCATCTTCATTATAGTCAAGGGAAACAGCGGAAGGTTTAGATTTCACCTTAAAGATCTGACTGAAGAACCCTCACTTGCATTACATATACATTATTGAAATAGGATCACAACATGAATATTTTGTGTGACAATGCAAGGGGCAATCGTTATTTCATAAATGTGGCCAGAACCCTTCCAGCATCAAGTAATGGCAAAACAATGACAGCGGATTTGAAATGTCAAGTGCCGAGCTCCTACCAATTTGTCATTGCGGTTAAACTTCACAATCTGATGGACTAGTAATGTATATTTAATATCGTATATGTTCGTATACTTCGTCCGTTAGTCTTGTGAGGTTGTTATGGAGTTTGTAGGTTATTCAATTATCTTTTTAAAAGCAAATGTCAGCTGAATAGATGCCTCGATTCCTGTTTACAAACGTACATGCCATTCCACATTTCCTTTCGGCTAACTTTAGAGACTTCATTCGACTGAACACTCAGGAGCAAGTCGAGAATCTATTTATTCTTAAGTTGAGAAAAAGTGATATTTTTGTTACAGTTAACACAACACATGCTATTTCACTGCAGTGAACGTAACACTTTGACGTAAAACTATGTCATACAAGAGTTACCTCCCAACACATTGTCTCCCTTTATTGTAAGTGTCTCGCCCGCACACAAACTGTTGACCTTATTTTAATGTTAGTTCAACATTGACAAGGCAAAATAATGACTGATGGTCATTTATGGAGTTAATATCGCTTCTTGCCGCCATTTTTGTTACTTGACCAGCGTATATTCTTTCGCTTCCAACAGCTGTCTCGTAGATATTAAGAATACTTTATATACTTTGTATATAATCATATCAAATGCATGATGAAGAATTATCGTTACCCTAAATATGTTTTGTTACTTTGGTTTATATTTTTTACGATTTTGCAAACACGAAACTTCTTTTTAAGTCGCAAATAGCAGGGGTGGTGAACGTCCCTGTGTTTTAGGTGGGGAGAATTTACGTTTCAAGGTTATATATTTGTAATGAAATAATTTCATTTTCCGGTAGACGACTACACAAAAAAGTATATAATAACTAGGATATTCCATGTATCTCGTGAAATAGCATGTTTTCTCATCTCGTGACGGCGAAACAGGAGATATTTCACTCGACACATGAAATATCCTCTATATATTATACAAATAGACACACATATTAAATTTAAAGCATAAAAAAATCTGGAAATCACTTGTAGAACTATGAATTGTTATGTGCAGTTTGAATTTAAGGGAAGCATTTCCTCTGCTCTTCGGAAGGTTGTAAAGAGTCGCTGAAATCTGTATTAATCGTGACTCTGTAGGCGCACTGTTTTGCATTATCGACAGAACAATAATTGAATATACGGGAAATAACTGCCTGTTTCCATCGTATGAATAAAAAGCTATTGTAAGTGTTCAAAGGGCATTCGTGAGTATTTTCCGTTTAAATGATTCAGTTTGGTTGAATCAAGATATGGGGGCGGAAGATTTTCTTTTCGAATGTTTAACGAATGTTCAGTTTTAAATATTGTGACGCTGCAGTAAGAAGTATATCTAGGTTGACACGGCTGGAGAGCAGGACATGCTTGCACTTTTCGCGAACACCTGGTGTCCATTCATATAACATTCACCACTGATTTGCGTAAACGCTCAAAGAAATCTGTTTCGGAAGATAATCGAGACTAATTATTCTCTCGCCTTGACGTTTTATATTTAATAATCGAGTTTGGACCAAGCACACCTGTCATTAATATTATGAGCAGCGTTCCAGTCAGTTGAGTTTCAATGATAATGGGTCAAGTCCACCGTTCAAAGTAAGTCGTGTGGTAGAGCCTGTTCTAACGCGAGTGGCTATTCACCCGCTGTGATTGTGGAATACACCTTGCGATGTCTACGTTGACTATGCGTTCCTTTTCTCTACGCCCCGTGAAGATTCCGGGGTAGAATAGGTCTTCAGCAACCCATACTTGCCGTAAAAGGCGACTAAGCTTGTCGTAAAAGGTGACTAACGGGATCGCGTGGTCAGGCTCGCTGACTTGGTTGATACATGTCATCGATCCCAATTGCGTGGATCGATGCTCATGATATTAATCACTGGATTGTCTGGTCCAGACTCGATTATTTACAGACCGCCATCATAGAGCTGGAATATTGCTGAGTGCGGCGTTAAACAACCAACCAACCAACCAATCCTTTTCTCTACTGATTTATTTTCATGTGAGTAGTTAAATATGCACGCCTGTCAAAACTAAATTCAAATGTCGCAGCATCGAAACAAGTCATTTTCATCATATTGCAATCTGTAACATTATAAGTGTATCCCAGCGCAATATACTCCATAAGGTGCGTGTCCTTGTCATCGTAAGTCACCAAATTATCGACAGCTGACGGCAATTGACAATATGCAATTAATGATCGCTGGATTAAGGCCGTCAGTCGGAGCTTGCAATAACCCACTCAGTGGCTCTATCTGGAATTCTTTCACGGGAAATAGACTTGACTAGTCATATAAATGTCAGCTCCAATTAACAAGACTTGATTGACGGGGAGTAGCGTTCTTTTCACACTATCTTGATGATGAGAGTTCGCTGGGCGTGATTCCGCCTCACATCGCCAGGACTGAACGTGTTTTGTCTTGGGACTACGTCTCATGGGGAGTTGGCGTTATTTTGTCAAATCTGTGACATGTGATCTATCAGGATAATGTAGGTCATCATTTCTGGAACAAGTACTTTTGATCTTACAAAATGTAAAGTGTCTGATAATGACAGTACCATTACTACCAATACATGACAAATGATAAATTAACAATATATATATATATACGCAAAGCACAGTAAAGTTCTAACTCTCAGGCACAATATAGTAGTAATTAAATAAGTGGAGTAAGATTGAACACAGTTTTAATTGGCTAGCGCTTTCAACTCGTACCACGTACGAGGCCTGATGGAGTCTCATCAGGCCATAACTGAATAACGGACATGAAGTAGTAACATATAGTTACGTGACGTCATAACATTTAGAGAACTATGACGTATTGTATCGTACACATTGGGGTTCACTGAAATTTTCAGTTATTAGACTTAAGACTTAATCACTAATTATACTTGTTTCCTGTAACATATATATATATCCCTTGGTTCATTTCAGTGATTATGTCTAATTACTGAAGATTTCAGTAATTAGACATAACCACCGAGTGAATCAGTTATTAGACATAATCACTGAAATTTTCAGTTATTAGACCTAAGACTTAATCACTAATTATACTTGTTTCCTGTAAACAAACAGAATCATGTGTTGTAACAACATTTGAGAAGGCTTCGCTAGTTGTCCATATAAATCAAAACATATGTTACAGGAAACAAGTATAATCAGTGATTAAGTCTAATAACTGGAAATTTTAGTGATTATGTCTAATAACTGATTCACTCGGTGGTAATGTCTAATTACTTAACCAAACCAAACTGTATAATGCCGACGATTTCAATACCGATTGAACACTCTCTTTGCGTCAAGCGGTTCAACTGCAAATCGCTGCAAATGTTTTAAGGCCAAGATGCAATGTAATTCTAGATGTCATTCAAGTCTTTCATGTGCAAACAAACATTCCTGAGTGTCCATCTGACTGCTATTTGTCATACCATTCACGTCATACCATTTTATGAAATAAAAGATTTTATCTGTTTTAGCTTATTTCTGTGATTTTTGTGTAAGGTATCTGGTTACAGGAGGTTGTATTTACTTTGATAGCTAATCTAATTTCAAAACTAGCACACATTATAAAAACAAGGCAGGAATAATTATGCTTTCAGTAAACAAGTATAAAATTCCTTGGTTCATTTCAGTGATTATGTCTAATTACTGAAGATTTCAGTAATTAGACATAACCACCGAGTGAATCAGTTATTAGACATAATCACTGAAATTTTCAGTCATTAGACTTAATCACTGATTATACTTGTTTCCTGTAACATATGTATATATATATATATATATATATATATATATATATATATATATATATATATATATATATATATATATATATATAAACAAGGAAATATATTATCACGCCAAAACGTAACTCAACTTCCGCCCGTAAAAGAAAATAGCAATAAAGATGTCAGCCAAGTTGTAATACCCCAAGGGCAGACGTTATCATGTATAAATGCACAATTTATATGGCGCCTTCAAACAGTTTGACAATGAAATATTTTTCTGGTATATGTGACAGTCTTAAGACCTCTTATGACACCTTGGGATATTTTTAAACAGTTCATAACGTTTATGTAACTATCATTAAATCATATTTTCCCATTGACGACAGAAAATTAGCGTTAAGACTAACAGTATGACATTACATGTCATCTTTAATCCCATGCAGAAAAAACAACATACACGCCACTGTTTCTGCTTGAGTGGGGTTGTGTGTTAGATGTATGATTGCATTTCTCAGTCTGTTGACCGTATTCACCATAACATCACCCAATATACTAATCCTACTTGTACATACGCAAAATTGGCAGTTGATGTCACGTACATGTATACGATCTTCTTGTTTGACGTTATGCATGGACCTACACGAGCGGTATGTTATGCCGGTACATGCCAACTCTATTTGTAAATATGCAAAGTCAATGCCAGAGAATAACCCGTCTCGATTATCCGACGAAACATTTCCCATTGGGCATTAAGGCAAAATAACGGTGAAAATGGTATGAACTGTGCACTGAACATCAGAGATGACCACAGGTGTCGGCGAAATATTCGTGGAACATCATGTGCATATTTTTAACGTTACGTGTCTCAACGCAACCTCTCTAAAAGTTCCATCGTTAAACTTTGATAACGGACAAGTGTGATCCTTCAAGAAGGAAGATGCCTTAAGAACCTCCTGAAAACTTGGATGTCGTTTTGATGCGTAATGGGGATTGAACAGAAAATCACATCACAAAATATATTTAATTTAACTTCTGGGGGGCCCAGTCGTCTAAGGCGCCGCGATTCGCTGTGCAGACACGCCAGAAACCTATGATTGTGGGTTCGAATCCCGGTTCACCCCGATTATGTTTCTAGGTTTGTCAGCACCGTACCCGTGCTCGTGGGTTTCTCCGAAGTGGTAAACGTATGAGACCTGCATCACTTCGGGCTTTCCTCCCACATTAAGTTGACACGCCGTGATACAACTGGAATAATGTTAACAGCGGCGTTAAACCACTTACTCACTCGTTAACTTCTGAACATTTGTAATACATTTCACTACACTCCAAAACTACAAGGAAGTTTGGACATAACTTTAATGTAAACATGGCAGCAATCGTAAGCTAAATGCCACCCTAAAATCAAAGATATGAACCTTTAACATATATAATATATGCTTTTCAAGAAACGCTATGCATTGATGTATTGATTGTGTAGTTGGTGGTAGCTTCTTGGAAATATCAAGAACGTGATGTAGACACAATGCCCGGGCCTTCCCTCAAGGACTATTGTGCTTGCGCATGGTGGATCTACGTGAGAGCACGGGCTGCACGTACTGCTCCAGTGTGCTTGGGATGTGCCGCTGACCTACCGTGTACCGTTACATCCTCATTGCACATTGAAAGGGAAAGCGCTTCTTGTCGGTACTCAGCGGTCTAAATAATGCATTCACGAGACAATAAACCCACTTTAAAACATTAGACAGCAATAAAATACGAACATATGTGTCGTTTATTCATATCACTTGAAATAAATGCACAATAAATGCGGACAAAACGCAAGCAATTCAAATCCCAGTTGGAATGTTTCTTAAAGGATGCGTATATACAGGCTGTGTGTCAGTAGCTTACTCTAGTGTCGAGTATCGGAGTTACTTGTATATAAAACATGTGATTCTGTTCTCTCATCAGCAGTATGATCCGTAATCCTACGAGGAATATAACCAGTAGCAGTTATGGACCATTTGTGAATCCATATGTCAAATATTTATCATTTTGTTGCAATCATGAGGCCGCTGTGTTTATGACAAGCTCTTGTATTCAACGTTGCGTTCTGGCTGTGTGCGCTGATATTTGTCAATGTCGCTGATGATGTGGTCGACAAGGAAGTGTGTGTAAAGCGTAACACTAGAATGCGTCAATTTTAAGCCTCGACTAAAGCAGACACGGAAACGAAGTGACAGTTTCCGTTATAGATATCTACGTCGACCTGTAACACTTGCGAGCTAAATACAAGGCAGTTACTGTCATACATTGAACAGTATTTTAGTTAGAGCATGCCAGCGTAAAAGGGGGACTGCGCCCGGATAATGGCAGTCCTAGAAAGTTTTATTCAAGTCCTAATTAAACATCCCTGGGTCATTTGTTGCTGTTATGATTACGGACGTCAATTTCGCGTCATGTGATCGGCCTCACATCAAAGGGAAAAATTAACATTACAAAATTAGTTCAAAAGTACAAAACGAAGCAAACACGAGGAAATAATTCGATAAGGATTCTACTTAGATCATAAACTTACATCGTCATAAATGATATATTGCATACATTAAGGTTTTTTTTTAATTCGACTATATCAGACATATTATTGCGATGTGACATAATCCACTCGGAAGACGCTCCGCGAGTTCAGTTGTCGGTTTGATATGTTCTGTCAATGAACCAGCTTTTTTTCCGACATGGCATTCTTTTGTTCGCGTGTGCAATAACTAGAATAGGAAACGCAATACACAAAGAAAAGGTCAATATTCCGAACATTGAGTAGCAGAGTAGTATGTAAGTCAAACTGTGGTCGGCAATACAGCTTCGGTTCTTGTAACTACAATTAGATTTTCAGACAACGTCATTTACCAACAAAAGTTTGATGTGTGTGAGTAATTGCTTCTTCGGATTACCCAAAGTTCTCTGTAGTCGGACCAGATTCCACAACTCGTATAACCTGTACATCGCGTCTGGCAAAACCAGGGACGAGTCATTGCATACAGGCGTGTAACTGTGAGATGTAAGCACGACTAACACGCGTTTCTGTTTTCAGATAACGGCAGTATTTCGTCACACATTCCAAAATGAGGTTCAAGCTGAAGAGATGCGTTGTTGCTCTAGTGTTCATCGCCTGCATCCCGTTTGTCATGCATATGATGGACATACTCAAATTCAAAGCCAGGAAACCACGACGACCAAAAGTTGAGCTTCACCTTGTTCCACCCACCAAGACAGGGACCTGTGACAAATCAGTAAGTAATTAACGTACAGGTTTTAATTAATAATGAACTGTAATGTGTATTCAGCGATGTATTTCTCAGCTGTCCAGAGCTGGTATGGTTGAAGATGAAGATGTCCACTGAGCAGGTACAGACTGTAGCCGCACTCACTTATCTGCATCTCTTGTAAACAAATGATGAACATACAACAACTCATGTACAGAGATTTCTTACAGAACTCAGTGAATGAATGAATGAATGATCTTTCTTTCTATGTGACATACAATTATAGTCAGGGATTTCCTACAGAGCTCAATGAGTGAGTGAGTGAGTGAGTGAGTGAGTGAGTGAGTGATCTTTCTTTCCTCCCGTAATTTCGGAGTGTGACATACATGTATAGTCATGGCTTTCCTACAGAGCCCAATGAATGAATGAATGAATGAATAAACACAACATATTTACATGAGCATTATGCAGAGAAATTGGAAGTTTCACAATAATGCATATTTACATATGATGTGTACACAACATATATATATACATACAGCCGTGTACTCAACATATATAACTACATACAAACGTTTACACAACATATGTTACTACATACAGACGTATACACAACATATATAACTACATACAACCGTGCACACAACATATTTAACTACATACAACCGTGTACACAACATATAAAACTACCTACAGACCGTGTACTCAACATATATAACTACATATAGACGTTACTCAACATATGTAACTACAGACGTGTACACAACATATATAACTACATGTACATGCAGCCGTGCACACAACATATATAACTACATTGTACATACAGCCGTGTACACGAGAGAGAGAGAGAGAGAGAGAGAGAGAGAGAGAGAGAGAGAGAGAGAGAGAGAGAGAGAGAGAGAGAGAGAGAGAGAGCACATAGAAGTTCTAAGTCTCAGGCACAATATAGTAATAAATAGATAAGTGGAGTAGGATTAAACACAGTCTGTATTGGCTACCGCTTTCAACTCGTACCACGTATAAGTTATGACCTGATGAGACGTGGTACAAGTTAAAAGGGCGAGCCAATATAGACTGTTCAATCTTACTCCACTTATTTAATTATTGCTATACACACAACCGTGTACACAATATATAGACTTATATGTGTACACAATACAAAGATCTATATATAGCCGTGTGCACAACATGTATAACGACAAACATCCCTAAACACAACCTGTAGGTCAACATCAGACGCTTACACAAAATATTGACTTACATATAACCTTGTACAGACTATGTAGGTCTACACATGCACAACCTTGCACAAAGAATATCTATCCACATACAATCGTTTACAGAGCATGATATATCTGCACACAACTCCGTGTACACAGCATTCATACCTCCATGCAGCCTTTTACACAGCCTACACGTAATGTGATAAGGATGTCCAGCTAGGCGCAGGACGTGGCATTTTTTGTTGTTGTTTTTTTTTTTTTGGTCTAAGAAATCATTAGCAGCAGCTCGAGGCATGAAATAAAGTTCCAAGGAAGAATAGATACCCGCATGCAAGTATTCGACATCACTAATATCTCAGTGTACCAATAGAGAAAATGAATTTCCCTAAGGAAATCATAGATTTACGTGTTTGACATATTAGGGGATCAGTCTAAAGTACACAACTGAAATAGGTATCATTTAAGAAGTGAGACCAGCTGACAGAGCTAATTGAAGTTGTTCCGAGGCATCTCTAACGTATTTCTGGAAGGAATCGACTTTCGTTTTTTTCCTAAACCGTTCCTGAAGCCAAATGCCATTACAAGACAACTACTGGTTCTGTTCTGAAAACACATGTTTGGCAGTACGACATGCATTCCAAATGACATCCATGTGGGGATCCGCTGAGGGACACGCCCAGTCTGCCGATTTACATGAGGATTGGATAGTTACAAGGTGTGCGTCATCAATGGAGTGGATACATGCTCATTGTGTTAACCACTGGTTTGTCTGGCACAGGAGCGACTATTTACAGGCAGACTTGCTAAAGCTGGAATAGTGCTCACTGCAGCTTAAATAAACATTCACTCACACTTTCAAACTGCTTGTTTGTTGTTTAACGCCGCACCCAGCAATATCCAAGATGTATGACTGTCATCAGTGAGACAAGTTATGAAAAAGTTGGATCGACTGAAACCTGATGGCCACCCATGACGGTGTCGTGTAGACAAATTGATATCGATGGATCCACTTTTATATATTTTTGGAAAGCTAATGTATCATATCATATGAAGAATATCAACTTGTTACAAAGGGTAAATACTTATTTAGATCTAATTGTAAATTTAAGTTGGAAATGGTGATGTTGCAATTTGATCTATTCTGATGTTGACTCAGACTTTCTGGTACACAACGTGATAATGTTGAACCTAAACCTAAAGTTTTTGTCGTGTCTCCAACTTGTCTCTTTTTAATCATCATTCGTCTGGAAGAACTCTGGAACTACCGAAGGCGCTATTTTGAACTGTTGATTAAATATACTACCGTCTTCATACATAATGTACCCATGTGATTATGTTACCCTCAGATATGTCTTTATGTCG
Source organism: Haliotis cracherodii (assembly GCF_022045235.1). NCBI lineage: Eukaryota > Metazoa > Mollusca > Gastropoda > Lepetellida > Haliotidae > Haliotis > Haliotis cracherodii. Next base: position 62,662,266 of record NW_027266275.1, on the reverse strand, counting down.
TATTCTATTTCTTTGATCGTCGAAAAAACTACTAAATTATTCACTTCAAAGTCAGAGGGTAGTGACTTTGAATTTCTCAGAGATTCCCGTAATCCGTTTTTGATATTGTGTGGCCATAAGTGAGAACTGTGCTCGATAGGGGCCATTCGCTGTAATGACAGGACCGTGAACAAGCATGATTAGCTTCATATCTGGCCCCGAGTCTGTCTTGCCTTGCCTTGCCTTGCCTGGCCAAGTTCCCATTAGGCAGTGCAGTTGGACACTCTCATCTATATTAATGGGAATTATAGAGAAACGGTCAGTCTTGATTATGAAAGCAGAGTCAATCAAGAACTGGACAGCTGGTCAGTTTCCATGAAAGCTACGTACTGATTTGTGTACAATGGAAATTACCCATCAAGTTTTGATTTAGAGAACTCAGTGAAGCACCGCTATGACTTGCTTGCAGGATAGGCGAACATGATCAATGTATGGAAGCAAGATGAGAAGGGAGAAAAGGGCTTTTCAAACTACAACTGAAGTTACAGTTTAGGGATCATGTCTGATTCATATTTCAGTATGAAACTACATATGAAATGAAAGTACGCTATTCCCGAGAATCAAAATTAATGTCAGCAGTAAGCGATTTATTTTCGAAACCTTTTTAAATAATAAATTACATCCATAAAAAAACATATTTAATATTCCAAAACTATGCTATTATCATAAAATACACGGCATCATCTGTATGTGATCTTTCAAATGATAATTCATAATATTTCCATATTACGATTAATATGCAATTACTTATATCGACATTTGCAAATGAAACATTAAAGCTTGATGACAAGAGGGTCATTGACATCGGGTGTACAATATTCTCATAGATTTCTATTTTCACGCAGAAATGTAATCCTACAAAAGACGGCATGCTCAACGTCCACATCGTCGCCCACTCCCACGACGACGTCGGCTGGAAGAAGACAATGGATCAGTACTACAGCGGGCAAGGAGGAGGGAACGGTATGTGTCAGTGGGGCCATGAATAACTGCATTACGTTTGTCTTGCATTAAATGGTGCCATGTCAAATACCATGATTAGGCATTCATCATTGTCATCATGTATTTGTTCCCAAAAACGGGCGCGTATGCCATGTCTTATATGTTGTTGGTGATCTCAAGGTAATAATGATTGAAGACAATGATGACTTAAATAAGCGCATTATGTTTTAATATGACTACAGCGAAACCTCCTTCTCTCGAAGTCCTGGGTGAATATGCTGAGTTTTCCTTATTTCGAGTTAAGCAGAGTTAGATATGCTGCTTTACAAAAGAAAGTATACACCCATGTTTGATGGTGTCTAGATCTTGTTCCCAGTGAGTCAACCGAAAGGCCCTATTCCCAGTGTGTCAGCCGAAAGGCCCTATTCCCAGTGTGTCAGCTGAAAGGCCCCGTTCCCAGTGAGTCAGCTGCAAGACCCTGTTCGTAGTGTGTCCGCTGAAAGGCCCTGTTCCTAGTGAGTCAGCTGAAAGGCCCAGTTCCTAGTGTGTCAGCTGAAAGGCCCTGTTCCTAGTGTGTCAGCTGAAAGGCCCTCTTCCCAGTGTGTCAGCCGAAAGGCCCTATTCCCAGTGTGTCAGCTGAAAGGCCCTGCTCCTAGTGAGTCAGCCGAAAGGCCCTATTCCCAGTGTGTCAGCTGAAAGGCCCTGCTCCCAGTGTGTCAGCTGAAAGGCCCTGTTCCCAGTGAGTCAGCTGAAAGGCCCTGTTCCCAGTGAGTCAGCTGAAAGGCCCTATTCCCAGTGTGTCAGCTGAAAGGCCCTGCTCCAAGTGAGTCAGCCGAAAGGCCCTATTCCCAGTGTGTCAGCTGAAAGGCCCTGCTCCCAGTGTGTCAGCTGAAAGGCCCTATTCCTAGTGTGTCAGCTGAAAGGCCCTGTTCCCAGTGTGTCAGCTGAAAGGCCCTCTTCCCAGTGTGTCAGCTGAAAGGCCCTGATCCTAGTGTGTCAGCCGAAAGGCCCTGTTCCCAGTGTGTCAGCTGAAAGGCCCTGTTCCCAGTGAGTCAGCTGCAAGACCCTGCTCCCAGTGTGTCAGTTGAAAGGCCCTGTTCCCAGTGTGTCAGCTGCAAGACCCTGCTCCCAGTGTGTCAGCTGCAAGGCCCTATTCCCAGTGTGTCAGCCGAAAGGCCCTGTTTCGAGTGTGTCCGCTGAAAGGCCCTGTTCCGAGTGTGTCCGCTGAAAGGCCCTGTTCCTAGTGTGTCCGCTGAAAGGCCCTGTTCCTAGTGTGTCCGCTGAAAGGCCCTGTTCCGAGTGTGTCCGCTGAAAGGCCCTGTTCCGAGTGTGTCCGCTGAAAGGCCCTGTTCCGAGTGTGTTCGCTGAAAGGCCCTGTTCCTAGTGTGTCCGCTGAAAGGCCCTGTTCCTAGTGTGTCAGCTGCAAGGCCCTGTTCCCAGTGTGTCAGTTGAAAGGCCCTGTTCCCAGTGTGTCAGCTGCAAGACCCTGCTCCCAGTGTGTCAGCTGCAAGACCCTGCTCCCAGTGTGTCAGCCGAAAGGCCCTGTTTCGAGTGTGTCCGCTGAAAGGCCCTGTTCCGAGTGTGTCCGCTGAAAGGCCCTGTTCCTAGTGTGTCCGCTGAAAGGCCCTGTTCCTAGTGTGTCCGCTGAAAGGCCCTGTTCCGAGTGTGTCCGCTGAAAGGCCCTGTTCCGAGTGTGTCCGCTGAAAGGCCCTGTTCCGAGTGTGTTCGCTGAAAGGCCCTGTTCCTAGTGTGTCCGCTGAAAGGCCCTGTTCCTAGTGTGTCAGCCGAAAGGCGCTACATTGCTACGCCCACCTTGGCTATTCTCAGTTCACCATGTTGAGTTAATCATCATGTAGGAAACATCACAAGCACGAAACAAAACATCGTAATAGTCATAGTCTCAAAGTCAGTAGCAGTCTACATTATGACATGGTTAGCAATAAACTGAGCTCTTGTAAGAGTGGACATCTTTTTCTTCCGTCGGAGAAATGTACTGCTGATTTGAGGATGAAAGGCTTGGTGCCCATGGCACATTAGCGGTATGGTGCGTTAATGTCCCCTGCGTACAATCGCGATTAGGTTTCTTTGACGAGATGAGGCTAATGACAGAATAATAGAATCGATAAAGAAATATGCTGATATATAATGACCACATTGTAGTCAACTTGTTTATGTCATGTTCCTGTGTTAAACGAATACGTAACATTGCTATAACCTACCTCTGGGACAGTCAGATATATAGAAGACGCGTGCGTGCGTGCTTGCTTGCGTGCGTGCGTGCGTGCGTGCGTGCGTGCGTGCGTGCGTGTTAAATATATTGACACTCATGGGAAGGGGTGCACCAAAAATCAATCCCACGCTTTGGATCCGCCATTGTATACATGAGAAACTCATATATCATACATCGATATCCGAAGTTATAATATATCTTTTTATAAAGAAGTCATGATATATGTTTGTGTTTATTTTTGTGTTTGTGTGTACATTGGGTGGGTGTGTTATAAATCACTATGTTAAACATAATATCAATTAACACATGCTTATGACCCGGTCGGAATCGTACAATGGACTATTTCTTATGATTATGCTGAAGGATTATAGTTTTGGTTCCCTTAATATATTTATTCATCTGTTTATCGGGGGCACGGCTGGCCCAGCCGTCTAAGGCGATTCACTGTGCAGAGCTACGTCCCTTGGGCATGCCAGAAACCTATGATTGTGGGTTCGAATCCCGGTTCGCCCCAATTATGTTTCTAGGTTTGTCAGCACCATACCCGTGCTCGTGTGTTTCACCGAAGTGGTAAACGTCTTCGACCTGCATCACTTCGGGCTTTCCTCCCACATTAAGCTGACACGCCGCGATATAACTGGAATACTGTTAAAAGCGGCGTTAAACCAAACTCACTCATCTGTTTATCTGAAACACATTTCAATCCCGATGATTCACCCTTATAATAAAATATGAAACTTTGGTGATTATTTTATTGAATTATTATTAAATCATTTTCAGCTGAGTCATTTTATCACGGAGGCGAGTGCACAAGGTGTATTTTGGACAACGCGATCAGGGAACTCATAGGAAATCCCTCCCGAAGGTTTATATTTGTGGAGATGGCCTTCCTCTCCGCCTGGTTTAATGAGCAGACAGAAGACATGAAAAGACAAGTAAAGACATTGATCAACGAAAGTAAGTATTTGTTTGTTTAACTCCGCACTCAGCAGTATTCCAGCTATATGACGGCTGTCTGACAAATAATCGAGTCTAGACCAGAAAATCCCGTGATTGACATCATGAGCATCGATCTACGCAATTGGGATACGATGACATGCATCAAGCAAGTCAGCGAGTCTGACCACCCGATCCCCTTAGTCGCCGTCGTATAGCTGGAATATTGCTGAGTGCAAACAACAAACCATCCAATCAACTTAATTTATCATGAACAAAGGTAGTAAATGTGTGGACACAATGGCTGCAAGACGCTCGCATTCTTACATCTTAAACCTGACGAGTTACCCGTTGGTCGACCCCAACATAAGTCGAAGGTTGCACAGTCCAACATCGTCTCCGTCTCACGTATCTCGTCTCCGTGTCACGCCGCGAAGGCAGTCGGGAAACAGCCGACATCCGCAAATCTCCTCATCTGTTGACGTGTTGTGATACAGATTGAAGGACACAGAAATAGTGTTTCATCAGACAAGACATTTTTGAAAACATTAATACTTGATACATGAGATTTATGATATTATCCAATTACTTGTTGATCTGGCTCATCCGACGCATACCGGATACCGCGACACTTTCTGTGCATCGAAGAAGAGAATCATCGCTACACATTAACTATCTGCTAACATAATTCAATTTTTAATAAACTACATGTACATTTAGGGCCTTTTTGAACTTTTAACAATTATCTGTCAGACGAAAAAAACATCGTTCACATGGCAATGTAGTCTGTCTTACAGACCCTGATACAAATATATCAACTACAGCCCATGCAAGTCTATAATGTTTGGCAAGTCTAGATTACTGCAGTATCTGAAAATGAAGAGAATCACTGGGCTCCCTTTTTATTATATTTTTATTAAGATTAACAGTTATCTGTCAGACGAAAAATGTTGTGGGTGTCAGTTTGTCTTTGAGTATGCGTCTGCTGATATTTGGGGGCGGTCGGGTAGCCTAGTGGTTAAAGTGTCGGCTCGTCTCGCCGAAGACCCGGGTTCGATTCCCGACATGGGTACAATGTGTGAAGCCCATTTCTAGTGTCTCTTGCCGTGATATTGCTGGAATATTGCTAAAAGCCGTAAAGCCATACACACTCTCAAACTGTTCATATTTGTACGTAAATAAGTGTGTTTGTATGTGAGAACACTTTTGTTTGTTTGCTTGTTTGGTTAACACCGCACTCAGCAATATTCCAGCTATATGACGGCGGTCTGTAAATAATCATGAGCATCGATCCACGCAATTTGGATACGATGACATGCATCAACCAAGTCAGCGAGCCTGACCACCCGATCCCGTTAGTCGCCTCTTACGACAAGCATAGTCGCCTTTTATGGCAATCATGGTTTGCTGAAGACCTATTCTACCCCGGATCTTCACGGGTCGTGAGAACACTTACTGAAATTTAGCTTATGAAGATGAACGCAGGACAGTAAAGACATTCATTTATATTTGATTCTTTACATCTGCAACGTGCCAAGGAATATCGCGGCTGCAACCTATGGTCCAATGCCCAGTAATAAGGCCAAATACAGCATATACGAAAAACATTTCAATACTAACGATCCCGTCATTAAGATGATCAGGTTCAGTAACTCAGAGCGTCATTTGTTCACCCAGGACGCCTGGAACTAATAATCGGTGGTTGGAGCATGAGCGACTCCGCGACGACATACTACGACGACGTCATCGATCAACACACCCATGGCTTCCAGTGGATCGAGAAAGAGTTTGGCGAATGCGCCATGCCCAAGTCTGGATGGCATGTAGACCAGTTCGGGCACTCGAGGGAACATTCTTCTATATTTGCACAGGTATCAGTAGATAATTAAGTAGATTTACATGTAGTTTATCGACAAACGTCGTTGACATGTTATATTCTACTCAAAAGAAGTTAAAGAACACCTGATTCTTCTATATTATTTCATAATTATGTGAAAAATGTTCTTTAACGTCTTTTGAGGAGTACATGTATTCAGTATTAAAATTTTGTTAACACAAAGCCATCTGGACTGTCGAACATAGCTCGTGTTTTCCGTAGTTCGGAACAACCGTGAACATTTTATATTGGGTCACGAGTGGGAGTTGTTTATCGTACAATAAAACACTGCAATAAAACACTGCAGGGAGAATAAAGCACGAGTGGCGCATTGAGTTGTCCCAATAGATTTAGCTGGGCAAAGACGTTTGAAACGTTCTTTTTTCTATACCGTTATCTTAAAGTGTAAAGTAGAATCATTATGAATAACATCATGTATATAGTTTTGTTTCAATTACCTTATGTGAACAGTCCGTGTTCCATTTCAAACCCATGTCACACAAACGTACAGCATAATATATAAAAGTTGTAATTTTCTGATCAATGAATTTTGTATTCATAAAAATCAGTTCTATAAGTTCTCACCAACTTGAATATGTGTTACGATGTGTGCCCTCGTCATATTCCCAGTCCCAAGGCCAAGCATCCAGGTGTTATTAAGTAGTATATTTATAGAATGTACTGAAGATACGTGTGCACAAGGATGCCTAACATTCCTCACTGGTTGTTGTTCTAAGTAGGTGACCTACATTTGCGGACATTATGTGACACTGAGATTCCCCATTGTGTGAACGTGTTGAGGGGCGGTCGGGTAGTCTAGTGGTTAAAGTGTCCGCTCGTCACGCCGAGAACCCGGGTTCGATTCCCGACATGGGTACAATGTGTGAAGCCCATTTCTGGTGTCCCCCTCCGTGATATTGCTGGAATATTGCTAAAAGCGGCGTAAAACCATACTCACTCACTACGTGTGTTGACAAGGAGTATGTGTGTGAACACTACACATCCTGCTGCTATAGTTCTACATGTTCCCTTATTTCTTTCCTTGCGTATATGTAGGCTAGATGAGTGAGGGTAGGTGGTTGTGTAACCACTCTTCAATGGCGTACATGTGACTGGGAAAGAGAACTTGGTAAATTGGCATAGTTCCTTCTTAGATGGCTTCATACGTGACTGTTTCTTAATGACAACGACGTGTGTAACTAAGGCCTAGTGATGCTTGTTTGCAGCCTCAAAGTCTCTGCTCGTGAGCACCACTTTGAGCTTAAATAAATTAGTGTTCAATTGACATAGAAGTCAACTCACCCCTTCACAATCCCTCTTGTGTGTATTGATGTGTGAGTGAGTGAGTGAGTTGGGTTTAACGCCACTTTTAACAGTATTCCAGTTATATCACGGCGTGTCAGCTTAATGTGGGAGGAAAGCCCGAAGTGATGCAGGTCTCAGACGTTTACCACTTCGGTGAAACCCACGAGCACGGGTATGGTGCTGACAAACCTAGAAACATAATCGGGGCGAACCGGGATTCGAACCCACAATCATAGGTTTCTGGCGTGTCCAAGGGACGCAACTCTGCACAACGAATCGCGGCGCCTTAGACGACTGGGCCACCCGTGCCCCCGTATTGATGTGTGATGTGGATAAAGTATGTTTGTTTGTAATCACAGTAAGACCCAATTTCATTTCAGTAACAGACGACCATGGTACACTAGATTTTCAAATACAATTGTTAAGAGCTCCTGGTCCTAGAAATATGACCACAGCAATTTCTGGTTGCCCTAATCGGACTAAGATCACTCCCTACTTTTTGGTATTTGATTTCAGTTTGGCTTTGATGGATTGTTCCTTGGTCGCATAGACTTCCAGGATCAGGACAGGCGAACCAAGACAGCAAACATGGAGACGATATGGAGAACAAGCCCTGACAGTTTAGGTGAGTACAATCTGGACATATATCTACTGTGTATGATTAATGTTTTCATAACTATGATAGCCCTTAAATATGTTATAGCGGAGCGGTCGGGTAGCCTTGTGGTTAAAGCGTTCGTTCGTCACGCCGAAGACCCGGGTTCGATTCCCGACATGGGTACAATGTGTGAAGCCCATTTCTGGTGATATTGCTGGAATATTGCTAAAAGCGGCGTAAAACCATACTCACCCATTCACTTAAATGTAGTAGTACACAACACGATAACAATTGTTAGTTTGTTTGTTGTTCAACGCCGCACACAATACTACAGCTATATGACGGCGGTCTGTAAATAACCAATCCAGTGATTGACATCATGAGCATCGATACCCGCAATTGGGAAACGATGACATGCATCAACCAAGCCAGCGAGCCTGACCACCCGATCCCGTTCGTCGCTTCTTATATGCATAGTCGCCTTTTATTGCAAGCATGGTTTGGAGAAGACCTATTCTACCCCAGATCTTCACGGGTTTAACATAAGATAACAACTAGCATAAAGTCAAACGATAGTCAAAGCAGTAAATGTAAAAAGACATATGTCATTTCACTACTCACTTCAACATCACATTGTTTTGTTTCAAATTCTCTGAACATGGATGATCTTTCAGAAAGATTTTCGACTGCGTAAGCGAAGGTAATGTCACGTAATTTATAAGCATCGGTTCATGCAGTCGCACGGCATAATAATGGTCTTGTGCTTGTCATTTGAACAAACTGCTAAAAAGTAAGAACGCTGTTTTTGTAAAATATTCTGAATTAAACAACTAAAGAGAAACTTTGTAAAACCATGCTGCGTGGGTTTAATCGGTTAGTGTAATATCATGATGCATGACGTTTGTGTGACTGGAGGTATGACACAAGGCATAATTTGCATCTATGGAATCGAGACTTAAGAAAATGAGTCCATCTAGTGTTGGGAGATTTAACAAAAGGCAATACTTGCAATTGGAATGTGAGAACATAACACAATAAATAACAGCGGCAAACCTCTTTCCATAATCACATATCATCCTTCATGTGCCACAAAATCATTTAACAGTATTATTCAATCATAGACCATTTTGTATTATCCTACAGAATGTCATTGGGACCTGGGTTAGCCTAATGGTTAGCGAGTCCGATGCATCAAATAAAAGAGGAAACAAACTTTCCATAATCAGAATAATAAGAAATGTATGCAAAAATCAGAGCCCATTGTGCGATTCCGACATTATTCTGTGTTTATGAATCGCTTTAAAACAGTGATAATACCCGGCGTTCGCAAACAGATATCATATTCTGCCCCACAAACACATGCACAGGCAAGGGAAGTGGTCACCTGAACAATCAAGGAAAGTTGACCTTTGGATTATGACATAACGTCAGATGAATGTTGTTTGGAATATGGCCACATGACGAAGAAATTTTGAGTGAGTGAATTAGATTTTACGCTTTTACCAATATACCTGCAATATCACGGCGGCGGATACCTAAAATGGGCTTCCCACGTGGTACCCATATGGGGAATGGAACCCAGGACGTCGGTGTGACGAGATGAACATTCTCTGAAATACAAGTGCTCGTCTCCCCGAGGACGGTATGGTTACCAAGTCTAAGTGGTTAAAGCCTTCGCTCACTGAAGTCGCGAAGATGCCGAAGACCCGGGTTCGATTCCCCACGCAGTTACAATGTGTGAAGACCATTTCTTGTGCCCCCGTCGTGATGTTGCTGGAATATTACTGAAAGCATCATAAAACCGTTCTCACATACGCGTCCCCCAAAAAGCTCCTTTTCGATTTCTCGTATCACCATGATATAAGTGGCATGTTTTCTAATCGAAGTAGGGACGGTCGGGTAGCCTAGTGGTTAAAGCGTTCACTCGTCACGCCGAAAACCTGGGTTCGGTTCCCGACATGGGTACAATGTGTGAAGCCCATTTCTGGTGTCCCCCGCCGTGATTTTGCTGGAATATTGCTAAAAACGGCGTAAAACCATACTCACTCACTCTAATCGAACTAACACCATAAACATACACCATCTCAATGATCACATGATTTTCATATTCAAGCAATGTTGGTGTCATCGAATCGCCATGTTTCGAGTCGAGATGATGAATCCTCTGCTTCCCTCCACAAGGAACAATGATATGTCTCCTGGCGCATTTTCAGGTGACAAGACGAGTCTCTTCACAAGCGTCCTCTATGATGGCTACTTCTCCCCAGAAAGGTTCCGATGGGAGGGCTGGGGCCCCGGCATGTTGTCAGTAAGTGGACAGGTCACTTGACAATCCTCTCTGACCGATATGTAAAAAACAGGCGTATCCGAACTCCACCACAAGTGATCCTTCCCACCCCGTGCCAAATTAAACCTTCACTATCTGGTCTGCGTTGTCTGGAAGAACTAGCTTGTCAAACGTTTGAAGTCAGGCAGGCAAATTTGCGTGCTTCTATGGCCCTTTGTCGTGTTCTGTGTCTGGTTATAACGGTCGATATTACTTCTCCCGTACACGTGGAAAATACAATATTGACTGGTAGATAAAAGGAGGAGAAAACGGAACGAATTTTGTTTGTTATCAATTCCGTTTTGGTGGTAAACTGGTTTGTTGTTTGGATCACCAAACTCTTCCAGCTAGAACTACTTTTTAATTGACATTTATAAGCGATGAAGTCAAAACTCTTTTCTCGACCTCCTGGTACACAGTTCTAGGATGAAATGACATTACATTTTCCAGACAGGTAATGCTTTTATAATTGAATAAGCTCGTGAAGGGGACGCGCTTTGATATCTTATAGATATACATATATCATATAATCTAGTTTAATATAGACAAGTAGTGTGAATCACAGACAGAAAACTGCTTATACTCCGAATGGGGAAGTTAGAACGACCACTGTAAGGCTTAATGCTACGAGACTAGTTAACTACAGGAAATGTGTGTCTGTCTTTGGGTAAATGGTTCCAAGACGCTAATGTTTACTAAAGACACACGGGGATGCTGGATGACCGAGGTCCGCGATGTAGCCGGGATAAGACTATTTGGGATATATATGCATTAAGTACTTCCAGTAATAGGTGAAGAGGGGAGGTATGGAATCCCTTAGACGTTGATGAGTACGATAGAACTGTCGATGCATCATCCAAACAATGCGACATAAATAGCCTTGCATGAAGATACTGACGTTGTTGCCAATCTATGTGAACATTACGGGGGATGCCAAAGTAGAGAGATTATGGAGATTTGGGTTGTGTCATGGTAGCATCATGCCAGTGGCTGTGAGGGACGAGTTTAGTTTCTGCGTCACTGTTGGCAACTGTCCAGTGCCATCTTTCTCAAAGCGATCTGAGTGGTGCGACTAACGTAAGTCTATGTTAAAGTATGGTAGTTTTGGTGGTCTTTGTGTTAAGATCGCTTTTAGAAAGTGGACCAGTTTAACGCCAGGGTACAGTAGAGATGGACTTCCAATATTATTCTCATACGTTGACTTCAACCCAGGTCTTCCGTTTAATAAGCTAACGATTTAACCACTAGCTCCCTTATAACATAGGTATTAGGGAGCGTTTAGATGTATCGTGTTGACAGTTATGCGACGCACTGAACCCACAACACTAGCTCTGTGGACTCAAAGGAGATTAAGGGGTGCATTTATTTCCATTAATTCTAATTCATATGTAAGGATGTGTCAACCTAACAGTAACGCTTAATGTCGAATATGCCGATAATGACGATTACATGTATATTTTTAGGAGTGAGTGTTTTCATGTTGTTTAACGCCGCACTCAGGAATATTCCAGCTATATGACGGCTGTCTGTAAATAATCGAGTCTGGACTAGACAATCCAGTGATTGACATCATGAGCATCAATCGATCCACGCAATTGGGATACGATGACATGCATCAACCAAGTCAGCCAACCTGACCACCCGATCCCGTTAGTCGCCTCTTACGAGTGAGTGAGTGAGTGAGTGAGTGAGTGAGTGAGTTAAATCAGGGTATATTATTTAAAGCGTCAACTAATAAAATGAATACCAAACTTTATTTTGACGTAAACGGGATGATATGCCGTACATGTTCACATTCAGGCTTAAAAACGGTCGTCATCTCATGGAAACATATCCTTTGTTGGCCACGAACTCTCTTAATAATACATCTGTAAGAACGGCCAGTATAACACGACAACATCCCCCAAGGAAACAGCAGCTAATCATCTGACTGTATAGGAAAGTGTATAATTGTCTTTAGATGTGTAATATGACAGGGTTAGTCATGCAGATCAATAAGCTTGACCTTTAACAAGACATCGAGATGTGTCGATGTTTGCTGGCCGTGTTAAGTTGGTTTCAAGATTAAGAATTTATCAAGCGTTTAGATTTTGCATTAAATATCCGTTGATAAACCGATTAACTAACGATATATACATAAAATATTGACAAGATATTTTCCCTTAACCAAGACGTTGTCGTTCCTCATCCGACAGATGAATGATAAATCAGTGGGTCTCAGTCAGATTGACGCAGGCTGCGGGATGATTACAGGCATGTAAGGACGCGAGACTCTACTGTGGAGTGATCGCTATCCTATTCCTATCAGTCAACAGTTATTTACTGTCAGGATAACTAATGATTTCCACACATAACGATAAATCACCGCTACAATAATTACTTTGTAATTAATAGATTGCCGTTTGATGTTTCCTCTTTATGGTCTTATTAACCGCAGAATGTCTCGGAAAACAAAATCCTCCAGATAACTCGGCACCAGACCAGACAGGTATTAATATTGGGCAATTGGAATTTTAGGAATATGTTTGTCCAACTGATTGGGCTTCTTTAGCTGGAGTACACTCGAAGTTTGATCTCGTTTGTCAGTTTTAACTCTTCAATGAGGTACTTCATTTTAGTTTGCACTTATTTTGAATCTCCCGATGACGCAGATGCATCTACCCTTAAATTGTTAACTGATAAATACGGGTAATATTTTTAATATGTCCGTAAACATTGTAATGTTCGTTTGTCTAATCTTTTTTTCAGGCACGAAACAGCGAAAACTACGTAAATGCCTTCATCGATATCGCTGTGGAGAGAGTAAGTACACATTGAGAAAGACTTGCGTCTTGCTGCCATAGGGATTCTTAGAGACAAGAGGTGCCCAGTGCCCCATACATAAGTTATACTACTACCACCACCAATAATAATAATAATAATAATAATAATAATAATAATAATAATAATCCCAAAGAAAGGTGATCTGACTGACCCTAAAAACTTCCGCCCAATTACTTGTTTGAACACACAGCACAAACTATTTACAGGGTTTCTTACAGATCTCGTGTCATCGTACTGTGCTTCGAATGACATTATCTACATGGAGCAGAACGGAGAAAGGGATGTTGGGGTTGTAAGGATCAATTGCTGGTTCAGAAAATGATCCTTGAAGAGGCTAAAACTTGCCACCGTAACCTCTCAATGTGTTGGATAGACTAGAGAAAAGCTCATGATTCTGTACCTCAAGAATGGATTTTGAAGTCACTGGAATTACCTCCCCGAGCGACTACTTGTTTTACTCAAGTCTTTTGTGAATTGCTGGTCAACTGGACTTGAGATGTATTCGCAGGTCAGGTGGTGACTTCGGAACCCATTTCTATTAGAAGAGGAATATTTCAGGGCGATTCTTTCAGTTCTTTGCTTTTCTGTTTGTCATTAAATCCTTCATGCTTTTTGCTTAGCAAAGAGGAAGGCTATCACCCTGGACCTCCTCAGCAGAGATCCCCAACACTTACTCCCCTCCTTTACATGGATGACCTTGAACTTATTGCCAGTGGAGGATCCCGACTCAAAAAACAGATTCCCCTTGTCGAGTCCTTTTCTAATGATATCGGCATGTCCTTTGGACTCGACAAATGCATCATTCTTCATCTGAAACGTGGCAAGGTAGAAGAGGGAGGATCAGTCAGTTTACTTGGAGGAGGAGTTATTGACCATCTCGTGGAAGGTCAGGCCTATACGTTCTTAGGGATGCAGATTGGGGACAAACTCCAGAATGCCCATATCAAGGAAAAGCTTCTGGCAGAGTACAAATGTAAATCTGGAGTTCAGAGCTGGACGCTCGCAAGAAAGTAAAAGCCACAAATACTTATGCTGTACCCGTCCTTTCATATTCTTTTGGTGTTGTTGATTGGACAAAACAAGAAATTCAGGGTATTGACACCCTCACACGAAGAATCATGTCCGACAAGAGATCCCACCACCCTCGTTCTTCCCTCAATCGCTTATATTTACCAATCATTATGCGAGGACGTGGTTTGATTAACGTTGGGGCTCTTCATGATGGAATTGTTTTGTGCACTTTTGCACGCATCTATTTGTCTGATTATCCTCTTGTGAAGCATGTCAAGACACATGATGAAAACAAGGCATTCCACAGTTTTCTAAAACGAGCCAAGGATGACGGACATAATCTCAATGTAGGTGTTGATTTTGTTGATGGTTCTGTACTGCTGGACGGTACGGAAATGAGTGTCAACTAAGCGAAGTGCCATATCAAGTCGGCCCAGACTCAGTTTTTAAAGGAGAGGCTATCTGTACGACCACTGCATCGAGTTTATGTGCAGTGTGTTGAGAAGATCAGCAATCCTGCCGAGTCCTTTGCTTGGATGAAGTCGTCTGGCCTGAAAAGCGAAACAGAAGGCTTTCTGTTTGCTGCTCAGGACTAGTCACTTCCCACTCGAAACCGTCATCAAGATGTAAATATGAAATGTAGATTATGAAATGCATTGAATGAGGCTGCCCAACAAATTGTCAGTGGATGCCCAGCTTTCGCACAAACACATTATCTTAAATGACATGATGGTGTAGCGCGATCATTGTATTACCGTCTTCGCCATGCTTGTGGTTTTGACACAGAGGTCCACCCATGGTACGACCCGGAATATGTAGAGGGCGTCATGGAACATGATAAATACAAAATTCTTTGGAATAGGCCCATTTACAGCCTTAGACGTATCCGGGCCAAAAAACCTCATCTTGTCCTTTTTGATAAATCCAATGAAATCATTTATATCATTGACTTTTCTGTCCCCTTTGACACTAATGTGATTGACAAGATTGAGGAAAAACATGACAAATGCAGAGGTGGCAAGGGCCCTGAGCTGATGATGAGCCTAACCAGCCTGACTGTGCCAGGATCACCCAAACCCTCTTTGCTGCATCTTTTTTTATCTTAATCTGTAAATAATAATAATAATAATAATAATAATAGGAACAATAATTATAATGAATTTGCTTGTACCGCGCTTTACGCTATACAGCTATAATAATTGCTTAAAGCACAACAAATATATACTGAACCGCAAAAGAAACGTCACCATGGATAGATATATGAGAAACATTATTTATCCAAACACTGTAAACATACTTTAAGACATATTAAACAGATGAAATTTGGCAAAATTTATCATCATGGTTGAAATTAAAGTTTCAAATGTTCTTAAAGTGAAACACGACACTAGTCTCTGAGAAAATGGCATCACAAGTCAGTATCTCGTGTGTCCGCCATGTGCATTGATGACTGCCGTGCAACGTCGAAACATGGAATGGATGAGGATGGATGATCAATGTACCGAGCTGCTGTGACACCACTCCCTCTCCCTGGACCGATGTTCTGGAAGTCCACAGGCCGACCCTCTGTGCAACACCAATTCTCTCTCTCTCTCTCTCTCTCTCTCTCTCTCTCTCTCTCTCTCTCTCTCTGCCATCTGCTGTTGAGATACAGTAGCGGCTCTCATCTGAGAAGAGGACTCTTCTCCACTGCTTGTGGTGCCAATGCTGGTGCTGTGTTGCCAACTGAAGACGGTCCCGGCGATGACGTGGTGTCAGAATGGGTCCTCGGTATAGCCTATGACAGTGGAGGTGTCTGCTCGTCAATCGTCGACGCACGGTGTCCGCACTAATGTGTCGCAGAATGGCATCAGAACCATGCAGTGGCCATGGTCTGTCGGGCAGTTTCTGAAGCAGTAACAAAGCGATCTTGAAGATGCTGTCGCACAATCTGATGATCATGACGTCGGGAGCAGACCCTTGGTCTTCCACTACGTGGTCTGTCATCTGTAGTGTTGGTGGTCTGGTACCGTTGCTGGAGCCTCTATATGGTCCTTACGTGGACTTGAAATGCATTGGCTACTTGCCGGGCGGTTTGTCCAGCTTGCAATCTTCCGATGGCTTTGTGTCGCTGATTTCTTGTCAATTTTGGCATGTGGTAGCAATTCAATAACGAATGAATGTTATCCGATCTGGGTGGATTTGTATAGGGCAAGAAATGGGGGAACGCATGTGCGTTTCAATTTGCACGGAACTCACGTGCATCGGGTTACCATGGCCGTTGCCGTGAGGCGTTTGGGCGATCGGTTTTATTATCATCTGCTTTGGGTTTTTTTTATCATCACTTTTCATTTTTCTGGACAAGGTAATGTTAAATTTTAGAAGCTTTGACAAAAAGTACCCAGATTTTTAAATGACAACTTTTCATACATTAGATTGTAACTTTGACGGCCGTTTCTTTTGCGGGTCAGTGTATATAGAACATCAATGCAAGAGAATAATCAGCCTTGATTGTCTACATATTCATTTGGCGTAAAGGACAAAATGGCTCTGCAATTATGAATGGACCACAGAAAATCAGTGATGACACCAGGAATGGTCTAAAATACCGGTATCCACAGTCTTTAGTCATTATGCACTGATCCAGAGCATCGTTTATCCATACTCTGTAAGCTGACACAATGTATTGATGCAAGCCATCGTGTATCTTCACTCTGTAAGCTGACACAATGTATTGATGCAAGCCATCGTGTATCTTCATTCTGTAAGCTGACACAATGTATTGATGCAAGCCATCGTGTATCTTCACTCTGTAAGCTGACACAATGTATTGATGCAAGCCATCGTGTATCTTCACTCTGTAAGCTGACACAATGTATTGATGCAAGCCATCGTGTATCTTCACTCTGTAAGCTGACACAATGTATTGATGCAAGCCATCGTGTATCTTCCCACTGTAAGCTGACACAATGTATTGATGCAAGCCATCGTGTATCTTCACTCTGTAAGCTGACACAATGTATTGATGCAAGCCATCGTGTATCTTCACTCCTTAAGTTGACACAATGTATTGATGCAAGCCATCGTGTATCTTCCCTCTGTAAGTTGACACAATGTATTGATGCAAGCCATCGTGTATCTTCCCTCTGTAAGTTGACACAATGTATTGATGCAAGCCATCGTGTATCTTCCCACTGTAAGCTGACACAATGTATTGATACAAGCCATCGTGTATCTTCCCACTGTAAGCTGACACAATGTATTGATGCAAGCCATCGTGTATCTTCCCTCTGTAAGTTGACACAATGTATTGATGCAAGCCATCGTGTATCTTCCCTCTGTAAGCTGACACAATGTGCGTGTGGCGTGAACGGTGATAGATGGAAGTCTCCAAGTATCACGTATATGTATTAATGGTCACTCGGTCCTTGTGACCTTGTGAAAAACGTAAAAAACTATATGCGATCTAGACTGCAATCAATCAAGATGTAATAATGCAATATTTCATATCGTTTAACGAATGTCAACTGAACGCATTAAAACCCTTAGTCTGGAAACGTTATTTACCCCTTCTCTGCAAAGCAACACAGCTGATGCAAGGGTTAAGACTACCAACACAATGGTGTCCAAAGCGTTTTTCCCCTTTCTTTTACTTAAGAAGCCAAGACCAACCATTATCTCCAACCTTAAGTGACTTCTTGTACTATCAGCACATGGTGTGCACGCTGCGTTCATCTAAAACCTTCTAGATGCCAATCGTCATCCTTCACCTGTGCGCAATTACCTCTTCAGCCTTCACAGAATCCAGTGATCGTCATTATAGATCTTACGTTCGCCATGACGGTAATTCTGCCGTTGGTTTATCATCAAATACTCGTGATTTTCATCAAATTCGTAAACAAACTGCACCTGCATCAATTTTGATTTTACTCCCGCTCCCTCATCTTCCCTATCTACCACATGAAGACTCGGGGGTCAGAATTGGTCTTCAGTAACCCATATTTGTCCCCTGTGAAAATTCGGGTTAGAATTGGTCCTCAGTAACCCATATTTGTACCCCGTGAAGATTGGGGTTAGAATTGGTCTTCAGTAACCCATATTTGTCCCCCGTGAAGATTCGGGTTAGAATTGGTCCTCACTTAACCATATTTGTCCCCCGTGAAGATTCGGGTTAGAATTGGTCTTCAGGAACCCATATTTATCCCCGTGAAGATTCGGGTTAGAATTGGTCCTCAGTAACCCATATTTATCCCCGTGAAGATTCGGGTTAGAATTGGTCTTCAGGAACCCATATTTATCCCCCGTGAAGATTCGGGTTAGAATTGGTCCTCAGTAACCAATATCTGTCCCCCGTGAAGACCCAGATTAGAACTGGTCTTCAGGAACACATGCTTGTCGTTAAAGTGCGACTAACGGGATCGGGTGGCCAGGCTCTGTGATTTGGTTGATGCGGGTCATTATTTCCAACTTGCGATAATATCAATCACTGGATTGTCTGGTCTTGATTGTAAAACACAAAGTAGACATACAAACATCAAATCCAC
This sequence comes from Haliotis cracherodii, assembly GCF_022045235.1. NCBI lineage: Eukaryota > Metazoa > Mollusca > Gastropoda > Lepetellida > Haliotidae > Haliotis > Haliotis cracherodii. The sequence goes on along the minus strand of NW_027266275.1, from coordinate 62,643,657 downwards.
ACCTCTCTTTCATCCAGTTGTGTTAAATGATGTGAGGAACGGCTTGTCTGAGTTAGAAAGGCTTACATTTGTAGTTCAGTGAACTTTAATCTACTCCAACTATAAATGGCTTATATTAGCTCATCGCTTTATACAGGCTCTCCCAGCACAACAGTAAAAGTAAGAAGTAACCGCCATTGGTAAAAAAACACTTAGAAAATAGGAAGAAAAATAGGATTGTTGCATTCCGACTTGCAGAAGACCAGTGCCTCGTTAAGAAATGAATGATCCATTGCAATCATTTGATATATGAATGTCTTTAAAAGAAAATTGTAACAAGATACTGAACGATTTGCGTGTTTAAACTCAATTATCTCTTTCCCCGGTTTCTTGTTTCGTTTTTTTTCTTTTAGGTTTTTCTTATGACTTGTGAAAAACATCAATTAACTGAGAACTGGTGTGTGGTTTTGGCAAAAACGTCTCAATATCGCGGTCTCACTATAACATAGAAGGATACAGTTTGAGGGGCGGCAATAGCATGCGTCAAACCGTGAAGATCCGGGTAGAATAGGTCTTCAACAACCCATGCTTGACGTTACAGACGACAATGCTTGTCGTAAAAGGCGACTAACGGGATCGGGTGGTCAGGCTCGCTGACTTGATTGATGCATCTCATCGTATCCAAATTGCATGGATCGATGCTCATGATGTCAACCACTGGATTGTCTGGTCCAGACTCGATTATTTACAGACAGCCATCATATAGCTGAAATATTGCTGAGTGCGGGGTCTACCAACAAACAAAGCTTGAGTAAAAAATGTTATAACACAATACTGAAGTTTTACTATAATTGATCATTTGCATAGTTTAGGTTTAATAAAGAAAAGTTCCCATTACTGGTATCAAATACATTCTGCGTAAACTACACTGAACTGATTAAAAAGTATATCGACACTTTGTAGGGCCCCTCATCAACTTAAAACAGGATAATCTCTTTAATTAAACAGGATAATCTCTCTAATTAAAACATTATAATATCTTTCATTAAAACAGGATCATCTCTTTAATCAAAATCTGTTGAAGTGTATAGACGTGGCATCCTTGCAGTGTTGCATTATGCTACAACATGATGTTACCACGTCTGTTGCCAAAACAATAAAACACATTTCGCTTTATCCATCACCATCACCATGACAACTGATGCTGTAATAATATTCTGTAACTGTCAAGACTTTTTTTGTCAGTTGCATGTCGCCATTTTGCCAAAGCTTGTTACACGTTTCCCATACACATTGTTTCATCAGATAACCGGACTGGCAGCTGGTGATTTTATAGCAATTATTTCAAACAAAGACTGTATCAGAGAACTAAACAATGGGTATATAACAAAATAGAGTTTCACGTGCGATGCGCATCATGCGCAGTTTGGTCGGGCTCTTTCAATATAACACTCCCGATTTCAAACAGATTTTATTCGCCTTTGTATGACTGTGTTAACTATCCTTCCCTATACATTGCTTTAGTAGAGGGAGATTAAAGATGTGATATTTAGTTACGATATATGTAATTCCTATTGCACCCATTGCTACTGTATGCGTATATGTACTATAGGCCTATGGCCTTTTCAGTACTTGAAATAAAGATTGTATTAAAAAGAGGGAGATCGTCACGCAGTGACTGTGACACCGTGACACCGTGACACCATGACTGAAATATTATTGGCTAACATGCGTTCATTCCCTCCAGCATTAAACAAAACATGTTTTTTTAAAGTGAGTCCTCATCAGTTACTATGTTTGGCGTCAGCGGATGGTCTTATATTTACTGATGATATACAGTGAAACTCTGTTAGTCCGGAAACCCCGCAATCCTAACGTCTATAAATAGACACAGGGCATTGTTCCGTACTTAGATTCGTTCACCGGAAATGACCTGTTTGATTTGTTACGGCGCCATCCGGATTAACAAGGTTGCACTGTAACGTGTGTATTAGAATCAAATTGTGTACATGATTATTCAAATGATATACCCCTTTAATTGTTCTTATTAAAATATTTTATTCTTTTCGTGTGTTTTTACTCAATTAAAAAACCTGAATATAGATCATGCAGGTTTGAAGTGATAATTCAATACAACCTTTTTTAACAGGGTCATCATGATGTCAATCACTGGATTGTCTGGTCCGGACTCGATTATTTACGGACAGCCGTCATACAGCTGGAATATTGCTGAGTGCGGTTTTAAACAACAAACAAACAAAACGAACAAATAAACCAGAATCGTAATATTTGTTCGTATCCCCTTCGAATAAGTTGCGTTCATCCTCATTGGCTCATAACATCAAGACTAGAGTGAGTGAGTGAGTATAGTTTTACGCCGCTTTTAGCAATATTCCAGCAATATCACGGCGGGGGACACCAGAAATGGGCTCCACACATTGTACCCATGTCGGGAATCGAACCCGGGTCTTCGGCGTGACGAGCGAACGCTTTAACCACTAGGCTACCCGACCGCCCCCATCAAGACAAGAAGGATGAAACTAATGCTAGAAAGGGCATCCCAGCTTATGTTCCTAACAGTGCTAACGATTCACAAAACCTTTGTGTTCTAGGCAAGGGCATACAAGACGAAACACGTGTTAATTCCTTTCGGTGGTGACTTTGCTTTCAACACCGCAGCCGGCTGGTTCGATGGAATCGATAACCTCATCAAATACGTCAACGCCAAGGTAAACATTTCCTTGTGTCTAGTTCCACCATGAAACTAGCCCCTCTTGCAGATGCATGTGCTCCGTTTGGCTCAGCAACTCTGGCATTGTCAAGGTCTGTTGTCTATATGTCCTCAATCTCGAGGCAAATGTCCTTTGTTCAGGACGCATGTGATAATGTGATAATGTGATTACATATTTATGCTGTTTCTACGCGGGGACGCTTAAGCACGTTCCGATTGATGTTGAAGGCATCGATTATTTTTGGTTCTCTTAAAAATGATTTCGTGAAAACAGGGACTTTTGCATGTGCCGTGTTTGCAGATCAATGCTAGCATTGTTGCACATACTGACTATGGAAGAAGTTTATCGAATGGAACTGTTTCTTTCTTACAACTGACTTAAAGAATTGTAGAACTTACTCGTGTATGATAAATAGTCCCCCATAACACTGACATAAGTGTCCTTACGAACGCTTTATAAGATATAGAAGGTACGTCACGCCATTGATGGTACGGCGACGCAATTATCTCAAAGCTTTATATTTCAGCTGCTTTAAACTTGTACCAATTATTGATTTTTATCCGAAGAAAGGACATTTAAGTTGCAGCTTCGTAACTAACGAGTGGTCATGTACACACGTGATAGTTTCTGGACGTATTGTCGTAGTGGGCGTATAACTTCACAACAAATCAATCAGACCTAGATATGGACATAAATCAGAATATACAAAAGTATTAATGACGTTTAATATTCATTTCTACAGCAAGACACTGGCAGCAAGGTGAACGTCCTCTACTCCACCCCGACCTGCTACATCAACAGCGTCAACAGAGAAGCGGCAACGTTTGAGACGATGTCGACCGACTTCTTCCCGTACTCCACCATTCCCAACACCTTCTGGACGGGCTTCTTCACCAGCAGACCCGGGCTCAAGCGCCATGTGAAGACGGCCAGCAGCTTACTACAGGTAGGAATTCAAAGCATTCACTCCCTTCGTGGCCAGTAGCTTACTCCAGTTGGGGAGAGCATGTGACTCTCTTCGTGGCCAGTAGCTCACTCCAGTTGGGGAGAGCATGTGACTCCCTTCGTGGCCAGTAGCTAACTCCAGTTGGGGAGAGCATGTGACTCTCTTCGTGGCCAGTAGCTTACTATAGTTGGGGAAAGCATGTCACCCCCTTCGTGGCCAGTAGCTTACTATAGTTGGGGAAAGCATGTCACTCCCTTCTTGGCCAGTAGCTAACCCCAGGTCGGGGAAGCATGTCACCCCCTTCGTGGACAGTAGCTCACTACAGTTTGGAAAAGCATGTCACCCCCTTCGTGGCCAGGAGCTAACTCCAAGTGGGGAAAGCGTGTCACTCCCTTCGTGGCCAGTAGCTTACTACAGTTGGGGAAAGCATGTCACTCCATTCTTGGCCAGTAGCTTACTCCAGGTTGGGGAAGCATGTCACTCCCTTTATGGCCAGTAGCTAACTCCAGGTGGGGAAAGCATGTCACTCCTTTCGTGGCCAGTAGCTTACTACAGTTGGAGAAAGCATGTCACTCCATTCTTGGCCAGTAGCTAACTCCAGGTGGGGAAAGCATGTCACTCCCTTCGTGGCCAGTAGCTTACTCCAGTTGGGGAAGCATGTCACTCCCTTTATGGCCAGTAGCTAACCCCAGGTGGGGGAAGCATGTCACTCCCTTTATGGCCAGTAGCTAACCCCAGGTGGGGAAAGCATGTCACTCCCTTCATGGCCAGTAGCTAACTCCAGGTGGGGAAAGCATGTTCTTCCCTTCGTGGCCAGTAGCTAACTCCAAGTGGGGAAAGCATGTTCCTCCCTTCGTGGCCAGTAGCTTACTCCAGATGGGGAAGCATGTCACTCCCTTTATGGCCAGTAGCTTACTCCAGGTTGGGGAAGCATGTCACTCCCTTTATGGCCAGTAGCTTACTCCAGTTGGGGAAGCATGTCACTCCCTTTATGGCCAGTAGCTTACTCCAGGTGGGGAAAGCATATTCTTCCCTTCTTGGCCAGTAGCTAACTCCAGGTGGGGAAGCATGTCACACCCTTCATGGCCAGGGGTTACTCCAGGTGGGGAAAGCATGTCACTCCCTTCGTGGCCAGTAGCTAACTCCAGGTTGGGGAAGCATGTCACTCCCTTCGTGGCCAGTAGCTTACTACAGTTGGGGAAAGCATGTCACTCCATTCGTGGCCAGTTGCTTACTCCAGGTTGGGGAAGCATGTCACTCCCTTTATGGCCAGTAGCTAACTCCAGGTGGGGAAAGCATGTCACTCCCTTTATGGCCAGTAGCTAACTCCAGGTGGGGAAAGCATGTCACTCCCTTCGTAGATAGCAGCTTACTCCAGTTGGGAAAAGCATGTCGGTATTTTGATTAAGTTTGAAAAAATACTGTTTCCTTTTTTTAAACTATATCACCCGTGAACGATTATGAAATAGCACAAGTTGAAAGCTTTTGTTTTTTTGTCTGTTGGTAGACGTTAGTTTGACATGTTATGTCTGTGTTTTGAAACAAACACTGTTATAGCATCCCGCGCACTGGACCTGTGACAGGTGCCTGTGGCAGGTGGCTGTTCACCGGGAACTTAAAACCTAATTATATTTTCATTATTTTTCAGACGTGTAAACAGATGGCGGCTCTTGCACAGCTCCAACACGCAAAAGCAAACGTTGATAAGTTAAGTAAGTATCAGTTAGTTTGTTAATTTATGTAAGTAAAGGTGTTTGTATATTTAAAAGAAAACGAAATAAGAGGAGTAAGTGAGTTAGTATGGTTTCACGCCGCTTTTAGCAATATTCCAGTAATATCACGGCGGGGGACACCGGAAATGGGCTTCATACATTGTTCCGATGAGGGGAATGGAACCCGGGTCGTCGGCGTGACGAGCGAACGCTTTAACCACTAGGCTACCCGACCGCCCCTGAAATAAGAGGATGTTTTCTTAACGTTCAGATGAAAGCCAAGGCTGAGTGTAGCTCCCGCGGCCTGTTTTTACAATCGACCTCCACAAAACGCACGACATGCCTAATCCGCTGTCTCGGTCCTCTAAACGAAGGGATCAATTATAATAGTATTTATTAAGTTAAACAGTACCCATTTGTTACATGTTCCAAACGTAAAACTACATTCTGGCGATAGTACTTTCAACAACCAGTTGGAAGCTATAGATATTCTTACTTGTATATAATTGAGTGAGTGAGTTGGGTTTAACGCCATTTTTAACAATATTCCAGTTATATCGCGGCGTGTCAGCTTAATGTGGGAGGAAAGCCCGAAGTGATGCAGATCTCAGACGTTTACCACTTCGGTGAAACCCACGAGCACGGGTATGGTGCTGACAAACCTAGAAACATAATCAGGGCGAACCGGGATTCAAACCCACAATCATAGGTTCCTGGCGTGCCCAAGGGACGCAACTCTGCACAGCGAATCGCGGCGCCTTAGACGACTGGGCCATCCGTGCCCCCTACTTGTATATAAGGGAACACTGTGACATAATGTATAAAATGCAGGCGCCCCACACTTCATCTGTGTAACATATGTTTCTTTCCCACAGAAAGCGCCGTGGGTGTCCTTCAGCATCACGACGCCATCACGTAAGTAGATTAAGGGAGCTTTGAGGTGTAGGGATTAAAAGGTTTGCAATACATCCATCCGTCAAAATCAACTTTTCAAGATTATATAACTCAAATCAACAAAAAAACATTGTAATTGTCATATGTCTTCTCTGAAATGAACACCATGCATCACCACCTACACAGACCCATGTCTAGATCTACGCACCGTGAGTTGTACCTTGGTCTGTTGCAGCGGCACGGAGATGCAGCACGTTACTGATGACTACAACAAGATGCTGAGTGATGGAGAGGTGGCGTGCCAGGTGAGGGATGTACTGTATACTGGTCTGTCATACAGGCCCCAGCTCATGTAGCCTTGCGCTAATGGAACCAAGATATTAAATCTCATACATAGCCTCACGTCTGGGCTAAATCACTCGCTGGTGCCGTCGATATATTCTGGTCTGCCTACGCGAGACGGATCAAAAACAACATGTTTCTCTCGTCGTGTACTTGAAGCTTTGCAACAGGGCTACGTACACCTGGGGTCTTCGAAAGTTCACTGAATAAAAAGCGAAACGAGGCCAGAGACACGGGAGTATGTTTTGCATGATACCGCATGCTTGACACCACATGAAGAACGCTCGTAACGGGAGATAGAAATCAATTCATCAAGACCTAGCCATTGGGCGCGGGGTGTGCTTGTGTTAAGTCCATATGGAACTGGTCTTACATTACATTAGCGACAAAATGTTAAACATTCTTGCTGGTCTGAGTACCGTCGATTGGTTTAACCTCAGGGTATCTCAGTGTACCATCACTGTTACGTAGATAATAACTCGTTGTCATTGGATATATGTAATAGGTATTGCCCCTGGCTCCCTAAATAGTGGTTGATATAACATTATACACCGAAGAACACGGATTCCAGTTAAATTGTATTCGGGAGATGAGTGAGTGAGTGAGTTGGGTTTAACGTCGCAGTATTAACAGTATTCCAGTTATATCACGGCGTGTCAGCTTAATGTGGGAGGAAAGCCCGAAGTGATGCAGGTCTCAGACGTCTACCACTTCGGTGAAACCCACGAGCAAACCTAGAAACATCATCGGGACGAACCGGGATTCTAACCCACAATCATAGGTTTCTGGCGTGCCCAAGGGACGCAACTCTACACATCGAATCGCGGCGCATTAGACGTGAGACAATGAATATCGTATGTTGAACATTGAAGAACCCCGATTCCAGTTTACCATAATTGGAATACAATGAATGTCGTACATTAAACATAAGAACACCGATTCCAGTTTACCATAATTGGAATACGATGAATGTTGTAGATACCCCTACTTAATTCATCCCCGGTTTAAAAGTGCACGTTGAATGACGTAATCGCCTGAAGCTAAGTAGAATTGTACATGTACATTTCAAATTGATAAATGTGGAAATGGATCTTCAATCAGCGGACAGTCAACATACGCGAACTGTAAGTGGGTTTATCTGATCTCAATAGCACAATGATACCACGTTTAAAGATCAAACACTGAATTATCACGTAATTCGAAACGCAGTTCAATGTGTAATTCAAAAGCTCAGACCAAACAATGTCCAAAGCATTTGCATTTCAACTGAGAATTGTGAAACTTCTTCATTTCATTCGTTATGACATTGGAACAATAACAATAGAGACATGACAGTTTTAAACCTCTCTCAGAAGCCTTATCTGATCATATTCTCTACGAGACATTGGAACAATAACAATAGAGACATGACAACTTTAAACCTCTCTCAGAAGCCTTATCTGATCATATTCTCTACGAGACATTGGAACAATAACAATAGAGACATGACAACTTTAAACCTCTCTCAGAAGCCTTATCTGATCATATTCTCTACGAGACATTGGAACAATAACAATAGAGACATGACAATTTTAAACCTCTCTCAGAAGCCTTATCTGATCATATTCACACTACGAGACATTGGAACAATAACAATAAAGACATGACAGTTTTAAAAATCTCTCAGAAGCCTTATCTGATCATATTAACTACGAGACATTGGAACAATAACAATAGAGACATGACAATTTTAAACCTCTCTCAGAAGCCTTATCTGATCATATTCACACTACGAGACATTGGAACAATAACAATAGAGACATGACAATTTTAAACCTCTCTCAGAAGCCTTATCTGATCATATTCTCTACGAGACATTGGAACAATAACAATAGAGACATGACAATTTTAAACCTCTCTCAGAAGCCTTATCTGATCATATTCACACTACGAGACATTGGAACAATAACAATAGAGACATGATAATTTTAAACCTCTCTCAGAAGCCTTATCTGATCATATTCACTACGAGACATTGGAACAATAACAATAGAGACATGACAATTTTAAACCTCTCTCAGAATCCTTATCTGATCAAATTCACTACGAGACAATGGAACAATAACACTAGAGACATGACAATTTTAAACCTCTCTCAGAAGCCTTATCTGATCATATTCACACTACGAGACATTGGAACAATAACAATAGAGACATGACGATTTAAACCTCTCTCAGAAGCCTTATCTGATCATATTCACTACGAGACAATGGAACCATTCCTCCAAACGACCCTCGTTCATTGGCCATTATTACCATTCTAAGCGAAACTTTTAAGTGCTTTTATGAGCAATACTGGGAGGGTGAGATATGTAGAATGCATTTACATTTCTTTCAACGGGCAGAATTTCCCGTTCCGTGTCGTCTAGTGGGGATATATTTGTGCTTAAAAGCTTTTACACATCTTAATAGCAAATGATGATGCTGGGTATGCATTAAGCCTGAGACGGTTTATCGGTCAGGAATTCGGGGAGACGTATTCCGCTGTCGCAATGGTACATGCAGTTGTGGCATGCAACGATGTGACCAAATGTACTTTATTTATCACAGGAGTGGTTATTATTAGCATTAATAATGTTTACACAGACAGTGAGCCACAAAACAGGCGTCAACTCGGTAAATTTGTTGTGGAAAGTAATGAAAAACATTCAGGAAGCGTAATCTCCTTTTACGATCAAGCTTTCTTTGGGCGTCAAATGCATGTGTACATGCAACATCAAACATATCAACGACGGTCAAATGTTTAAAGTGTGATACGTCTCTTACCAACAGGGTTAAATCCACTTTGCACAAAGTAAGCAAGTGTTTCTTATAATAATAGATGCTTTCAAATGTCTTTTAATTGTTCCCTTGAGAGTGAGTGGGTTGGTTTTAACGTCGCTTCCAACAGTATTCCAGTTATATCATGACGTGACAACTTAATGTGGGAGGAAAGCCTGACGTGATGCAGGTCTCAGACGTTTACCTCTTTGATGAAAACTCACGAGCACGGGTATGGTGGTGACAAACCTAGACACATTATCGGGGCAAACTGGATTTCAAACCCATGGTCATAGGTTTCTCGGGCCCACGGGAGGCATCTTTGGACTCCAAATTTCGACGACTTGGCTCCTGTTCTCAGTGTTCACTTAGGCTGTGTCTGTTTACACAACACTAAATTGGTGTGCTGAAGTATTTTCCTCGACCTTAACATAAGATTATGTATACATAGGACAGGACTTTGAATATTGGAGGCCAAAAGTATAAAACGACATCATTCGCTCTGAGAAGTTATGTCCCTTAGCCGTGTCAGGATCTGCTGCCAGGGTTTATACTCCCAGATTAATTATTCTACTCATTTAAGATTATATCAGCACTATATCCATGTTCGCCGGTATCAGTAAAGCGGTAAATGTCTAAAACCTGGATCTAAGCTTTCTTCGTGTAGCTTGAATAAACCTGTCTGTGACATCAAACAACATTTACTCACAGCAATCACTGTACAGCTGTTTATCTGTAGTCCATTGCAGAGTGCTACACCACATTCATCTCTCAGTCGCAATGTCTGACGCAAAATCAGATTGCTCATATTCATTTGAAACCGGACAGGTCGGCATGGGATTCCAGCGCTATCCATTTTCAATCTTCAAATAATATAACTCCTAAAAGCCTGGTTGGACCTTTGATACACTGTAATAGTCGCCCTTTGAGTATAGCCGATAAGGTTTGGCCAAATATATTATATATATGGAAAAGCCTCTTTTGATTGTTGAGGGGGCGGTCGGGTAGCCTAGTGGTTAAAGTATTCGCTCGTCACGCCAAAGACCCGGGTTCGATTCCCGACATGGGTACAATGTGTGAAGACCATTGCTAGTGTCCCCCGCCGTGATATTGCTGGTGTATTGCTAAAAGCGGCGTAAAACCATACTCACTCACTTGATTGTTGAGTTTGAAAGGTGGTATCAAAACTATCTAGGCCACTTCCATCCTACACAATTCTAGCAAAGTTGCAGCTTTTCTTTAGAAGGGAATTGGTGAGAGTGAACTTTCACATTACCTTTTTGACGTGCCAATTGAATATGTCCCGAAATCATTAAATTTGTTGAGGCGTTATTACCCCAGCATCTGCTCGTGCTCCATTTCGCAATCACGATGACAGAACGTCTCACTATATACTCTGTAAAACAGTATTGGTATTGCACCTCATAGTCAATGCATTTGATATAAATTCACATTTCAGCGACAATTTACAGTTAGGTTTCTTATTGTGATTATGTGTGTTGTCTTGTATTTTCAGTCGGTGATAGATGACGCCTACAGGGCACTGTCAACTCCACCAGGAGTGGCTCCCAAGCAGGAGTTCTGTCATTTGCTCAACATCAGTTCTTGTCCAATAACAGAAACTGCTAAAACGGTATGTTGAATACAGTTATACATGGTCCTCGGCACCAGTGAAGATCCTAGTTATAATAGGTCTTCAGCGACCCATGCAAAAACGTCTCATTATCGCGGTCTCGCTATGAACATAGAAGACTACAGTTTGAAGTGTAGCATTACCATGCGTTTGTGGCGATTTTGTGCTTGAGTCAAACCGTGAAGATTAGAATAGGTCTTCACCAACGCATGCTTGTCGTAACAGGCGACTGTGCTTGTTGTAAGAAGCGACTAACGGGATCGGATAGTCAGGCTCGCTGACTTGATTGATGTATGTCATCCTATCCCATTTTCGTGGTTCGATGCTCATGATATCAGTCACTGGATTATCTGGCCCAGACTCGATTATTTACAGACGCAGTCATATAGCTGGAATATTGCTAATTGAACACGTCTTGGAGATGATCGATTTATCAGTAGTTCGAGACAATAGAAGTACAGGTATTAAACCTTAGTATATATGTATAACAGGACCAGGACGTAACCTCCCGGCAACGAAAATTCGAGTCAATAACGTTAATGAGATTTCACAGTACGATATTCAGAAATGCCGGAAAGGAAAAAGGGGAAACAAGATTACTTTCTGTTATACTCATAAGCACCGAAACATTTCCCGTCTCTTGTTGGAGTTAATTAATGAGTTATATACCTCAATCAAAGTGTAAAGAATCAGAGTGTCATTTTCAAACAATATCTCAACTGAATCATGTAGCCATCTATATATACCGTGAAAGATTTTAGATTCGCCTGTTGTGTATGTAAGTTGGGAGTGTCAGAAACCACCTAACCCCGAGTCCGATTCCAAAATTCAGCCACACCCATGCTCCAAGGGGGCAGGGGTGACCCAGTCTTGTCAGGCAACGCAATTCGTTCTGCAGAGCTGAATCCCTTGCGGTGTCATGATTGTGCAATCTCACGGTGGGGAACACCAGAAATGGGCTTCACAAATTGTACCCATGTCGGGAATCGAACCCGGGTCTTCGGCGTGACGAGCGAACGCTTTAACCACTAGGCTACCCGACCGCCTGTTGTTTCTTCAAAGTGGTTAGGCGTATGCCTTCCGTCACATGGGACTTTCCTCATTACTTTCGGTTTCCGACAAGCTGACACGCCGTGACTTAACCCAAATAGTGTTCAAAACGCCGACAAATCCAACCCACGCAGTATAGGATCATTGCGTGCAATGCAAGACTATGTGAAGTATACTTTCCGGGATGATTATGATCACAAAGCATACTGTCACGCGTGATAACTCCCAACTATCAGTAGATCTGCAGAGTTGTGTACATTGCTACTTTTATTCACAGTTTTCCGTGAATTTATTCAACCCCCTTGGCTGGCCAGTCACCCATTTCGTCAGGCTGCCGATCCCCGGGGGGACATACACGGTGCTGGGAGACGGCAAGGAGATCAGGGCTGAGGTGAGACTTGCAACATTCTCTGAAACAATTACAGTAAATTACGGTTATAACGAACACGCTTATAACGATCTAACGGATATAACGAACTAACTTTTTAGTCCCGACTATATGCAGTAGTTATGCTGTATATATGCTTATAACGAATTACGGTTATAACGAACTAAATTTAGTAGTCCCTTTTAGTTCGTTATAACCGTAGTTTAATGTCCTATAGCTAGTTAATCAAATACGGTAAAGTACGGTTATAACGAACTCAAAGGGACTACTAATTTTAGTTCGTTATAACCGAAGTTGGTTATAAGCATATATACAGCATAACTACAGCAATTAGTCGGAACCAAAAAGTCAGTTCGTTATTTCCGTCAGTTTCGTTATAAGCGTGTTCGTTATAACCGTAGTTTACTGTATAAACAGACTGGCGTCTTTGTGGGATTATCTAGACTTGCTGGTTACAGACATACAAAAAACTGGAGTAACACTGGTGTTTTATTCAGTGCACCCGAGGACCAAGGCTAGGTTGATGTATTCACGCGTCTCTGCATTTACTGCTGAACTATTTCTAAAAATAGCATCTACACGAGGCGAATGAGTGTTGTTTTACGCCACTCAAGGGACAGACTACATTGTAGTCTAGGGTGGGGACTTGGATGTAATCTTGAGGGCTTAGTCTTTGTTACAGCTACAGCTGCAATACCAGATATTTTTTTAATAATAAATACTATGAGACTGAATATATATTTTTAGAGCATCTTGCAACGATTTATTTTTGTGGCTACCAATTACTTTCTTTTTGTCAATAGTCAGAAGTTTGTTTGTTTTTCAAGCATTTTGGGACAATCGAATGGTTCATACATATTCGATTCTGAGTCAGACAAACCAGTGATTGATGGCGTGAGCAACTGACATTTCCTTTGGTGTACGATGACAAAATCAACATGGAAGGTTAAGATAACCTTTAAGACATAATGCATTTTCCTTGTGGGGATGTTTAGAATCAGGTGGGGTAAACAGACTTTGCATTTAATGAACTCACGGCGAGGTCAGTCTGATAATAAGTTGATAAAACTGTATAAGTGGAATTAACAAGTAAATTAAGTAAACATTTTACAAAAATGAATTTGTTTTTCTCGCTGTTGCAAGATACGACGTTTATGCGTATACACTAACTTCTTCTTTTTTATTCCGGTGTTTCCGTGAAGTCAATATTAATGGAGAGTGTCTTATTGAGCCAGAGTGTAATATAGTTATGTCTATTATCTGTCATTGAGATCCACCACGTGGAGTGTACGAATGCATGCAGATTCACTTCCACTGCATTACCTCCCTATAATGTGGACGGCATAAATCTTTTGGGACTGATTTGAACTCGTAGCTAAAATAACATGAACCTTTTTCTCAAAATTATGATCGTTATATTTTTAGGTTTTTAAAAATTATTATACTTCCAATCTGCATTACGGCAGACATGTTAAGCTATTAATTTCTGTAATGCTTTTTGAAGAACGTGAACCAACTGGTATGACCGCGTGTGCAGTGTTTTCAATTTCAATATTGCACCAGGAAGTTGAATGAATAATACATGCAGTTCCATTAATATTGTACAACAGAGTAATATGGACAGTCGCTGCCAAATCCCTGAATAAAATAGACCATGCCACTCAAGGCAAAATGAGGCTGTTTTAGCGAGTGCCATATCTCCTTAAAAAAGGTCAACGTCCTCATATTAAAAGCATGAATGATTGATGCCAGATCGATTGAAGTGGGTCACGTGATATGGTAGCAGGTAATTTGTGTCGTTTCAGGTCAAATTGATTGCTTCTACTAATCGCTGCAACAGACAATTGACATTGAAACATTATTCATGATCATGAATTCACATAATGCATCGTTGAATGCGGCTTGGAGTATTAATAATCGTGAAATGCCGGTTGTAACGATCGACAATAAGTGCGCTGACTTAATGTTTATACGGTACGCAAACCTCAGTTTTTATATCATTTGGCCTACGGATATTTCTAAAAGCTAAGGTCCGTGTATGGTCGAAATAAAACCAAGAGTTTAAACAGATACTCTTCAATTCATCCATTGGAAGTCATTCCTGTCTGTGAAAATAGAGAAAAATCAAATCAAAAGGATTTGGAGGAAAGCTGTTAAACCTAAAGGGATACATACATATGTTAAACCTTCAAAGTCTCTTGTCAAATTGTTGATTTAGTACCCATCTATAATGTACATATAATTGTAATAGTTTTTATTAATAGTATTTATATATTTGTGGTTATATATTGTGTGGCTACATATCGTGATGTTGTATACAGTGATGTTATATATACAGCGTTGGTTATATATTGTAAAGGTTATATATAATGATTTCTTTGATAGGCATTTAGAAGTTGGAGTACTAAGTAAGGATAAGAATTTATGGGTGAACAACGTCTTCATTACAATAAGAGCGACGTTTCGGTGTAGGTTCTTACACCGTTAGAACCGTACTTGTTTGTGAACGGTGTTAGAACCTACACCGAAACGTCGCTCTTATTGTAATAAAGAAGTTGTTCATCCATTAATTCGTATCCTGACTTATATATAGTGATGTTATATACACTGACGTTATATTGTAGTGATAGTTATATATATATATATTACAGTAACTTGTTTTAAAAGTGTAGTCCTTGTTTAGGCCTCTATAGAGGTGAGGTAAGGTGAAATTGGGTTTAACGTCGCGTCCAAGATTATTGCACTTATATAGCGACGTGCATGCACGTGTGTGTGTGGCTGCTTCTACTAGTCCGGACTGATGCCATTTCTTAGTGCTAGTTCGCTGAGATACCATGCCGCAGTTTAAAATGAATACCCCACTCAAACACTGTATACTGACTCCGAGCCGACCAGTCCTTGTTTTAGCCCCTTTATGCGGACCCCAAGACAGGGTAACAACAAGTACCATTTTAAACGTCTTTTGGTTTGACGTGGCCGGGGTTCGAACACAGGACCTTCCGCCCTCCGGGCGGACGCTCTACCACTAGACCACGGAGGCGGTGGCCTCTTCAGAGATAACATGTACCCAAATGTTCTTTTTGTTGTTTTGATGCAAATTGGTTGAAAGTATGATAATTTTAAAAAACAATTATTAAAAATAGTGTCTGGAGGCACGGGTGGCCCAGTCGTCTATGGCGCCGCGATTCACTGTGCGGAGTTGCGTCCCTTGGGCACACCAGAAACTTATGATTGTGGGTTTGAATCCCGGTGCGCCCCGATTATGTTTCTAGGTTTGTCAGCACCATACCCGTGCTCGTGGGTTTCACCGAAGTGGTAAACGTCCGAAACCTGCATCATTTCGGGCTTTCCTCCCACATTAAGCTGACACGTCGTGATATAACTGGAATACTGTTAAAAGCGGCGTTAAACCCAACTCACTCACTCACTAAAATAGTGTCTCCTTGAAATGCTTTTCCTTCATGATTAAATCACCTACAACCCAGTCTAAAGCTCTTTTTAATGACAGCCGAAACGTGGTTACAGAAAATCTTGTAAAGTCGACAACATGAAATACCAAGGGAAATAATATTCACTTTCACTTCAGACATGGCATGGCAAAAACTTACACGCTCCTTACGTCGCCTCAAAGTACAGGTCTACCCCAGAATGTGTATCACTCACGTTGTGTTTCATGATCGTGTATCATGCTGAAGTCTAGAACACTGATATGTGGTCGTTTAATATTTTGTTATACACAGGGCGCTCTTACTTTAACTTTTGAATAGTAGAACGTCGAATATGATGGTTGATTTTTTGCATTACAATCAAATCAAGTTTTACAGGTAAAAGCATCTGACTTACAGGGTTCGCCGATCTGTAAGGCAAGAACCTTGTTTAAATAGATTGAGTGGGCGAATTGCATTATACGTTTCATTTCATTTTTTAGATTTAATTTTAATAATTTTACATGGCTGGTTTTATAGCCCAAACGATACTTCTTCATACATGTCTATGATGGGTGTTTAGTTGGAAGAACGTGAAGACATGGACTGTTTATGGAGAAAGAAGTTTCCTATAAAAGTGTCAAGTCTTCATCTTCTTCAAGGGGGCACGGGTGGCCCAGTCGTCTAAGGTGCCGCGATTCTCTGTGCAGAGTTGCGTCCCTTGGGCATGACAGAAACCTATGATTGTGGGTTCGAATCCCGGTTCGCCCCAATTATGTTTCTAGGTTTGTCAGCACCATACCCGTGCTCGTGGGTTTCACCGAAGTGGTAAACGTCTGAGACCTGCATCACTCCGGGCTTTCCTCCAACATTATATTGACACGCCTATAACTGGAATTCTCAACGAATTGTTCGGGCATTGGGTCGATTCCCGAAATGGGTACAATGTGTGAGGTCGAATCTTGCTGACCACACATGTATGTGTTAAAATCGATGTCAACTCCACTGCTGAATAATAGGGGACAAAACAGTACCCTATACATGCGGTACGGAGCGGGCGCAGGGGATCAGCCTCAGTGTCATGGCTTCGCTGATTGGTGGGTGGTCTAGGTTGGTCCAGACCAAAGGGGCGGTCGGGTAGCCTAGTGGTTAAAGCGTTCGCTCGTCGCCCCGAAGACCAGGGTTCGAGATCCAACACGAGTACAATGCGTGAAGCCCATTTCAAGTGTATATGCCATGGAATTTTGCTAAACGCGGCACAAATCCATACTCACGGGCCTCAGCTGGGTATAGGAATGTTGCTGCTTGCGGCACTGAATAACAGTCAGTCATTCAATACTACTTCTTAACACTGTTATTATCATCGCTTTGAGCACAACATGTATATCCTAATTTCCATTCATTGTAAACAAGACCCGTGAAGATCCGGATTAGAATATTCTTCAGCAACCCATGCTTGTCGTAAGAGATGAGTAACGGGATCGGGTGGTCAGACTCTCTGTTGATGCATGTCATCGTATCCTAAATGCATGGATCGATGCTCATGATGTCAATCACTGGATTGTCTGGTCAAGACTCAATTATTTACAGACCACCGTCTTATTGCCGGAATATTGCGGCATTACACCGCAAACAAACAAACAAACAAACAAATATTTTAAACGATGGTCGTTGTATGTGTTCCAGACAGTACCCCTTCCGCCATCAACTAGCGGCATCCCAGAACGAGGCCAGTCCACAGCTAAAGCCGAGCTCGTGTTCGGAGCTGACGTCCCCCCGCTAGGATTCGCTTCGTATAAAGTGAAGAAAGAATCAAGTTAGTATGCAGTTACACCAGGCGTGCTTCTGATGTTGACACGAGAACCGAAACGTCTTGCTGATTGTCTGGAGGAACTAGAATAATCTGGCAGATCTGATATTTCACATAAACACAAATGCGTTTAGAATATATACGTCATTAATAACGCTGAACACAAGCTATCTTCGGGAGCGTCTAGACGTGGTTCATGTTCACTTTAATATCAGCTGAATATATTTTTCCTGATGGTTTTATGTCCTAGTGGTGATTTCAATTATACGTGTCTTATACATGAACCTGCATCACGTCTTTGTTGTCGTTCCCATCCAGGTTCGGATGACATCCCGCTACTGCAAGACAACACCAAGGACGACATTGTGATAGAGAATGAGGTAAGAAATCAATTTTCCTATTTCGGGGGACACTGAATATATTGCCGTTTGACCGAACAATGCAACAGCTATATTCGGAAGGATTTACTTCGGGTTGACACCTGTATGTACCCGGGAGTAAGAGTGAGTGAGTGAGTTGGGTTTAACGCCGCTTTTAACAGTATTCCAGTTATATCACGGCGTGTCAGCTTAATGTGGGAGGAAAGCCCGAAGTGATGCAGGTCTCAGACGTTTACCACTTCGGTGAAACACATGAGCACGGGTATGGTGCTGACAAACCTAGAAACATAATCAGGGCGAACCGGGATTCAAACCCACAATCATAGGTTTCTGGCATGCCCACGGGAAGCAACTCTGCACAGCGAATCGCGGCGCCTTAGATGACTGGGCCACCCGTGCCCCCCCCCCCCCCCCCCCCCCCCCCACCCACCCCGAGAGTAAGAATATATTAATCAGCACCTTGGTGATACGCACGTGTCGCAGTCACTTGTTTTGAAGTTCTATCAGCAAGTAAACATTATTCAGCAGTAACGTGTTCCCTTATTTTCCCCGTCAGTATATGCGTCATGGTCTGTTCGATGTTTGTTTGTTTGTTTTTGTTTAACGCCGCACTCGGAAATATTCCCGTTATATGACGGCGGTCTGTAAGTAATCGAGTCTGGACAAGACAATCCAGTGATTGATATCATGAGCATCGATCCACCTAATTTGGATACGATGACATGCATCAACCAAGTCAGCGAGCCTGACCACCCGATCCCAATAGTCGCCCCTTACGGTAAGCATTAGTTGCTGAAGATCTATAATTCTAACACGGATCTTCACGGGGCTTGTACGATGTAAATCTACATACGTAGCTACTGTATCTTTATTCTTTACTCAAATATCCGCTTGTGTCGAACCTGCCCTTTGGGTGCCTTACGATAACGATAAATTTGGAGTGTACTGGTCCATGTCGACTGTCCACATTAACAAGGAACACGATATGACAAGGGCCTTTGTGGCCGACGGGTAATGATTATGAAATCCATTAGATGTGAACATATGAAATACAATTACACTTCGTTCATTTCAATACTTCAATGTGTAGGAATAAAAGCAACAAGGTAAGGCTAAAGAATGATGAATTTAGCAATCCGTATGTAATTTGGGGAAGGCACAAACATGCAAGTTTAGAGTAGCTAGTAGTCTGCCATTTGAACGTGTGAGATAATGCACATACAAATGTCCCAAAGTGAGGATAAGATATATGGATGAACAAATTCTTAATTACAATTAGAAGCAACGTTTCATATGGTCTGATAGAGCTGATTTAGAGTCATTTTTGGAGATAGAACTTTGATGTTCTTTAATTCGGGTTTTGAGAGGCCGAGATGTTTCGCCAATATAGGCTTGTCCACAATTGCATGGAATGTGGTACACTGCTCCTGATGGTTCTAGCTTGTGGCTGGATGGTGGTTGCC
Organism: Haliotis cracherodii; assembly: GCF_022045235.1. Taxonomy (NCBI): domain Eukaryota; kingdom Metazoa; phylum Mollusca; class Gastropoda; order Lepetellida; family Haliotidae; genus Haliotis; species Haliotis cracherodii. Next base: position 62,624,104 of record NW_027266275.1, on the reverse strand, counting down.
CTGTGGCTTTAATTGTGTTCTGAATGCTGTGACTTCTTTTGAAAACTACATCAATGTTAGCCTGTTTCTTTAAGAGTAATCCATAATCGATCAGCAGTCATATCTGGCGGGTAGCCTTGTGGTTAAAGAGTTCGCTCGTCACGCCGGTTGATGCATGTCATCGATCCCAATTGCGTGGATCGTTGCTCATGATTGTCTGATCCAGACTCGATTATTTACAGACCACCGTGATATTGCAGGAATATTGCTAAAAGGGTCGTAAAACCAAACTCACTCACTCATATCTGGCCCATCTGACGGAATGTCATTGCCGTCTGTCGTCCGTCGTCAACAGTTTCAGTTGACCATTGCACTTATGTTTTATGCTGCATTTCGGCCATGCTCCTATCAACAGTCTAAAATACGTTTCTTCTCACTCCGAAACTGACCAACAGACCAACTTCACATACTTGTTGCCACTAATGATGACACCCCAATAGGAACTGAACTTGCAGGTTTGTCCTTGTGATGAGTTTGTTCCAATCCTCAGATGTTGGTTTCAGATATCAGTATTTATACAGCATATATTTGAGTAGCACTGCTAACATGTATTCTGTGTTATTTTCCGTTGACATTTTCCACGTGGGTACAATGTATGAAGCCTATTTCTGGTGTATCCCGCCGTGATTTTGCTGGAATATTGCTAAATGCGGCGTAAAACCATACTCACTCACTCACTGGCATTTTAAACTGTTCACTGCATATGTTGGTGAGCTACAGTGCCGTGGCGCTAGTTTTACGTACGTGACATAAAAATCAACGTGCGTCAAAGTTACATTTTGAGCGATATTGTTAAGAATATCATTGTCACACATTGTTTTTTTCAGTTTTTGTCATTAACGGTTGATGCTGAAAGTGGTTTGACGAAGACTCTGACAAACCTAGTGACTAAGACGAAGATTGAGTTTGAGCAGAGCTACAGGTATTACCTGTCTAGTGAAGGCCAACAACGGGACCCCAATGACCGCACCGGGGGGTTCCTGGGCTCCCACAAACGGGCTTCGGGGGCCTACGCTTTCGTCCCGAAGGAAGGGCAGGGCCCTGTCAGACTGAACGGTCGTGACTCTAAAGGGGTCAACGTCAAGACATTTAAGGTGAGCGTCCTACACACTTATGTCATGACTAGGCACTATCAACAAAACCCCTACGGCTCACGTGGGCAGCTTGGGTTGTATTCTCCCCAGGGAGATGAAAATGATAACTGCAATACTTACGGATCCACTGGACGGGGAACAAATATACCGCATTTGAGCCGATACTAGTATCTGTATAAGTGCAGTATAAAAATGTATAATGTAATGATAATAATATTAACAGAAATTTATTTATTTATTTTATTATTATTATTATTATTATTATTATTATTATTATTATTATTATTATTATTATTATCACTCTTCTGACAAATGCATGTAAGGGTTGCGACAAGACGAAGGCATATTGTGCATGTGTACATTTTTGGCCCCTTTGGTTAAGGGACAGAGCAGGTGCCAGATCTACACTGTACGTCGTAAGAAGGGCTTAACGGAATAGGGTGGTCAGGGTCAGTTGCTTGATAATTGCGTGTCATCGTACCCCGACTTCGTTGGATGTTCCTCTGTATCAATCTGGACCAGGTTCCATCGTGTACCGGCCACCGTCATATAAGCCAGAATACTTCTGATAGTGTAACAAACACATTGTTGGATTGCCCTTTCGTAGTATTGCTGATAAACACTCAAATTGGTGTAAAACAATTTTCGATCATATCAATATGCATCATGTTCAGATATTAAGAACTTTGTGAACCTTCGTGATGACGGTGGTATATTGCTAAAAGCGGCGGAAAATATTTCACTCACATATTCACGGTATCTACCGATTGTGTTGCAGGGTTTGAACGCCCTAGAGATCCACCAGGAGTTTTCTAGCTGGGTAACCCAGGTGATCAGGCTGTATGACGGAGCCCCCTATCTGGAGATGGAGTGGACAATCGGACCTATACCTGACGAGTAAGTACGGAGGGTCAAAGTGAATAAGATCTACACACATTTAATGCTCGTTCAAAAGACAACCACCCGTGAAGGTCCATGCTTGTCGTAAGAGGCAACTAACCGGATCGAGTGGTCAGGCTCGCTGACTTGGATCATTGTCATCGTATTCCAATTGCATGGTTCGATGTTCATGATGTCAATCACCGGCTTATCTGGTCCAGACTCGATTATTCAAAGACCGCCGTCATATAGATGGAATATTGTTGAGTGCGGTGTTAAACAACAAACAAACAAACAAACAAACAAACAAACAAACAAACAAACAAATTAAAGGACTGTCATGTTACGCCACTCAGAGACACCACACAGTAGCTACATGACTCATAAATAATACAGGTCAAGTCTGGAACTTGCGCCGTCCTCGAGAGTAACGAGTCACCTATCAATCGGTCTCTGTTGTAGTGACAGGCAATCCAAGGAACTGATATCCAACTTTGTCACCGACCTGCAGACGGAGGGGATTGTGTACACAGATTCCAACGGGCGCGAGATGATCCAACGCAGGTAACTGTCTCTCATGTGCATCTGCAAAACACCAGGTTCTTTTTGTCTGCACAAATATGATAACATTCAAGAAAAACGTTACGTCAACGGCAAGTGCCTTGTGTCAAGGTCAATCTCCCTGTGACATGTCACACACAAGGTTATCATTTGGTTGTCACATCTGATGTTCTTGGATATGGTTAATGATGTATACTCAACTGCAAAGAAACGCGAACACCATACATGCTGGTTAATATGTGAAAAATCACTCATATTCAAGAGATATTAGATTTGTTCGATGCACAACCGAACATATCCGGGGTAGAATAGGGCTTCAGCAACCTATGCTTGCCGTAAAAGGCGACTATCGGGATCGGGTGGTCAGGCTCACTGACTTGCATGTCATCGATCCCAATTGCATGGATCGATGCTCATGATATCAATCACTAGACTGTCTGGTCCAGACTCGATTATTTACAGACCGCCGTCATATAGATGGCATATTGCTGAGTGCGGCTTCAAAACAACCAACCAACCAACCAACTGGTATGTTGTGTGAACCGACGCTCATGAACGCATCACATGTGATGTCATAGATTCATGACTCGAGATGCGCAATTTGTCTCGTGCAGGATAAGCGTGTAAAGTTTGGAAATCAGGTACAGCATGTTGTGATAAGAATAAAGTCACTGTGGTAACACTTAACTGATTGTTAGTTTTGTCATTAAGTGGTACACATTGGTAACATCTCTTCTTTACGGGCATACATTGTATGTATCTATATGTTTTTATTTTTCGCGTTTCTTTTAGCGGTGAGCATATATCCTCTCACATAATGTATCATGCCATATACGTGAATACACCCGTAAAGTTCGTGGTATTACAGTGTCTCCCAATGATCGTGAAGGTTGTGCAGGAAACGATGTCGGGTTCCGACACTTCATCGGTTTCCCATCTGTTGCCGACAATCCATTACTCAATTAATCACAATGTCATTAGAAATGCAAACTCATTTATTTTTTCAGACTAGATAAACGTGAGACATGGAACCTGACTGTGACAAGCCCTATTTCAGGCAATTACTACCCCGTCACTGGCAGAATCGCTCTACAAGTAAGGAAAACAATTACATTAATCGACGTACTTGTAGTTTAGCTGCTGTGGGCGTTTAAATCCGCCAGGCGTACCGTAACTACTGACTGGCACTAACCTAATGCGATTTTCCTCTCAAAATAAAATTTTAATTTCAGTTTCATTTTTACAGTAGAGTAGCTCTTTTGATTATGTGGAAAACATTACCAAAACTTTAAACGATATAACATTTAAAAATAATTATGTGGATCTTTCAAAGATTTATTGGCAGTAACTAATAAATGATAGTGATGGGTGCTGCATCAAAAACAAATACCACGCATGATATTCCCGCATCATCAATTAAATGAAGGAATGGTTATTTGAATCAAAAGTCCTTGTGGAATCAGAGTGGGGAGAGGGATGATGGTGGTCTCTCGACACCCCACTCCCCTGGTTCTATTCCTCAATAATTGTTTTTGCTTTTTGTGTCTCTTGTGCTTGTTGATAGCTGCGCACTGGTTAGAGTTACCTCCCTTGGTGCTTTGGTGAAACAATGAGTCATACTGTCCAACCAAGCGTGGACTCTCTCTTGTATTCGTAATCGTGATGAATACTCTGTTAGCTCACAATTATTTCAGAATTGACTTCAATATTGTTTGCAGACAGACAGACAGGTTTATTTGCATTTAAGGCCACGTGACCTAAAGTACAAAACGTTTTACATCATAAAGTGAGTTACCCCATAAAGACATACAGATTCAAATTAACAAATTACAAATTACTTATTAAGAGGAACCCTTCTTAAAAGATGTGTTAAGAACTTGGTATATGGCAATACTATCTGACGAAGTACATAAGCTTTTAAGTGAATAATACTGCTTATTTGACAATTTAGGTAAAAACAGTTTATGCTCATCTTCACAATGTTTACAGACATATACAACATGAATTTCATCTTCATTTGCGTTGCAATGTTCACACAGAATATTATCATAGGTCATTATTGATACGCCCTTACCTAGATGCTGCAGACCCAAAGAATTACAGCCAATTCTAAACTTTGTTAACAGACGTTTGCATTCCCAGGCCATTTGAAGAGAAAAATATTTTTCACAAGATTTTTTTTTATTGTGAAAAATATTGTTTGTATGTATAGGGGTCTTGTGAAAACCGGAGTCTACATGTTTTTTACGTCCATACCTCCATAAACGCAACCCGTGAAGATCCAGGTTAGAATAGGTCTTCAGCAACCCATGCTTTTCGTAACAGGTGACTGTGCTTGTCGTAACAGGTGACTAACGGGATCGGGTGGTCAGGCTCGCTGACTTGGTTGATGCATGTCATTGTATCCCAGTTGCGTTGATCGATGTTCATGATGTCAATCACTGAATTATCTGGTACAGACTTGATTATTTACCGCCGTCATATAGCTGGAATATTGCTGAGTGCGACGTTCAACAACAAACAAACAAACCATAATTACCGCAATAATTTATTGAAGTCAATTCTCAAATATAGATAAGTCAACAATAATAACTTCACAGACCAGACAACAGTAATCGGTTGCATTCAGTGCTATAATACAATGCAAGTGCACGTGCCACCCGTTCTATAATCAGCCAATCAGGAAACAGAAGTAAGTTAGTAGGAGTTGGGGGCCTAAACCTTTTTCGGGTTATTGAAACATAAATGGAAAAACATTGCTTGGCTAACCAATCAAATGCAACAAATCACTTACAATTGATGTTTATGTAACCGTCTCCTGTTTCAAAGTATTTCAATGCACATGATGTAATAACGTATGTCTGTTTTATCTAGGATCAGGGCAGGAAGGCCCAGCTGACGGTATTGACAGATCGGTGTCAGGGTGGTGCCAGCATTAAAGATGGTGAAATGGAACTTCTGGTAAATAGTTTCGTCAACACTGTATATAACTAGTCTATCTATCGGCTAGTTGGTCAAAACGAACTCTGTTCTACTCCTAGCCTTCGTGTCAGGGCAAACATGCCCCTAGCATCCGGGTCGAACACAGTACCTAATGCTATTAGTAAGAACCGACTGGTTGTGTGTCATCGCATTCTCACAACTTTGGTCTTCATGCTGTCGACCACCAGTTGGTCTGTTCCATTACTGGATGTCATACGGCCGTCGTGACACTGTTTGAAACAATCAACTCGCGGCGATAAAACAATCATTCATGCACTTGGACTCCATTCGGATGTTCACTGTGTGGCGTTGGTTATGATGAACTGTTTGGTTGGTTGGTTAGTTGTATGTTGTTTAACGCCGCACTCAGCACTATTCAAGCTATATGACGGCGGTATAATGAACTGATTTTGAGCGTTCCTTGGCGTTTCCGTATTCCCCAGGGGGTAAAGCAGGGCGTTATCACACACACACGCACGCACGCACGCACGCACGCACACACACACACGGACAGACACACACATGCGCGCGCACACGCACACACACACGGACAGATACACACGGACAGACACATGCACACACACGAACACACACACACTCACGAGGACACACACACATGGACAGACACACGTGCGCACACACGGACACACACATACACACACACACACACAGACGGACACATGCAAATACACGGACACACACACAGACACATACACACGCACACATATACACAGGAGGACACACGCACACACACACAGCCACACACTCAAACACACACACGTACATGATGGCATGTATCCATAGCGGACAGATATACCATTCGGATAAAACATTTACGCGATTATTGCCTTTCCAGTCCCGTATTGGGATTTTAAAAGCATTTCATGTTTCCAGATGACATGATAGGGCTCGCCAAGTCAGTAGTCTATGGAGATGTAAACTAACATTTTATTTGAGCGATTACTAATATAAAGCAACGGCACCACAGTATTTAGCTCCAACTGAAATGGATTGCAGAGTTCGCTTTGAATTTCTCGTTTTGTGTTGAAACAAAATCGATGCAATACGCGTTTCTTTCCATCACACAGTTGTATACCAAATATAGACTCGCATATTCATTACGGTACACGGTGTTGTGTGTTGGTGTCGCTAAGGCACCGCAACTCGTTATGCAGGGTTATACACCTTAGACGTTCCAGGATCCGCTGACCGGAGGGTGAAGTGTCACTGAGATCATGCCTTCAGGATTCAGCTGACACGCCGTGATATAATATTTACTAAATTACAGTTCAGTGAGGCACTCATTCATAAAAAAGACATATCGTAGCATATACGTTATGTGAATGAGTTGGGTTTAACGCCGCTATAAACAGTGTTCCAGTTATATCACGGTGTGTCAGTCTAATGGTGGAGGGAAGTCCGAAGTGATGCAGGTCTCAGGCGTTTACCACTTTGGTGAAACCCACGAGCGCGAATATAGTGGCAATATCGTTTAAGAGCGCTTTTGTGCAACTGGAAGGACAACTGAACTATTTTTAGACTTACCCACCTCTTTCGTGTGCAAAAACTTAATCCCCGGCTAGGATTCGTGTGAAATTGTTTAAACCTTTACAATTTGTTTCGCGCGGATTGCGAGAAGGCAACAGAAGTATGTTGTAGATCAAGAATAATTTTGGTTGAGGAGCTGTAATGAGTCTTCAAGAGTTGTCTCCCCTTTTCCAGGTCCACCGGCGGACGTTCAAGGACGATGATCTTGGAGTACAGGAACCGCTGAATGAGAAAGGCGTTGACGGCCGAGGTCTCATAGCCAGGGGTAATTTCACTGTACTGCCCAACGTCTGAAAGGGATATGCCTATCATACCAGGAATGGTTAATCACTCACAGTGACAGTACCGTATGATATTGATATAATTGTAATTGTAGAGTGGTTTTGTGTTCTCTATAAGACCCTTAATTATATATAAAACACTTGTATCGAATAGGATTTCGTTGCTGTACGGCTGAAATATTACCGATGCGACGTAAATATGTTAACTCACTCCCACACACTTTATAAAAAAATAGATGAGAACTTAAGGAATGTACAGGGTATGCCAGGCACATATTTTCGGGTTTGCTATATATATTCTCGTGTGTAACTGCTCTGACCACCCATTCCCGTTAGTCGCCTCTTGTGACAAGCATAGACCCGTGAAGATTCGGGTTAGAATAGGTCTTCAGCAACCCATGCTTGCCGTAAATGGCGACTATGCTTGTCGTAAGAGGTAACTAACCAGATCGAGTGGTCAGGCTCGCTGGCTTTGTTCATGCATGTCATCGTATACCAATTGCGAGAATCGATGCTCATGATGTCAATCACTGGATTGTCTGGTCCAGACTCGATTATTTACTGACCGCCGTCATGTAGCTGGAATATAGCTGAGTGCGGCGTTAAACAACAAACAAACAAACAAACAACAAGCATAGTCGCCTTTTACGGTACGAATATGTGAAGACCTATTCTACCCCGGAATTTATTTGCACCACAGCGCTGTAAGATTGTGATAGTTGCACCCCGACGCAGGAAACTCCCACCAAGCATCCAGACTTGCGACCGAGATACAACAGCGGTATTCGTTGTTGTTTTTCGTTTCATTTTGTCATTTGTAATTGTTGTGTACAGTAGTAGAATAATGGTGTGGGTTTTTTTGTGTTGCAGGAAAACACTACGTATTTCTGAACACGATAGAGAGGGCAGGGCAAGATTTCCGCCCCCTGGGGCTGCAGTTCCATCACCCACCGACAACGTCTTTCTCTGCCTCCCAGCAAGGTCTGACGGATTCTTTGCATACGCAGGTGAAAAAAACCGCTTTGTTCATTTGAATTTTTTTTTATCATTTAAGAAACTGAACCATGTTTTCTGCCCTGGGCGAACTGAAGAAGATTGAAGTCACTCACCGCTGTTAGAAAAATAAAAAAATAAAATCTATAGCATCTGTAGTATCTATAGGAAAACAATTGATCATTCACTCCACGATTTCAAACCCAAGAATTAGGCTTACGGCAGTGTTTGATCGTACACTCCCACTGCAAGGGATGTGCGCGCCATGAAGGGAGTGAACTCTACCGCACCTAAGTCGCAATATGTCGATATGTTCTGAAGCACCCGTAAAGCTCCTGCGATATATGTTCATCGCATTCCGGCAAATGAGTGAGAAGATTTTTCCGCCGCTATCGGACATTTTTCAGCTATCCACCGACAGTGTGAACCGAGAATAGGCTGACACACTGTTCAAAGCCATGGGAAGCTTCTTAAGATAATGTAAACTAGTTTTGGATAGTGTGCACATATTCATCCCTACCGTATACTTACGACCCCGTGAAGATCCGGGTTAGAACAGGTCTTCAGTAAACCCAGCTTGCCCTAAAGGCAACTGTCGTACGAGGGGACTAACGGGATCGGGTGGTCAGGCTCGCTGACTTAGTTGATGCATGTCATCGAATCCCAATTGCGTGGATCGATGCTCATGAAGTCAATTACTGGATTGTCTGGTCTAGACTCGATTATTTACAGACCGCTGCTATATACATGTAGCTAGAATACTGATGAATGCGGCGTTAAACAACAAACAAACAAAATGATCCGTATGACACATCAATCTTTGGTACATACCAAACCGTTTGATATCGCTGTCGCTATGATATTTAACTAGTTTTGCAGTGAATCCATAGCAGTACATTTAAATTTCTGTAGTCAAAGGGCATTGAGGTCATGTGATATGTTTCCCTTCCAGTGGTCCGGATTATCTGCCCCTCTCCCGAGTAACGTGCACCTGCTGACCTTGGATCAGGTGCCTGGCAAGGTCAATAAACTGTTGCTGAGACTAGAACATATTTTTGAAAAACGGGAGCTCGCTGAATCAGACCAAATTGTAGAACTAGACTTAGAGGTGAGTTGGTGTGATAGACTTTTTTGTTGATGGAGATGTGAGACTGTAAATCATTGTTATAACGAGACAAATATCAGAATATAGTCATGGTATTAATAGTTTGAATAAATGTTACTTTTGATGCAATTATTTACCTTTTCATCCAAAATAGTCGTACTGGTATTAGTATTAGTATTAGTAACAGTAGCAGTATGGGAGGAGAATCGATGCTGTGGTCGTTTTTATATCAAAATGTTTTCTTATTTCAGGATTTATTTTCCAAGCTAAAAATCACTGGAGTAAGGGAGTTAACTCTTGGTGCTAACCATGACGTGAGCAGTGTCAGCCGACTGAGGTGGAAGACGGCTGATGGGTCATTAACACCCTCTCAAGTCGGTAAGAACACATTCCAGTTTACCTTTCAAAGTACTACCATATTAATTTGTGTGAATATGATAATTCCCTGCTTGTTTTATTACGATATGCACGGGATATACATACCATTGTGTTCGCAGATAGCAGGAATTGCTTGTGTCCAATTTGTTTATTTTTTATTTGTTTAGCTACTGAATTTTTCCATTATACGATATGACATGACATGATGTATATTATAATACTGCAATGAAGTCTTCAAAATTCAGTAGGTCCTATAAACGTGTGTGCATCAGTTCTTTGGTCAGTATAAGACGTGTACCTATACGATAATGAGGCATTTAACAGACCTTATGTTTGGATTGTTTCTTGAAATTATGATGCAACCAGGAGGTTCAATTCTACCAAACACACAACAATGCTTCAAGTGATCATCTTCCCGAGGCAAGGGAGTCAACTGACCATAAAAGTCCAGTTTCCACCCTTGCCGAAATAGGCTTGAATTTCTGGGTCGATCGTACTACCTGTATCCCTTTTATGTCCCTCCTATTAACCAATCAGATTCCACCTCTCATATCACTTGCATTTGCTTCGAGCAAAGTGGAGGTCCCCAGTCGATCTTATCGATTATAAAGATCTTTATTATTATATAATGGGTAAAAACACGAAAAGATTTGGAAAATATCTCTTGACCCCGAGTTGGCAGTGCACATGCTTTGCAAATCCTTAAATCGACCGAAATCTGCACGGCAGTTTACGAACCTATGGAAGCGAAGTAGGGCCACGGTGATTTCTTTTTGTCTAAGTATTTTCTACGTAGGACTCAGTATCTTCTGCGCAGGACTTAGTATCTTCTACGTAGGACTTACTATCTTCTACGTAGGACTTAGTATCTTCTACGTTGGACTTAGTATGGCCTAGAATTACTATCTCCTACGTAGGACTTAGTATGGACTAGAATAACTATCTCCTACGTAGGACTTAGTATCGCCTACGTAGGATATAGGAACTCCTACGTAGGAGATAATAAGTCATACATAGGAGATAATACGTCCTACGTAGGAGATACTAAGTCCTACGTAGGAGATAGTGATTCTAGGCCATACTAAGTCCTACGTAAGAGGTAGTAAGTCCTACGTTGAAGATACTAAGGCCTACGTAGGAGATATCAAGTCCTACGTAGGAGATACTTAGACACAAAAATTTCAGCGGGGCCCTACTACGCTTCCGTACGAACCGGATGTTGATTTCGTTACGCGATTTTGATTGGACTATGCATAGACTCGCTAATCCAGCCAAACTATAACTTCATAATTCGAGCCAAGTATGGCAAGGGTGGTAACTGGACTTTCAAAGTCACATAACACTTTTGCCTCGGGGAAAATGCAAGCGATATATTATTATTTATAATGTTTGACGTTTGTTTCTGCTTGTTTGACCAGGTTCTCCGGAAGGGCAGTATAAACACGAGGCCCCGTACACTATAACGCTCCAGCCCATGGAGATACGAACATTCCATATTGACGTCATCCAGAAAAATTCTCAAACGGGAACATGAAGATTGTTATGCAACATAGTTATATTTGTATATCGTATATTTTATTAAATATTTATTTTTCTAACACAGTGTCACTGGTCTTTAGTTATTATAACTGGTGAGTAAATGAATGGTGTTTTGCGCCGCAGTTGGCAGTATTCGAGCTATAGCAGAGTGAACTCTGACAGATTGAGTCCTTGCAAAACCATGCTGACACGGACAGTGTACAATGACACACGATCAACCAGGTCGCACACAACACATGTAATCGCCATCACTTCAGATCTGTCATCTCGTACGGCTACAGCTGGTTTCCTATTCTGCCTGGAATTGCCAATGGCAAGGATATTAATACACCATGTTATTTCAAAGATGTCTTAGACCATTACTGTACACAAGGAATATTTTAATAATTTTACTAAATTTTATTTGATATGGGAACACGATCTTTTTGGCGTACGATGTATTACCCTGAGATAAAGCTTGCAGAATGGGATTTTCCGAATATTAAGCTCTGTCATCTCTTCCAGAAATATTTTCAGGACATCCAGTGAACAATTATTTTTGTTAAAAGAACTGACACAACAATATTTTTTTCAAATATTTTATGATTCTAAACTTTGATAATGGATACATTTCACAAAAGTGTGGGTTAATGGGTTTAAAGGGACACAAAATATGTAATACTGTAGGAACATTTTTTTCTTTGATAACATCAAGAACGCGAAATTTCCTTTTGTACGAAAGTCTAATGGTGCCACTTTGGTACCATAATTGTATTATCGAAATGTCTCGTTATTTCAATCATTTCCTCGTTACGTCGATTTTCCTCTCGTTACTTCGATTATGTTCTTGTTATTTCAAGTTAATTACAAAAACTCGAAATTTCGAGTTTTGTCTCGTTATTTCAATTATTTTCTCGAAATTTCGAGTTTTTATAATAACGAGAAAATAATCGAAGAAACGAGAAACTAACTGAAATAACAAGAAAATAATTGAAGTTACGAGAAAATAATCGAAGAAATGAGAAAAATCTAGAAATTTCAAGTCATTTAAATAAATTCGAAGTAGCGAAAAAATAATTTAAATAACGAGAATCTAGATTTGAAAAAAATAAAATTAAGTTACTAAAGTGGCATCATAAGGCTTTCGCACTTTTGTCGCGTGTTAGTATTTTATAATTGGTATTTAGCGTTTTGGTAATTTGCTAATGTCACATTCTACACTTCCCACTGTTAACCACAGGCCGAGGATGCGAGAAGGCGATAGTGTCCCTTGCGGTATTCAGTACACCAGGCCATGCTCTAAATACTTGTATCCATGACATCGTGTCCGAACATGATGACATCAGAGCGTGTGACGTGACGTTCCTGCCTTGTTAGTTGACTTGATGAAGAGCTTCACTTGGCCTCATTAGTTGGTTGATGTAGAGGTCCACGTGGCCTTATTAGTTGACTTGATGAAGACCTTCACTAGGCCTTATTAGTTGGTGTTGATGTAGAGGTCCACATGGCCTTATTATTTGATTGATGAAGAGCTTCACATGGCTTTTTTGTTGGCCTGATGAAGAAGCTCACATGGCCTTATGAACAATACTGCCATTTTCTCATATTCCAAGATTGTTTAGAATCTCAAGATTGTTCTCGGCGCTACAGGTGCCTTTGCATCTAACTGTCGAGATAACGCAGCTCATTATCAGCTAGCTGTCTATATCGGGTATCTCTGGGTGTCGGGTCCCTGACACTGAAGAATGGTTGATTCTGACTGGTCAAAATAGAATTAAACCCAGTATACAATTCGATTCGATACTTCAAAATTAATAGCCCATTTCACACATAACCTTGCGTATGAAACCACTATGGACAACCGACACATCGATGCATGTTACAATGGCTGGCGATACTTCATTAGAATTGTATAAGTTTGATATCAGAACGACAGCTTATCAAACATGATAAAATATGTTTCAAAACACAAAGAAACACACTAAGCACCGAGTCAAGGCCACAGAATCATTTCTCACGTGCAGCTAAAAACTCCTAGTTTAGGGAGGTTCCTTTGTCCTGATTGCACCAGTAGGTTCACTTCCACCAGTAATTATCACATTGATGTGAGCAGATTACAGATAGTCTGGGTTCATGCAATTTGTAAACAGCACTGTTCACCTTGAACAACTAATTTGGCAGTGAGGTGAGTGGAAATGGGGTTTAAAGTCGCGCCAACATTATTGCACTTATATAGCGACGTGCATGTACGTGTGTGTGTTTGTGTGGCTGCTTGTACTAGTCCGGACTGATGCCGATTTATAGTGCTAGCTCACTGAAACACCATGGCGCAGTTTAACATGAATACCCCACTCAGACACAGTATACTGACTCCGAGCCGACCAGTCCTTGTTTTAGCCCCTTAATGCCGAGCGCCAGACAGGGTAACAACAAGTACCATCTCTTAAAGTCTTTTGGTATGACGCGGCCGGGGATCGAACCCCGAACCTTCCGCTCTCCGGGCGGACGCTCTACCACTAGACCACGGAGGCGGTCAATTTGGCAGTGAAGAGTAACAGGTAAGCCACGTTCAGCCAGGCCGATGTTCCTGGTGGCGAGATGGTTGTTCGTAATATGGATTACTGTTAGGGAGTTATTTCAAACCAACTGGTACCTTAGTTCAACTTCAAAATAACTACAGTTCTGTTATCAATACAGTTTGTAGGGGACATGAAATAGCATCCTTTCACTATTTCTACAACCTTGGAAACGTTATGTTAATTTCAAATGACTCAGTGCAAGCAGTGCAAATATACAACAGGCTGAGATGAAATTAAATATATTTGTTTAGTTGTTCGTTCCTTGTTTAACGCCGCACTTATCAATATTCAAGCTATATGACGGCAGTCGGTAAAGAATCGATTCTGGATCAGACCATCTAGTGATTGACATCATGAGCATCGATCCACCCAATTGAGATACGATTACATGCATCAACCAAGTCAGCGAGCCTGACCACCCGATCCCGTTAGTCGCCTCTTACGACAATCATAGTCGCCTTTTACGGCAAGAATGGGTTAGCATTATTTTGAACTAGTCAAGAATAATACGAAACAGTTTTTAATTCGAGTAATATGTGTTACATTTATCACACCTGTGACCTTCTCCGGAACTTTCTATGTGTATCCAATGTGGGAGGACTACCGCTACGCTTTCTTGACGTTAATTTTTCAAATATTATAATACAGTACTGGGTATATCTCCTGAACATACCTCTCTTCCCTTGTCATTGTATCATCATAACATTAACACATTGGAACAGTTTGGGAATCTCGGGATGAAGGAAAACTTTCTAAGGTCAAACAGTGTTTCCATTTATGATAACCGTGTTTTTTTAGCTTAGATATTGCTCATCTTGAATGCTGAGCGGTTACAATCCCGCTTTTCGTGCGCGTTCTTTATGAATGTATTGATAGGTCAGTATTGTAAGTTATTCATCGTATTGTGCTTACACCTTTGATGATGCAGCTGATTGACTGTATTAGTTGACTTGATGAAGAGTCTCACATGGCCTTTTTAGTTGATTGATGAAGAGCTTCGCATGGTTTTATTAGTTGACTTTATGAAAAATCTCACATTGCCTTATTAGTTGATTGATGAAGAATCACTCATGGCCTTATAAGTTGATTGATGAAGAGCTTAACATGGCCTTATTAGTTGACTTCATGAAAAATCTCACATTGTCTTATTAGTTGATTGATGAAGAATCACACATGGCCTTATAAGTTGATTGATGAAGAGCTTAACATGGCCTTATTAGTTGACTTGATCAAAGATATACCCCCAATCATATTGAGTACAGATATGTTAAAAGATAGGGTTTTTTTACGATTTAATGTCTATATATTTGTTCAAATGAAAATAATTGTGTATGAGGCAAGAAGTATAAACATGTTACCAAAACAGTGGCCCTCATCATGCTTAAGGCCCCTGATATGTTGCAACAATTATAAATTCTATCGATAACAACTCCCATCAGCACAACAGCGGGTTCCATTCGTCATTTGCATAACTGGAAAGTACATTTTAATTTGTCTCATTTCTTTTATTTTGAAACGTACCTGGGTTAATTTATTACTTTCCATATGTACAATTTATGATTCCGATATGATTCGTGCATGTCTAATGTTACGTGACAGTGCATTTTATTGTTGCACAATAATTGCAGCTGTTTCGCAGTGTTTCTGTTGAGATTCGACAGACGCTCATTGCAATGTGTTTTGACATTGCTAAGTCGTCAGGAATGTAGTACTATTCAATGTAAGCAGTTTCCAGGGAGTTAGTACCCCCCTTCTCCCCCCCCCCCCCCCCCCCCCCCCCCCCCCCCCCCACACACACACACACACAGGATAGAACTTCATCTCTATCACCATTCTATGCTATTTCTAGACAGGAAAGGTAACTTACAAAGTTGTAATATACGTGAACATATTGAAATAGCTGAAGAAATGCATGAATTGCCTGGATCAGATAATACACTTGTTTGTATACAGTCGTAACGAAATTAGGCCAGCCTGACACACATGAATATAACCATGTTGACCTTAAGGTTAAACTCATTCATGTGTGAACAATTGTAGCCTAGACACCCGTACATCTCTTCTTTATAGAATCGCGTTACAGTACACCTCGATAAGTCAGCAGATACATTCATATACATGCATACCTGTAAAGCACAAAACCTTGAAGCGTAGCCGGGACGTTTTCTCGAGGCCATGAGTGACCATGTAGCTTCAATATCTTAGTTAGTTATATCACTGGACATTGGTCAATACCTTTATTCAGTAAACAAAGATCTGGGCTGCAATTCCTTTATCGGACACACAACTGGTGACTTTCTTATCTCTGTTGGAATACTGTAGCTGTTAAAGGAATAGCACTTGTTTGGAAGGTAGGTTTCGTTAAAATTTGTTATCTTGTCTCTTGCCATACTCTCTGCTTCCTTACTCACAATTCAACTCCTAGATGGCCCATTAGGATTTAACATTGTTAGCAACTTTAGACCCTATGTTTCTGAATTTACATGGGCTCATTTTCCGTAATGTTTACATAACTAAGAATAAGAAGAATAAGTCATCAAATAGTAAAAGCTTTCTGAAATGTTTTTGTTAACAGTTTATGAACCTACACACTGTCCAATTATTGTATGCACAAAATGAATTTTGTATGTAATTTACATAATTTATGTAATTAATGTATGTTATTTCCCCCTCCCTGTTCTGAAACATCTTTCTAAACATAACGGATGATATTATTTAAATCAGGATACATTAATATACTTTCAGTTATATGAGTCTACATAAAAATAGCATGCTTAACTAAATTTTTCATTCTGACTGTATTGTACCCTGGCATTTGCAAGTCATACTGGCATAACAAAATGGCTAATGCTCAAGTTAATGTTCGATTTGTTGCTAACTCCCAGGGTGGACAGAACTTAATTTTCAACGGACACAGATTCCGAATTAAGAAAAGAAGAAACACCACTACACATTGGCGTTTCTGCAGGAAGGGCTGTCCGGCGACAAGCAACGCTGCACACATTTTATGAATCTGACAGATAGTAATTTTCTCTATATAGACATGCAACAGACTATAGGTAATCCCCCTATTGTAACCCACTTAACCACGGCTGACTACACCTGTACCTTAATAGGCGAGGGCACAGTCAGGTGTTCCCATACTCAGTGTGTTAGATTTAGGCTTGGATCTAGACTCTGACCCTCCCTCACTCCAGTTATACTGTGCCCAGCACAATATGTTTTGAACGAGTAGCCTTACGATATATGGCTCTAAAAAATTTGACCAAAAGACGTTAAAAGATGGTACTTGTTGTTACCCTGTCTGGCGCTCGGCATTAAGGTGCTAAAACAAGGACTGGTCGGCTCGGAGTCAGTATACTGTGTCTGAGTGGGGTATTCATGTTAAAAAACTGCGGCATGGTATGTCAGTGAGCTAGCACTATACATCGGCCTCAGTCCGGACTAGTATAAGCAGCCACACAAACACACACACGTACATGTACATGTACATGCACGTCGCTATATAAGTGCAATAATCTTGGACGCGACGTTAAACCCCATTTCACATCACCTCACCTGAACATTTTGTTTAGCAATATGTACACAAATATGAACGTGATATGTAAATACCAAATGTAATTTATTTTTATGTTAACTTAATTGGGTAAATCGTATTTACCCGTATGAATCGTCTTATGACATTTATTGCCA
Organism: Haliotis cracherodii; assembly: GCF_022045235.1. Classification (NCBI taxonomy): domain Eukaryota; kingdom Metazoa; phylum Mollusca; class Gastropoda; order Lepetellida; family Haliotidae; genus Haliotis; species Haliotis cracherodii. The sequence continues at coordinate 62,606,454 of NW_027266275.1, read as the reverse complement.
GTTACAGGAGTCCCCGATAAACAGAACATGCATACTTTCAGAAAGAAATGTGTGATAAGGCACGTTAACGTTGCTCTTATTTAAAAACTGTTGGGGGCACGGGTGGTCCAGTCTTCTTAGGCGCCGCGATTCGCTGTGCAGAGTTGCGGCCCTTGGGCACGCCAGAAACCTATGATCGTGGGTTCGAATCCCGGTTCGCCCCGATTATGTTTCTAGGTTTGTCAGCACCATACCCGTGCTCGTGGGTTTCACCCAAGTGGTAAACGTCTGAGACCTGCATCACTTCGGGCTTTCCTCCCACATTAAGCTGACACGCCGTGATATAACTGGAATGATGTTAAAAGCGGCGTTAAGCCCTACTCACTCACTCACTCACTCACTAAAAACTGTTCGGTCAACAAGGTATGTGTAAGTGTTATGCTTTCCTGCTTTGCTATCATCCTCATCTGAAATAATTAGACAACTTGTTGCCGCTCATCTTTCACTGTATATTCAGACAGGATTGGTTTAATCACAAACATATTTGCATATGTACAACGGCTATAATTACCTATCCTTAATAGACTCTGCTGATGTTACTGAACTATTTATTAGCAGAGCTAAACAATGCTGACACATCCCATATATGAAAAGGGGCGGTCGGGTAGCCTAGTGGTAAAAACGTTTGCTCGTCACGCCGAAGACCCGGGTTCGATTCCCGACATGGGTATAATGTGTGAAGGCCATTTCTGGTGCCACGTCACGTGGAATGGCGGAGAGTGGTCAGAGGCTGCACGGATATTTGGGCAGATTATTACAATTACAAACAAAATACTTAAAAAGACAATGTTGAGCGAAAGTAGCTAAAAGTCTCAATTAATAATAGTCCATTCAAATCGCCATAAACAACATCTCATAATTCTTACGATTTACTTTCATTTACTCTTATAACCAAATAATGAAATATTTCATATGGTTATATTCATGAAAGAGGTAACTTTGCATGACGGAGGGATATCTTATCTTAATAAATTTGGTAATATGGTTTAGTTTGACTTCTTGGCGCGTGTCTAAATTCCATTAACAAGTTACATATCCTAAAAACTCACCTATCATTAAATCTCGCTGCACTGGGCGCGACAGATACTAAAGCAAGGCGTGCCAGAAATACGAAACCTTCTGCATCCTAACGGAAGCCTTGGGCATCACGTGCGTCAGGGGACAAGCGCCATCTGATTGGCCGTTAACAGTTGTACAAGGAGGAGCAAAAAGCATCGCTTTTCCGTCTATTTCACGCTTGAAAAAACTTTTCCTGACACTTTCTTGGCGCTCACCAATTAATCAATTATAATGAATTTTTTGTCGTTTTTCTGTCCAATGCCCATATACGGAAAATATCGATATTTTCGTCTTTGCAGTGACATGGCCGTATTAGTTCACTCGATGAAGAGTTCACCATGGCCCTGTTAGATGACCTGAAGAGCTTCATGTGGCCTTTTTAGTTTACCTTATAAACAGTTTCAGATGGCCTTATCAGTTGAGTCGACGCAGTCTCACATGACCTCAATCGTTAAGTGATGAAGACTTTCAGTTAGCCTTTTTAGTTGACTTGATGAAGAATCTCACATGGCTTTATTAGTTCAAGTGATAAAGAATCTTACAAGGCCTTATTAGTTGATCGATGAACAGCTTCACGTGGCCTTATTAGTTGATTGATGAAGAGTTCCACATTAGTTGTTAGTTGACTTCAAGAAGAGTTTCGCATGGCTTTATTAGTTGGTTTGATGAAGAGTTTCACATGGCCTTATTGGTTGGCTTGAAGAGTTTCAAATGACCTTGTTGGATGACTTGATGAAGAGCTTCATATGGCCTTATTAGTTCACTTGATAAAGAGTATCAGATGGCCATTAGTGTATAGAGCCCGTCGGTCTGTCCTACCCCCTCTACCGCCATCCAGACAAGAACACTTTCAGGCAAGGACTTTCTCCTGATGGATGATGGCGTATTCTCGCCCTCTCTACAGAGGACAACCTCCCACTCTTGGTTGATGGTGTGATGTTTGCTCTTGTGTTTGCCCTGCTACCAGACAAGAAGCAGGAGACATACAGAAGCCTGTTTCAACGTGTCAATGACGAAGCTAGTACCATTGGGTGTTACCTGAGCCCATTAATCTACCTGAACATTAATTACACGTATGACAAATGTTACGTCACAAGGACGGTTCAGGAAGAGATATTTGAACAGTTAACAGAAAATTGGATGAAGCTGATCAATCAAAAGAATAGCGTACACGGAACAGGTGGAATGCTGAGAACCTACGCCACTTTTAAAGTCGAATATAGAGTTGAATCCTATGTGTTGGGTGAGCTTAAGCGGTCACACAGAAGCGCCCTTTCAAGATTCCGGTGCGGAGTTGCGCCGCTTCACATAGAAACTGGACGTTACAACAGTACCCCTATTGAAGAAAGAACTTGTTATGTATGCAGAGATACAATTGAGGATGAAAAACATGTTTTATTACACTGCCCACAGTACCAGTCTTACAGATGCCACCTCCTTTCAAAGTGCAATTCAATCTGTCCTAATTTTAACGGTTGTAGTGATAACCAGAAGCTAGGTTTTATACTTTCCAGCCCAGAAATGATTTTTACATCTGCCAAAACCTGCAACAGAATTTTATTAGAACGAACATGGGCTTTATACAAATGATTTTTACGATGAGTTTTATTACGGTTTTTAGGATCTTTTTATGTATTTATATGTCATACACTTTTACCCAATAATTTTAGTCTCTCGTAACTGTGCTAAGAGTGGCTCGTGCTGCACCTTCATATTGTTATACCTTGTAAATATGTTAGTATTTGTAGCAAACGAGGTGAGACTTTATTAAATTATCTGTCTGTCTGTCTGTCTGTCAATATTTGTAAGGAGACATACGTTTTATTTGGTGTACCAGATAATGGTTTAAATGGTAAAGTGCAATATCAGGAACTCTGATAATTACTTTCACTGTGATACAGCATGTGATTTGCACATCAGTGTGCGTTAACAAAAGTGATGAATTCTTTCCCTGATCATAAGTAATCTTAGCTAATACCATTAACCATTGTACGATTCCAATAACATCATAAGAAAGATGTTTACGTAATACTATGAAATATTTGTGATAAAAAGTGTTTACGAAAAGGTGAGCGTATCCTGGCCCACAGGTGGCACCCGTCATTAAGACACGCAAGGGCAAGTCAATTGTTAACCTGAAAACAGAGGGGAATATATATAATGGTACAAGTCAAAATATGGAATATGGAATTATATCGGACATCAATCAGATGTCGTCACTTATCAATAATTTTATACTGCAACGAGAAACAACACACACACACACACACACACACACACACACACACACACACACACACACACACACACACACACACACACACACACACACACACACACAAAATAACAACACCAAAACAACAACAACAAAAAAAAACAAAAAAAAACACACAACAAAATAACCAATGCGTGTATGGTTATACAGAATCCAAAATTAAATAATGACCTAACGGTTATTTCAGTCAGTATCACAGTTTCTGTCTCCAGCTGTTGCCTGTATCGCAACTCCATGATATTTCTAGAAATTAACTCTATTTTTCAACAATATTGTAATATACGTGAATAGCATCAATATTGCTGATTAAGTGTGAGTACATTAATAACTCCGTCACATTCATGTTTTATTGTTAATATTAAAGTAAGTAATAGGATGTCCTCAGATCATTGTTTAGCGATAGCGAGACCTAAGATCTGGTTTTAACGAGATTGGTTTTACATGTACATTCCTGAAAAGATTTTACCACTTGAACATAATACCCTTCGGATTCAAATTAACTGTATAATTATTCATATCACCTTCATATCTAGTATATTATATTATCTATAAAAGACATTGTGTCGTGCTCTTCTCGCAGCGACAATGCTGAACTGTTAAGGGTCATGTCTGTTAGATATTACCACACTTATTTCCTGTAAAAATGTATTAAGGTGTAAAACAGGTACTTAGGATTTATGTTTGAGTCCCAAAAGGAACAGAGGCTGTGTATGTTTTAATAAAACACGTTAGCCATACATAACACATGGCGTGATGTCAAGATCCCCAAATCTCAAAATGTTTTGAGCATTAACTTGTATATGAAAACTGTGTTATTTTGATAATGGTGTCATTCCTTAATTACCGCGTCCCTTTCGCGCATCAACACGTGCACAGCAAATCCACTATTGTAACAATCCTTATGTCAAACTAATAAGTCACAGTGCATTATAATCAAGCATGCATGTCAGGGGGAAAATGTCGGTCGTTGTGTGAGACCATTTAAGTCTGTAAGTGATCAATCACATATTCTTGTTTGATAATAGCGTCCAACACAAACATATTTAAGCATTCAGTGTTCTTGATTATCTGAATATTGTATCATTTTGCTTTGATAAATTAATCTAAAACATTTTCATTCAAAACAAGTCCAGGATCCAAACATATTTAGGCCTCAAAACGCGTTTAGATTATCGGACAAGGATTAAAAACTTTACAACATAGTTACAAATTAGAAATCTTCTAGTGAGCGAAAGTGCCTCCTACTGAAATAAATAGAGAGATCATATTATATTACTAATTATTAGCTGCGATAATGACATGGCTTAGGTCATGACTCAATTTGAATTACTAAACGGTACACTGCCTAGGGCCCTAGCTTCAATAGCTACGGAATGCAAATATTCCATTTTGGCGAGTGAGATAAACCACACTGTTATTTATTTGAAATGCATGACGTATTAGTTTATTTCAGGAACTCAATACATGCTATTTCAGTATCCTTGTATTTTCAGCTGACATGTCTGTAACATTGAAAAACTTCATCGTTATTCCAACCTAAGACGTATATAAAATCTATATACGTCTTTGTTTCAACACAATGTATACATGCAATGGAGGACAAGAGAAAAAAACAACGTTTCTGTGATAAGGGAAGCAAATACATTTACCGACCCACACGTAAAGCATATGTTAAGTTTCACGTCATATCCACAACCTTTACATTAAACTCCCTATAGTTATTTTTTAATTAAACCTGATAGCAATTTAATGCAGTGCGTCAGTTAACAAATATTCAGCGTACACGGGAAACTTCAGTGGTATGTGGTAAAGTGGGTCTCCTCGCCATATGTTACTAATCACCTCATACGTCACTGATGTGGTTGCTGCGGTTCAATCCCAGTGTGCTTACACCCATTGTGCCTACATCCGGATTTGCCTACAGAAATTACTGTCGGCTCATTGGAAACTGTGACGGTATTAAGATATTTTCTTTTGAGATCAATGTCATCAACATTAGGGTGAGTATATACGTGTTACTGTATAAACAACAAGAACAAAATAATATAGAACCAATCACATCAAAAAAAATATATTTAAGATCAATGCAATTTAAATTTTAATCCATTGCTGTTCAAACAAGCAGTGTAGATCTGTCAATACATATGCACGTATAAACGTTATTTCCTTTAGAGATCAATGCAGTTAACATTAGACTAAGTAAAATGTGTCAATGTAGACAGACAGATAGTTTAATTATGTCTCGCCTCAATTTACATATAAAATGCTATAAAAATAACATAAAATAAAATAAAATGAGCCACTGCTATTGGAGTTATGAGAGACAAACTACTAGAAGTAGTATAACCATAGTTTAAAAACATTATCGAAGATAAAATTCTGTACAACATATATGCAAATTAAAAAATATATTAGGCTTTATATAAAATATTACTACGCAGCTGTAAAATGTATGTCACCTCCTTCATTTGAATCCCATCACATTGAAAAGTATAAAACTTGATTTTGGCTTACTCGGCTCCGGAAGAAAGACACCCATGCAGTTCCTAGATGCCGCTGGACACCTTTTCAAATTAAGACAATAATTTTCTATGATATGATGAGTATTGTCTTAACTATTGCTATTGTTTTCTTCTGTGTTATATTATAAATATAACATATCCGCGACTTTCATTATGTATCATTTTTGTATTTCATTTCACAAGTGTTTCCCATTGTGCCTACATTGTTTCGTTGTCTCAGTATGGACCAGTTTATCTGATCTCACAGGTGAAACAGGTCACAGTTCATCTTCCCGAGGCAAGAGAGTTAACTGACTATAAAAGTCCAGTTTCCACCCTTGCCGAACTAAGCTGGTATTATGGAGTTACATTTTGGCTGGGCTAGCGAGTCTATGGATATGCAAAGTCCAATCGAAATTGAGCAACGAAATCGAAATCCGGTTTGTAAACTGTCGTGCAGATTTTGGTCGAATGCAGGATTTGCAAAGCATGTGCACCGCCAAGTCGTTGTCAGCAGTTATTTTTCAACTCTTTTCATGTTTTTATTCAAGGTGCTCACGTGAGTTGATGCATTTGCATTTAAGACCCGTTTTATCACAATATTGATCTTGATTATCAACCATATCGTTCCGCCATTTTATTTGAAGCAAATGCAAGTGATACGAGAGGTGGAATCTGATTGGTCCATAGGAGGGACTGGGAAGGGGCATAACTGGTAATAGCCACTGGTGGCGCTACGATCGAGCCCAGTAATTCCAGCCTAGTTCGGCAAGGGTGGAAACTGGACTTTTACAGTCAGTTAACTCTCTTGCCTCGGGAAGATGGCCACAGTCATAATCACTCGTGCATCACTTTCTGAGCATCAGACAATATGGGCCTGTAGGCAGAATGGAGCTGTAGGCATATTGGACAGACACCGTTGCTGCACACTAACGGGCAATTGCTGGTAATTTAACGCAGTTATATGATCGAACCATTGAACTATATGCTATGTTTCGTCAACATGGTAATCTTCCAATTACCAATGACCGAATATTCAGGAGCGTATGAAACAACGGATAAATTTAATACATACACAATTCCAAGATTAAGAAAGTCTGTGTCATCTATGAACAACATTCCCTATTTCACACGTTAGAAAATACATGAAAACGGACCCGTGAAGATCCGGGGTAGAATAGGTCTTCTGCAACGCATGCTTGCCGTAAAAGGCGACTATGCTTGTCGTAAGAGGCAACTAACGGGATCGGGTGGTCAGGCTCGCTGACTTGGTTGATGCACGTCATCGTATTCCGACTGTATGGATCGATGTTCATGATATCAATCCCTGGATTGTCTGGTCCAGACTCGATTATTTACAGACCGCCATCATATAGCTAGAATATTACTGAGTGCGGCGTTAAACAACAAACACACATATCCTACGGCTAGGAGAGAATATATATATATATATATATATATATATATATATATATACGAATAATGTACAGTGCGATTACATAATGTCGATGGATTGGTTTCTAATAGGGAAACGTCGGGATAAGAATCACCTCTGATACCAAGGAAAGTACATCGACCTTGCTGTTTCCCATGTCTTAAACATTGATCATGCGTCCTCTGTTCAAGTGCCGCATGGTTGAAGATAACACAGTAATGGTCTTTATAATTTATGTACGCTGGGTATGTACACAAGCTACACGTTAACACGACTCACTCTAAAGTAACTGTGGGATACCTGCCACGGATCGATATCTGCTACAATAACGCTTAACTACCATGTACTGTCTGCTGCCTGTGTTACGGTTCGCTTGTTCATGACGCGATACCGTGCCACGTTCATCGCTCTGACTGCATGTAGGTATACCTAAACATTCCCTCATCCGGACAGCAGCTGTGAGTGATGTCCTGATTCCGCTGGTGTGATATGTAACCCTATTTCCCGGCGACAAACACTACAGCTGCAGGTAGGACGAAAAATAACCCTAAGCTCTCAACATTGGAACATGTCATTCGTTTAGTTCGCGGCGTATCCAGAAGCTTTGAGTGGATATGACAGCCATTGATTCTTCTGGGTGTACAGTGAAACCCACCTCCCGGAAACACAGCCTATCGCACGATCACTGGAAATGGCAGATACAGGATTAACGGGGTGATCATTCATTTGAGAATTATTGGAAAGTCAACATATCGAAAAATGTGATTTGGTATGACATTTCCCTTTGTAAATTTGTGGCGCAGTCGGGTAGCAGAGTGGTTTAAGCGTATTTTGTGTTGTAATGTACTCTATTTTTACCGGGGCGGTCGGGTAGCTTGGATGTTTAAACGTTCGCTCGTCACGCCGAAGACCCGTGTTCGCTTCCCGACATGAGTACAATGTGTGAAGCCCATTTCTTGTGTAACCCGCCGTGATATTGCGGGGATATTGCTAAAAGCGGCGTAAAACCATACCCACTCATATTGTATATAGGACTGATATAGACATACCAATGATGATGAAGGTTAAACCAAACGTAGATTATTCATATTTCATCAATATTAATTCATATCAATCTCGTTATTGTAGATGAGGGAAAAGCTAGTGCTCTGAGGCAGGAGTCTTATCACATACGTTGCATAAACCATCCATTTATTATATATCCGAGCTTATTTTTAGCTCATATAATATGATTTCTACCACAGTACGTACACGTATATTGTAATTATCATATAACACCGCACGAACACGGAAAGTATGATATCTCGCACAAATTGCTAGGTAAACACAACGTCACGATAATATATAACGTTGTAATAAAAGAAAGCAGATTTAGGTCAAAGGGACACAATTTTGGGCAATGCAAACAATCTGACTCGATAAGGTAAATATTCTAACTGACAAAGAATGTGAATGCCCTGGCATCGATGTCTGTTTACATAGGCTGAGAACATTACTTCCCTATACGCGTGTATGCATATGGGGCGTTAAATGTACCATGCACTGAATGCTGCAGATATGCATGCGTGTATGCATAGTTAATGGTGTCAGCTACCCCATGCTGTCATGAAATGGAGAGATTGAATAATTACTAATTGGTGAGCTAACATAATATCTCAATGTTTAAACTTTACTGTGTGCGGGGGAGCAAGTATCGAGCGTATATGTATATAACAAACAGGTTTATTGAATGAAAGATTTGGATCGATAAATTTTTTTACCATGTAATCGATGGGTTTCTCGGCGGGATAAAGCCAACGGGTAAAAACGCTATCCTTTTGGGTCATTTACAGATCAATATGCAAATAAAAAAGGTCGGGTAGATACTACGCTCAGAGCATGCAAACAAAGATGGCGTCGCCCTTAACTTTAGGCTATGGAGCAAGTATTGACTATCAGGGATCAAGACAAATTACTGGGACAATAGATCACAGTTCAGTTACGAAGTCGTTCTTGATTCAGATCGATGAGACTGATTATGGAAGGGTAACTTGAACGACATGGTTTGAGTGATATCAGATCCGACTAGAGTAAACTACGGTTATAACGAACACGCTTATAACGAACTGACGGATATAACGAACTTACTTTATTGGTCCCGACTATTTGCTGTAGTTATGCTGTATATATGCTCATAACGAACTACGGTTATAACGAACTATGCTTAGTAGTCCCCTTGAGTTCGTTATAACCGTACTTTACTGTATGTCTGTCTCCGTTTTGTTTTGTAGAATCATACAGATGAATGAAAAGTAAATACATTACAGTAAACTACGGTTATAACGAATATAAAGGGACCACTAATGGTAGTTCGTAATAACCGTAATTCGTTATAAGCATATTTTCAGCATATATACAACAAATGGCCGGGACTTAAACTTAAGTTCGTTATATCGGCCAGTTCGTTATAAACGTAGTTTACTGTACTTAAATCTTTGTACACCATAAATCTTGTCAATGTATTTCGCGTTTATTCCTTATACAGGGTATTTGACATCACATAACACACTCGCGTGATAACCTCTATATCCCCAATATAGGCACGTTTATTTGCTTTAACGGCTATTATTGATATTGGATTGACTTCACGGTATGATAACATTTAATATAACACCATAACTTGTACTAAAACTAAACCGTATTTCCTAAGATAACAACGTTTATCTTTATTTGTAAGACTGTCATACACCGCCTCCGTGGTCTAGTGGTAGAGCATCCCCCGGAGAGCGGAAGGTTCGGGGTTCGATCACCGGACGTGTCATAATAAAAGACGTTAAAATATGGTACTTGTTGTTACCCTGTCTGGCGCTCGGCATTAAGGGGCTAAAACAAGGACTGTTCGGCTCGGAGTCTACAGCATACTGTGTTTGAGTGGGGTATTCATGTTGAACTGCGCCATGGTATCTCAGTGGGCTAGCACTATAAATCGGCACCAGTCCGGACTAGTACGTACACACACACACACACACACACACACACACACACACACACACATGCCTGCACGTCGCTATATAAGTGCAATAATCTTGGATGCGACGTTAAACCCCATTTCACCTCACCTAGTCTGTCATACAGACCCTGACACAAATATATCCAGTAAGTCTAGATTACTTGCAATATCAGATCTATTTTGTCAACTTTAATTAATGAAGCAAACGTTTAAGAGATCGATCAAAATGCTTAAAACAAGATATTCAATAAATACACTTTTCCAAAGAAGTTGCAGAATAGCCTATTCTTTTATTTACTGTCACGTTCGTAACTTCTTTCAAGTTGTATATAACCTTGATGGCCGACGGACGGATTTTTCATGCCTGCACGTGCATGACCCTAAGGTCTGTCGAAGGCGACATGAAATGTACAACCCGTCTGATGTCTTGACTGGTATATTGCCTCATTCGCCTAGCAATGAGCCAGTTCGCGGCGACGGCCCGCTTATAACAAGACTGTGGCGCGGTAAGCTAAATGTCAAATAAAACAACTTGTTCTACGTACGATGATACGAAGCTCACTGAATGTTTGAAAGTATTTCGTGAAGCTCGGAAGACTATGGCCACCGCGTCGCCCTGAAGGATATATTACGAATGCAATTTGTTTTGAAACAGTATTCATTCATTCATCTACGACAGGATGGCCTGTATCGGCGATGACGAAGGTATGCATTATTGTATTCTTTGCGACAGTAATCAATAGTTCAGTAAGTTCGCTAAAGTGTTTTACTGCAACGTCAAACCAGGCTTAGGAATGTAATGAATGTCGGTATTGATTAACACGGTAACATCTTACAAAGAAATTGTATTATTTCACATTTACGTAAGTTCAGATAATTGATTACACTGTCTTGAAGATAATGCAAATAGCAAACACTTCTTATGAGCATGCCACGCAAATATCACTGATCTTTGCTTTTACAGATCGCAAACGCTTTTAAAGATTTTAAAGAAATTTTTAAAAATGTAAATAGATATAAAGAAAACCTTTTCACCTCACAGCCAATGGCTATGTGGAAAGATGCGATATAAAACTATATAGCTCATTTATTAACAACCTGAGGTCGGTAGTATATATACTCTCAAGAAATAAGAGATTACAGCTTTTATTATCATCATCATCATCATCATCATCATCGTCGTCGTCGTCGTCGTCATTATTATTATAATTATTATTATTATTTTAACACAGTGATGGGGGTCCTGAGGATGGTGTGCTTCCGTAGGCGGAAATGTCAACATGCAATACTCATACTGGTTCCCGTATCGCTTCTCATAACCTACATCTACTTTGTCAACGACGACAGCATCGCCCATATACAACATCTACAGCGACAGGCGTTAAGGGCAGCCGGTCTGAGGTTCCAATTGGATGTCTCCAGTATGTCTGGGGAGGAGAACGCGAGGGGGCGACCAAAGCAGGTTCCCGGGGTAGGGGAAAAGGAGGTCGTGGACATGCCTGCCCCTAGCTACAGGGACGGACTTACGGACAGACTTACACACGATGGGCAGCATAAACTGAGGATACATACTGTTAAAAAAGGAGTGGAAGGGCTGAAACAGGAAGAGAAGCCTGCATCTGAAGGTTACGAATCACAAGGGGGTGAACGCAACCCTGGCGAGGGTGGCGGTCACGGGCCACAGCTGTCCGGCACGTGTGACAGTGGGGTGAGTGTCCTCAAGTTTACATCCATATACCAAACATATAACGTGTGCTAGTTTGTTTGTTTGGATTGTTGTTTCTGTTTTATCATTAAGCCATTGCTCACAAACTTGACACTAAATCGTAAGCCAACACTGCCATACGTGTATCCCATCACATGAAAACTTTCATTGTTTGTTTGTATATTATTTAACGCCGCACTCAGCAATATTCAAGCTATATGACGGCGGTCTGTAAAAAATCGAGTCTGGACCAGACAATCCAGTGATTAATATCATGAGCATCGATGCACCCAATTGGAATACGATGACATGCATCAACCAAGTCAGCGAGTCTAACCCCGCGATCCCGTTAGTCGTCTCTTACGACAAACACAGTCGCTTTTTTACGCCAAGCATGGGTTGCTAAAGACGTATTCTAACCAAGACATCTGCGAACTAAGAACATATGTTACAATCAGTGACATATTGGTTTAATTAGCAATGAGTATTTATTTAATTTATAATTGACTTGGGGTACCTTAAGGGTTCGACTATAGAACTACTATACACTACCTTGAATTGGTATTAAATTATCATACCTTTTGTTATACGTGCATCGTCTCTGCGCAGAAATGTAATCCTACAAAAGACGGCATGCTCAACATCCACATCGTCGCCCACTCCCACGACGACGTCGGCTGGAAGAAGACGTACATGCAGTACTTCAACGGGAAGTCTGGAGACTTTGGTATGTGCACACCAATACGTCGGCTGATATCACTTCTACAGCTGCTGACAGCTGACGTCGCATCTCTTTTGTTGGACGAAAATTTTCAGATGTGCCACTTTAATGGTCGTTTCTTGCATACGGGGCGGTCGGGTAGCCTAGTAGTTAAAGCGTTCGCTAGTCACGCCAAACATGCCCGACATGGGTACAATGTGTGAAGCCCATTTCCGGTGTCCCTCGCCGTGATATTGTTGGAATATTGCTAAAAGCGGCGTAAATCCTTACTCACTCACTCACTTATTGCATACGTTCAGAAGTCACAGGGGGGCACGGGTGGCCCAGTCGTCTAAGGCACGGCGATTCGCTGTGTAGAGTTGCGTCCCTTGGGGACGCCAGAAACCTATGATTGTGGGTTAGAATCCCGGTTCGCCCCGAATATGTTTCTATGTTTGTCAGAACCATACCCGTGCTCGTGGGTTTCACCGAAGTGGTAAACGTCCGAGACCTGCATCACTTCGGGCTTTCTTCCCACATAAAGCTCACACGCCGTGATAAAACTGGAATACTGTTAAATGCGGCGTTAAACCTAACTCACTCGCTCACTCAGAAGTCACAAGTCACAAGAATATGTTATCGTGTTCATCACGAATTCAAATCCATTAGACAACTTTTAAAGAGGCACATAACACACTAAATTGTTATTTTATAATCAATGCTTTGTGGAACATTGCTGAGTGGCGTTAAACAAACAAACAAACAAACAAACAAAGTTGATATATATGTCCGATATAATTCTATTTGGACGTATCTTCCAGGCGAGACTCGATATCATGGCGGAGAGTGTACTCGCTGCATCCTCAACTCTGTCATCCCCCAGCTGCTGAAGGACCCCGGACGACGCTTCATCTTTGTGGAGATGGCCTTCCTCTCACTGTGGTACCAAGAGCAGGACAAGCAGATGCAGGAGGATGTCAGGAAACTCATCCGGGAACGTAAGCACCACTGGTCATGATGACTCACCATAGTTTTGACAATACGAACACATACATGTGTAGTTCCCGGTACTCCGGCTTGTTTGGTTTTTTTGGGTTTTTTGGGGGTTTTTTTGTTTGTTGTTGTTGTTGTTTTGGGTTTTTTTGGGGGGTGTTATTTTTATAACAGGCGACTAAATGGGTCGGTTCGGAAAATGTAATTTGAAAATAGGTCCCCAGATATCTATGCTGGTCGTATGTAGCAACCAAATGGGGCGGGTGGTCAGGCTCGTTGATTGCAAGTCATCGCGCCCACAGGCGTGGAGCGTTGCTGATAATTGTCAATGACTTGTTTTTCCCGCCATGACTCAATGATTTGAATCCACATAGAAGTTGTCGTGAGTGACGTATCAGGTGTTTGGGATCAGAACTTCTTTGGGCTATATTGCAAATTTACATGTATTTCATTTGTTTACACTGTTACATTTATGTTTTGTGATTCCAAGGTCGACTTGAGTTGATTATCGGAGGATGGTGCATGAGCGACTCAGCGACGACATACTACGATGACGTCATCGACCAACACACCTACGGCTTCCAGTGGATCGAGCGCCAGTTCGGCGAGTGCGCCATGCCCCGGAGTGCTTGGCACGTGGACCAGTTCGGCCACTCCAGGGAACACTCATCAATATTCGCCCAGGTAGGCCACAGATGAGTGAGTGAGTGATTTGGGTTTAACGCCGCTTTTAACAGTTTTCCAGTTATATCACGGCGCGTCAGCTTAATGAGGGAGGAAAGCCCGAAGTGATGCAGGTTTCAGACGTTTACCACTTCGGTGAAACCCACGAGCACGGGTATGGTGCTGACAAACCTAGAAACATAATCGGGGCGAACCGGGATTCGAACCCACAATCATAGGTTTCTGGCGTGTTCAAGGGACGCGACTCTGCACTGCGAATCGCGGCGCCTTAGATGACTGGGCCACCCGTGCCCCCACAGAATAGATGAAGAACAAAAAATCAGATCATCGCCCAAAGAAACAACCCAACTTTTTATCCTATCTGTCTCATTTACAAGAGACCCGTGAAGATCACGGGTAGAATGGAAATGGAAATAATTGCCCTTAACGAATCAGAAGCTAGTATTTCAATGTAAGGTGATATACATGTAGATACCCAGAGCTGTGAGATTCTCATTAATGCAAAGACGTTCGTGCCACTACCAGAGGTCCTGACCCGTGAAGATCCGGGGTAGAATAGGTCTTTACCAACCAATGCTTGCCGTAAATGGCGACTATGCTTGTCGTAAGAGGCGTCTAACGGGATCGGGTGGTCAGGCTCGCTGACTTGGTTGATGCATGTCATCGTATCCAAATGGCGTGGATCGATGCTCATAATGTCATTCACTGGATTTTCTCGTCCAGACGCGATTATTTACAGACCGCCGTCATATAGCTGAAATATTGCTGAGTGCGGCGTTAAATAACAAACAAACAAACAAAATCACTTACAAGAGTCGGTCTTTGTCTGTTTTCATGTTATCGTCATAATCCACTTCTAAAATATCATAATCCATAAGTATAGAATTGCGAAGTGGTATTTATACAATTTGCTGACTAACGGTTGGTCTCTGAAAATATATAGTCTTGATAGAAACAAACTACACTCAATACAAAAGGAGCCCGAATGGCATGGGACATTCAGAACCTAAATCTGTGGAAAATCTAGACTTGCTTCATTTAGAGCTGTGGTGGTGGTATTGGGATTATATATACGCTCTAGAGAAATAGTGTTTTTCCTCATTACAGAAATATAATGAAGGTAGAATTTCGTTTGCAAATATATCTAACTCATGCGATGTTCATGTTCAACGGTTGATAAATTTATATGTATGTAAATTAGTTTTAAAAAGAGATCGCTAAAGTTGTAACACGCTGGACATATAACTTTAATGGGTTTTTTATCTTTCAATCATCTATGGGCCATGTTTGTTGGTTTATTGTTTTACGCTGCACTCAGAAATATTCCAGCAATATGACGACTGTCTGTAATCGAGTCTGGACCAGACAATCCAGTGATTGACATCATGAGCATCGATCTTCGCAATTGGGATATGTTGACATACATCAACCAAGTCAGCGAGTCTGACCACACGATCCCGTTAGTCGACAAGCATTGTCGCCTTTTTACGACAAGCATGGTTTGCTGAAGACCTATTCTACCCCGGATCTTCACGGCCATGGGCCATGGGCCCCATAAATAAATAATATAATATATTTAGAAATATGATTGTACAGTCAACTAATGACCAGTGTTTACACCTGCGTTCACAACAAATACTATTACACAACAGTAGTAGTGGTTTATATGTAGCCTCCTCTAGACATCTTATATCAGCATCATGATCATAAGCAGTGTTCAAATACTGAACGACCCGTGAAGATCCGGGTTAGAATAGGTCTTCAGCAACCCATGCTTGCCGTAAGGGGCGACTATGCGTGTCATAAGAGGAGACTAACAGGATCGAGTGGTCAGGCTATCTGTCTTGGTTGATGCTTGTCATCATATCCCAATTGCTTAGAATGATGCTCATGATATCAATCACTGGATTGTCTGGTCGAGATTCGATTTTTTTGCAGACCGCCATCATATAGCTGGAATATTGCTGACAGCGGCGTTAAACAACAAACAAACAACAAACAAATGAATCAAATACTGAACAAACGCTCAGCATCAAAAACGTTTCTCAGAGAAAGACTGTAGACTTTGCCATGATCACGTTCCTTTTACTTGCCTTTGCATGTGTTTGTGACAGGTGCCACCGGTGGGGCAGGATATGCTCACTTTTTCGCTAACAACTGGTATCATTACTATTTGATAATGATTCATAAACACATGCTCATGATATAGTCAGAATCGTACAATCGACTCTGCTATTGGATATGGAAACGATTTTGTCCCTTTATTTATTCACAGTTTGGCTTTGACGGGCTACTGGTGGGGCGGATTGACGTCTTTGACCATGAACGAAGGACAAGGACGCGGAACATGGAGACGATATGGAAGACAAGTCCAGATAACCTAGGTGTGTCTGGTATATACCGCGTTTCACTCTAAAGGTACTCAGTGATTGTTGTTTAAAGGCACAGTGAGCAATATTGCAGCTCCATGTTTATTTAAGGCCTGTAAATGTCAGGACTTGAACAACATGCGCTTAGAAACGTGAGCAATGATCTACATCGACGGGCAACAATGTCACACATCAACCAGGTCACACATAGTGGCAAACGTGTTCTCATGTGAGTGAGTGTGGTTTTACGCCGCTTGTAGCAATATTCCAGAAATTCCAAGCAGGGGACACCTGAAATGGGCCTCACTCATTGTACCCATGTAGGAATTCGAGCCCGAGTATTTGGCGTGACGAGCGAACGCTTTAACCACTAGGCTACCCCACTGCTCCTTCGTTTGAGTGACATTGACTACCTATTTTGAAACAGACACCGTTCAATATTATGTTCTATGTGTGAAATCCTACAATATAACTCTAGCACCAGCAGGCATCGTGTCTTGCGTGAGGCAGTGTTCTAGCCACCCACCTTTTTTAAATGTTAAGAAAATACCTCCCCCTAAAAAAGAAAAAAAAAGGAAAGAAAAGAAAGTTACCTGACATAATAACATGTTGATTTGGTTGTTCAAGTAAATTTAACACGGATTTACATATCGTGTTTGTGATGTTTTGGGTGGACTCTCTCCCTCACACACACACCTCCCCCTCCCCTCCCCCTCAATGTGGAAGCCCCTTTCTTGCAATCCTAGATGCGTCCCCAGCCTGTATCCTGATGTGTTTTCCAGGTGTAACGCTGGTCTGTATCTCTATGTCCAGGTGACAAGACTGACCTCTTCACCAGCGTCCTGTACGACGGCTACTTCACCCCCGGCACCTACCACGGTGTAATGGATGTACGTACAGGAGCTTCTTGATTAAAGAAGACAAGTTTGTTGTTTCCGTTGACAATTGCTATACGAATGATCAAGATCGATGCCGTCGTTCCAAACGAACCTGTACTTTAAATGGCAGGGCGATGATAAAATACCCGTGCTGCTGATGTAACTTCTAATGATATTGTCAATACTATGCTACTTGTAGATTGATAATGCTTTTGATTGTTGCTGCAACTACCACTGCTGCTACTACTGTTGCTACTACAAATACTACTACCACTTCTACTAATACAATTACAGTCACTTCTAAAACTACTACAACTATTACAACCACGATTTCTAAATTCGCCTCAGCTGGCTGTGCAGAGTTGGGCTAGATCATGTTTTCGTGTGATTTGCTCCCCGTCCCTCTGTCAAACCCCTACGAAATGCCAGAAGACGTCAAAAGATGGTACTTGTTGTTACCCTGCCTAGCGCTCGGCTTTCAAGGGCTAAAACAAGGACTGATCGGCTCGGAGTCAGTATACTGTGTTTGAATGGGGTATTCATGTTAACCTGCGGCAGGGAATCTCAGTGAGCTAGCACTATAAAATCGGCATTAGTCCGGATTAGTACAAGCAGCCACATACACACGTGCATGCACGTGGCTATATAAGTGCAATAATCTTGTACGCGACTTTTAACCCTATTTCCCCACACCTTATGAATGTGTAGCTGTCCTCCCAGTGTTGCAACTCAGATGTGATGGTGTATAATGATGCAGTACATTGTGGTGTTTTACAGGCCAGAAGTCGGAACACGACCATGGAGAGATTCATTGCTATGGCAACAGAGCGGGTAAGACTAGTCCAAGTCCGAATCACGAGTACATGGTACATGGGGTCATACTAATTTCCCATTGTATGGTTGTTCCAAAGAGTGATCGAAGGCACACTTGATCCGGACTATCGATAGCAATACAAAAGGGACCAGACTAAATGAGTCAGATTGAAGGGGCCAGACTAACGGGGCTAGACTAAAGCAGCAAAACTAAAGGGATCAGACTAACGAGGCCATACTAAAGGGAGCAGACTAACGAGGCCAGACTAAAGGGATCAGACTAACGAGGCCAGACTAAAGGGAGCAGACTAACGAGGCCAGACTAAAAGGAGCAGACTAACGAGGCCATACTAAAGGGATCAGACTAACGAGGCCAGACTAAAGGGATCAGACTAACGAGGCCAGACTAAAGGGACCAGACTAAAGGGACCAGACTAACGAGGCCATACTAAAGGGAGCAGACTAACGAGGTCATACTAAAGGGATCAGACTAACGAGGCCAGACTAAAGGGATCAGACTAACGAGGCCATACTAAAGGGAGCAGACTAACGAGGCCATACTAAAGGGAGCAGACTAACGAGGCCAGACTAAAGGGAGCAGACTAACGAGGCCATACTAAAGGGAGCAGACTAACGAGGCCAGACTAAAGGGATCAGACTAACGAGGCCAGACTAAAGGGAGCAGACTAACGAGGCCAGACTAAAGGGAGCAGACTAACGAGGCCAGACTAAAGGGAGCAGACTAACGAGGCCAGACTAAAGGGAGCAGACTAACGAGGCCAGACTAAAGGGAGCAGACTAACGAGGTCATACTAAAGGGAGCAGACTAACGAGGCCAGACTAAAGGGATCAGACTAACGAGGCCATACTAAAGGGAGCAGACTAACGAGGCCATACTAAAGGGATCAGACTCACGAGGCCAGATTAAAGGGACCAGACTAACGAGGCCAGACTAAAGGGAGCAGATTAACGAGGCCAGACTAAAGGGATCAGACTAACGAGGCCAGACTAAAGCGGCTAGTGTAACGGGGCCAAACTAAAGCGGCTAGTCTAAGGAGGCCAGACAAAAGCGGTTTCAATTTGTTAAGGTGTTAAATTATATCATATGGGGACGTCTTTGAATGTTAAATGTTGTGTCTTACAGCAGTTAATAATTATGCCTTCGAGCTTTCTATATTCAGTGTAAACAAAGCCCCGTTGACACAATACCGTTACCGCTGAAATTACCCGATTAACATAGACCTGGTAAACGAATTCCTAATGTCTATTTGTATGTGTTTAACTCTCTGAATGGGGATCGTAAAGTTTCAACCAAATTTCAGAGATGGTGTGATATACTTGCGATCATTGTCCCCAGGCCAAAGGTTTCAAGACAAATCATGTGCTAATCCCCTTCGGCGGAGACTTTGACTTCAGCAGCGCATCCGTTCATTACGACGTCATTGACAACCTGATCAAACATATAAATGCACAGGTAACTCCTTTCGTCTGAACATTTTCTGTGCATCGTAGTCATCTGTGTGTAGCCGTCTGTGTGTAGCCATGTTTGTTTGTTTGTTTAACGCCGCACGCAGCACTTTCACAGCAATATGACGACAGCGTGTAAATCATCGAATCTGGACCAGACAATCCAGTGATTGACACCATGAGCATCTATCTATGCAACCCATGCTTGTCGGAAGAAGCGACTAACGGGGTCGGGTGGTCAGGCTCAAAAACTGGAATATTGCTGAGAGCGGCGTTAAACAACAAACAAAACAAAACATATATATTATTCAAAGTTTTATATCTTTTGACAAAAGAATCCCACAAATGTTTATCATGTGTAAGTTATATCGAAGAAATTCTATCAAAACAGAAATATATATAACTTCTAACCAGCTGTGTTCGTGTATGATGACAGACTGTGCACTTTGTCACATTTAATTAACAGATGCTAGTGCTTCACATTTATCATTAGCAAAATAACGGCGGCAAGGTGAACGTCCTCTATTCCACCCCGACCTGCTACATCAACAGCGTCAACAGAGAAGCGGCAACGTTTGAGACGATATCGACCGACTTCTTCCCCTACGGTATCATCCCCAACACCTACTGGACGGGCTTCTTCACCAGCAGACCCGGACTCAAGCGCCATGTGAAGACGGCCAGTAGCCTGTTGCAGGTATTGAGTTGGTCATGTGAAGATCCTCAATCATCATTTCAGCATGAGAGATAATTATGTCAAAAAGAATATGTCACTATATATAATTTAAAATGAGAATATAAGGTCAGTCCCCTCAAATGACTTATATCTGCCTGGTTGCAATGTTTAATCGGGCCGTGAGTGAGTGAGTGAGTTGGGTTTAACGCCGCTTTTAACAGTATTCAAGTAATATCGCGGCGTGTCAGCTTAATGTTGGAGGAAAGCCCGAAGTGATGAAGGTGTCAGACGTTTACCACTTCGGTGAAACCCACGAGCACGGGTATGGTACTAACAAACCTAGAAACATAATCATGGCGAACTGGGATTCGAACCCACAATCATTTCTGGCGTCCCCAAGGGACGCAACTCTGCATAGCGAATCGCGGCGCCTTAGACGACTAGGCCACCCGGGCTCCCTAATCGGTCCTTGAGAAACCTGTGATGTATATTTGTATGCTATATTGGATAGACAACCAATTTTACCTGGAATAACCAATCAAGGCGAGAGTACCTCCGGAACAGACGAATATAGAACGTCTCCAGATCCAACCTATATGGAATATTCATTATATGCTGAACCGCAAAAGAAACGTCCCCCAAGAACATTGCATGAAAAGTTATCATTTAAATATCTGGGTAATTTTTGTCAAAGTTTCTAAAATTTAACATTACCTTGTCCGGAAAAAAACGAAATTTGATGATAAAAAAACCCAAAGCGGGTGACAATAACGAGGCCATACTGTGTACATGTGTATTATGAGAACCGGGTATTGGAAAATCCAAGATTGGTTGTTACTGACGGTATACGGACTCATATTAGGTCAGTAATACTGTCCTCTGATTGGTCAATCTGACTTTGGGGCATAATAAGCATCACAATGTTGTCTGTAAACTTCAGTTAAAGAAATCATAACAAACCCTCGTTATTCCGGACTGTGCAGGTCCAAAACCTTTCTGGAATCCTCGTGTTTGAGCTTTTTTGGAATGTTGCGGGTAGAACGTAAATCGACCCGTGAAGACCCGGGGAAGAATAGGTCTTCAGCAACCCATGCTTTCCGTAAAAAGAGACTATGCTTGTCGTAAGGGGCGACTAACGGGATTGAGTGGTCAGGCTCGCTGACTTGGTTGATGTATGTCAACGTATCCCAATTGCGAAGATCGATGATCATGATGTCAATCACTGAAATTGTCTCGTCCAGACTCGACTATTTACAGACCGCCGTCATATTGCTGGAATATTGCTTAGTGCGGCGTTAAACAACAAGTAAACAAACAAACAGAACGTAATTCTAATTATGTTTTCCCGACTGTGGTCGGTCTCGGTACCAGAGTTCTTGTTCCACCGTGCCGTACTGTAGAGGTTACGTTGTTTACTTTCAGACCTGCAAAATGCTGGCCGTTTTTGCCGAGTTGAAAGATTCCGAGCGCGGCGTTGATGATCTGAGTGAGTGTGACACGTTACAGGCAGACCAACAGTTTACAACACATACGCTCTCGAACCATGGACTAGCGCAAACCTATCGGGTTACCCCTTACAGGGATTGCCTAAAAGTCGGGCCAGGCCGGGCCAAGACGGGCCAAAGTGTTACTGGCTAATTACTTCATTATCGGCGATCATACCTACATATAATTGATGAAACATACACACATGACATTAATGAACAATCACCAAACAAAAAAGTGCACCATAAATAAGTAATTCGGAGAAAATCGCTTGAAAACCAGAAAGTGGAGCTGTGTGTAAGCGTCGCTGATCTTGGTAACATGTAAAAGAGCAATCGTTAAACGAAATAAGATTTGAAACGTATCAAATAATTCTAGCTATCGTGATACAAATTTCCATCTGTCGGCATAGCGTTTATATTTATAGGAACGTACTATATATAAGTAAATACTACTTTATAATGTCACTGATCGTCGTATTTAAAGCAGACACGTTGGTTAAAGTAGACCTCTTCTCCCTATACTCTCAACAGTCACACAAGTGTTCGGTCCGACTTGGCCCGGGCTGTCAAAATCAACTTAAACCTCACAGATATATTATATCTACCTAAATACCACTTTATAGTGTCTCAGATCGCTGTACTTAAAGAAAACAAGGGGCTCAAAGTGAAGCCCTTTTCCCTCAACATAGTCTCTATCAGAAGTGTTTTGCTTGTGTTGGGTCCGACTTGGCCCGGGCCGTCAAAATCAACTTTAAACACACAGATGTATCTTCAAATGTGTTAACATCTATAGATTAGTGTTAAATCTACCTATATACCACTTGATAATGTCACGGTACATCGTATTTAAAGAAAACAAGGGGCTCAAAGTGAAGCATTTTTACTGTATTTTCTTAAGAAAATCCAAGTCAGAAGTGTTCGGTCCGACTTGGCCCGGGCTGTCAAAATCAACTTAAACCTCACAGATGTATCATCAAATGGATCCACATCTTTCGATTAGTATTATATCTACCTAAATACCACTTTATAGTGTCTCAGATCCCTGTACTTAAAGAAAACAATGTGCTCAAAGTGAAGCCCTTTTCCCTCTACATTCTCAACATAGTCTCTATCAGAAGTGTTTTGCTTGTGTTGGGTCCGACTTGGCCCGGGCCGTCAAAATCAACTTTAAACATACACATGTTTCTTCAAATGTGTTAACATCTATAGATTAGTGTTAAATCTACCTATATACCACTTGATAATGTCACGGTACATCGTATTTAAAGAAAACAAGGGGCTCAAAGTGAAGCATTTTTACTGTATTTTCTTAAGAAAATCCAAGTCAGAAGTGTTCGGTCCGACTTGGCCCGGGCTGTCAAAATCAACTTAAACCTCACAGATGTATCATCAAATGGATCCACATCTTTCGATTAGTATTATATCTACCTAAATACCACTTTATAGTGTCTCAGATCGCTGTACTTAAAGAAAACAAGGTGCTCAAAGTGAAGCCCTTTTCCCTCTACATTCTCAACATAGTCTCTATCAGAAGTGTTTTGCTTGTGTTGGGTCCGACTTGGCCCGGGCCGTCAAAATCAACTTTAAACACACAGATGTATCTTCAAATGTGTTAACATCTATAGATTAGTGTTAAATCTACCTATATACCACTTGATAATGTCACGGTACATCGTATTTAAAGAAAACAAGGGGCTCAAAGTGAAGCATTTTTACTGTATTTTCTTAAGAAAATCCAAGTCAGAAGTGTTCGGTCCGACTTGGCCCGGGCTGTCAAAATCAACTTAAACCTCACAGATGTATCATCAAATGGATTCACATCTATAGATAAGTATTATATCTACCGAAATACCACTTTATAATGTCACAGTACATCGTATTTAAAGAAAACAAGGTGCTCAAAGTGAAGCCATTTTCCCTCTACATTCTCAACATAGTCTCTATCAGAAGTGTTTGTCTTGTGTTGGGTCCGACATGGCCCGGGATGTCACAATCAACTTTAAACAGACAGATGCATCAGCAAATGTGTTAACATCTATAGATTAGTATTATATCTACATATATACCACTTTATAATGTCACAGTACATCGTATTTAAAGAAAACTGGTCCGTTAAAATCAAACGCTTTTACTGTATTTTCTTAAGAAAAACTCTGTCAGAAGTGTTGGGTCCCACTTGGCCCGGGCTGTCAAAATCAATTTTAAACACACAAATGTTTCATCAAATGTGTTTACATCTATAGACTAGCATTATACCTACCTATATACCACTTTATAGTGTCTCAAGTCGCTGTATTTAAAGAAAACATGGTTTTTAAAGTGAGGCCATTTTCCCTCTACATTCTCAACATAGTCTCTATCAAAAGTGTTTTGCTTGTGTTGGGTCCGACTTGGCCCGGGCTGTCAAAATCAACTTTAAACTCACGGATGTATCATCAGATGTGTTTATATCTATACCTTGTTTTCTTTAAATACGATGTACTGTGACGGGAACATAAACATTATAATGATAATGATGATGATAGTTGTTTATGATGAGGATCATCACCATATTTTAACGTCTATGGTGTGATTAACAAGGAGGCCTTTCATGATTGAATTTAATCGTGCACTATCGCACATATTTATTTATCTGAAAATCCTCTTGTGAAGAATGTCAAGACTGAAAACAAGTCATTCAATGGATTTTCCTAAACGACCCATTGATGCAGTACTGAATATCAATGTTAATGTTTATTTTGTTGATGGTGCTGGACGGTACAGAAATGAGTGTCAATCAAGCGAAGTGCCATATCAAATCGACCAAGAACCAGTCACTTGCCACTCGAAAACGTCAGTGTGTGGTTTTCTGTCAAAGTTGATGTCCAGCTTGACACAAACACAGTATCTTTGGCATGGTTCGATCCTCTTGTTACCGTAATGTGTGGTTTTGACTCCGAGACCATCAATGGTACGACCCAGAATATGCAGAGGGCGTCGTGGGAAAGGATAATTACATATAAAATTCTTTGGAATACGCCCACATACAGAGTCAGACGTATCCAAGCGAACAAACCTGATATGGTCCTTTTTGATAAATCCAATGAAAGCATTGTATGACCGATTTATCTGTTTCTTTTGAAACTAATGAGATTCAGGAGAAACAAGGCAAAGACAGTATGAGGACCGTACTAACGAAATGTCAAGCTAGCTTCCCAAGTTGTTATACTCGCCATTCATGACAAAAATGAAAAATCCCGTTTCCTGACGCTTAAAATAGTGTTTATATTTATTAAATTGCACACATTTCCAAATATTCGAAATATTCCAGTCTCCATACCGTCCACTGTCCTTGAAGGATAATGATGACGTAGACGACAAAAACGACAACGACAACAACGATGTGCTGGATTGACTTTCAGAAAGCATATGATTCTGTCTATTTGGGAATGTTTGGACATGTTGTAGAAATTTTCGTCAGTGTCCACATTGTCCACTATCCCGGAAGGTGTATCTTGCCACATATGTTTGCGGGTAGAGACACAAAACCAAATAAAGACATGACACATGTGTATGCATACAATTTGGAATAATATGGACAGTTTACAATCCTAGACACATTCCACATTAAGCCATGTTAGATCATGTTTACACTGCTGTTTTATGTATGAGAACACAAGAAAGAACGGATTTGTCAGTCATTCAAATCTCGGGTTCAGCAAAAGTTTTCGTATCTATTTTTAGTAAAAATCGTTAGGAGTTTTGCGATCAGGGTGTTAGTTGTCAATTTTAGGTGCTTAAAATGCACTTTAATGAATCCTTGGAGTCTGTAACCTTGAGAAACGTTGTAATGTTATTAATACAAAAATCAGTAAAAGATAAAGCATATATTTTGTGACCGGAACTAGCATGTTCGAGGTAAAGCTTACGTTTTGTGTACCATCAAAAGCATGACAGTGATGACATTTCTTCAAAACATGACAAAATCCCTATCATCCACAACATGAGAGATATTGACCTCGAATGTGTATACCGAACTCTCGAACCTATTCTCCGATCACGACCGCCTCACCTTAAAAATACATATAGATTTGGACCTGTGAAGATCAGGGTTAGAACAGATCGTCAGCAACCAATACTTGTATTAAAAGGTGACTATGGTTGTCGTTAGAGGCGACTAACGGGATCGAGTTGGTTGTCAGGCTCGCTGACTTGGTTGATTGGATGCATGTCATCTTATCCCAGTTGTGTGGATTGATGCTCGTGATGTCAATCACTGGATTGTCAGGTCCAGACTTGATTATTTGCATGACCTCCCTCATATAGCTGGCATATTGCTGAGTGTGGCGTTAAACAAAAAAACAAACAAACAAAACATATAAATTTAACAGCTTAATTCGAGATAAAAATACATAGCGCCATCTCGAACTCCCAATCTGACTTTACAATAGAACTGTGTACCATGATATCGAAGTTTGAATTTGCCACCGTGACAGCTTTAAGAAATCTTAATTAGAATTTTACTTAACTGTAAACAATTCTCCTCGATACAGGTTGAGGAATCCGTAATGAAGTCAGAGAAAGTGATCATTTGCAACATTGTCAAACTTAGTTTCATCCACAGAAACCACAGACCTTTTTCGCAAAACTAAAATTCAACTCAATTACCTGCGAAATACATTTCAATTAGTCATCGAGATACATTTCAATTAGCCACACCTTACACCTGTTGTATTCTGAATTGATCGTCTATGCAATCGTATTTCTATGGATCTATAATACATGTACACAGTCTGTTACTAAGTTTTATTTCGCTTATTGACTTTCTACATAGGTGAACAGGGACATTTATTTTACATGCAAACAACATGTTATTCAGGAAAATATAATTACATGATAGGGGTTTGTGAACACACAAATAATCATTTATTCAAACACCTCTTCCTTTATAAAACATATATATTAACACACACAAATGGTTTTTACAAACAATAGTTGATTTTATGCTTCCAAACAAACCACACGCAAGCTATTGTTGAATTTTAAAATATAGCCAAGGTAAATCTATCCACAATCATATTTAATCACAAATATCGTTCTGTTCTATATAAATGTAACAAGTGAACTAACCATTTCAGTGGATCTCAACATGGACAAAACTGTTGGAGATGTTCAATGAGTGAATGTTTATTTAATGAAGTAAAAACGTAGATTCTTTCTTTTGGTAAATACATGTAGCTGTACATCTTATAGATGTTCCAAGAGAAAATGATATTATATCTGCCTATATACCACTTTATAGTGTCTCAGATCGCGGGAAAAGGGCTTCACTTTGAGCCCCTTGTTTTCTTTAAATACAGCGAACTGAGACATATAAAGTTGCAATCAGGCTGAAAACATTGACCACCTGTTACTAGAATGTCAAGACCATGCCCCAGCCCGGGCTAGGTTAAAACAAGAATTGCAGTTAGATCCGCTATCTGTCATAGATCTCCTAAAGCCAAGAGATGCAATAGCGAAGGCCAAACTAACTCTATTTCTGAGAGATGGACAGCTGCTCGAACGTATATAAACAGAGCAGCCAAGGATAAAAATGAAATCATATCAATATAAGAAAATAGAAATCATATCAATGCAAAAACAGAAATTATGTGAACACCGAATTCACAATAGATATGTGAACCCTTCTCACACACAGGAGTCCCAAAGAGGAACAGGTCAGCCGAAATTGCCTAGGCAGAAGGCGACCTCTTAAACACCTAATGCAACAACAACATATAAAGTGGTATTTAGGTAGATATAATTCTAATCGAAAGATGTGGATCCGTTTGATGATACATTTGTTTGTTTAAAGTGCATTTTGACAGCCCGGGCCAATTCGGACCCAACACAAGTCAAACACTTCTGATAGAGACTATGTTGAGAATGTGGAGTGAAAAAGGCTTCACTTTGATCTCTGTGTTTTCTTAAACTACTGAAATATGAAACAAGAAAGTGGTATATAATTAAATGTAATACTAGTCTTTAGATATAAAGAATGTTAGGAACTTTAGAAGTGCTTGGACAGTTATGAACACGTGTCGTGTCAGTCCTTTGACATTCGCGAATATCCACTTCCAGGAAACATCCTGTTTTGGTTTTACACGAATTAGTAAAGGTTAATTACCGTAACACGTTAATTAATGAAAGAAGAGTAGTCAAAACACTGTCGTTTCCTGCCCAGGACATCATACCCCTACACGCTAAGGTCGGTGAGAAGCATTCTAATCAAAGAATACACACAACCAAAACATTGACTTTTCTACGAGACTCACGGTATGTAGTCATAATCATCAGTTTATTACATTGTTGAAGGTGCATTTTTATTCAAACTCAATTAAATGAGCAAAACTATACGTTTGTGGACATTTGAGATCTGCCTAGACATGCGCGTTTCGTTTTATTATTCTGCAATCCATTTTTAGTATTACCCGCTGGCCTGGCCCAGCCCGACTTTTCTTGGCCCGACTTTTAGGCAATCCCCCCCTTACATCTAGATAAGCGTAGTGATGATATTATTCTACGGTGCCGACAGATAGTGCCAGGACGAGTTGTTTGCTTTGAGACTAACATCTGATATTCTAATGATTTATTGATGGGATTGTGCAGCCCCAGGGCAAAGAACCCTCAACAGCTTTTTCAGTGTTTTAAAGCATAACCCGGTTTAGTTTTATGGCTGCAGTTTGAACTGTAAGTTTAATTATGCAGGTGTGTTTAATGGAGATTATGTTCCCTTTCAGAGGAGGCTGTGGCGATCCTCCAACACCATGATGCAATTACGTAAGTAGAGTCGACGGAGATGAGTTGCAAGTCTTTGTTGGAACATCAAGTTGCTTGTTTTGAGCGTTAGGACGTTGTGTTTGTTTGGTTGTTGATTAACGCCGCACTCAGCAATATTCCAGCTATTTGACGGCGCTCTGTAAATAATCGAGTCTGGACCAGACACTCCAGAGTTTGAAATCATGAGCATCGATCTACGAATTTTGAATATGATGACATGCACCTCTCAAGTTAGCGAGCCTGCCGACCCGATCCCGTTAGTCGCCTCTTGCGACAAGCATGACTGTTACTGAAGACCAATTCTAAACCGGAATCTTCACGGGGTGCAGATTGATACGTGTTAAAGTCCGCACTGATGCACCTCATGCTAAATGCCATCAAGATCAAGATCTGTATATTTGTGTCAGTGTATATGAGGCAAGATCGGATGCATGTATGTTGCATGTATACGCCATGGAAGTTGTTAACATAACGGAACAGGCATTAATACTTGGGATTGGCTAAATGAGTCAGTTGATATAAACCCGTGAAGATACGGGGTAGAATAGGTCTTCATCAACCCATGCTTGCCGTAAAAGGTGACTATGCTTGTCGTAAAAGGCGACTAACGGGATCGGGTGGTCAGACTCGCTGACTTGGTTGATGTATATCATGGTATCCCAATTGCGTGGATCGATGCTCATGATGCATTCACTGGATTGTCTGGCCCATTATTTACAGATCTCAAGATCTCGTTTTCTCTGCAAGCTATGTGTCGTGGTAGGACTTGTTTCGTTGTTCATGTTTTCAGTCATAGGTTTGGCTGTTTCCGACGAATATTTAAAAAACCTCCGTGATATATACGACCCGTGAAGATTCCGGGGTACAATAGGTCTTCAGCAACCCATACTTGCCGTAAAAGGTGACTATGCTTGTCGTAAAAGGCGACTAACGGAATCGGGTGATCAGGCTTGCTGATGCATGTCATCAATTCCAATTGCGTCGATCGATGGTTATGATGTCATTCACTTGATTGTCTGGTCCAGACTTGATTATTCAAAGACCGCCGTCATATAGCTGGAATATTGGTGAGTGCGGCGTTAAACAACAAACCAACCAACCAACCAACCAACCGTGATATATATTGCGGCATCTAACAACATTCACTCACTCATACTTTTCGAATGTTTTGCAGGGGGACCGAGCAACAACACGTGACAAATGACTACAACCTGATACTAAGTGCTGGTGAACAGTCCTGTCAGGTGGGTGTGGCTGAGGTGTATTGTCAGAACCTTGCAATAACGAGTGACAACATAAATTTCTTTGATAACACATGGCGAATTCGACATTATGAAAATCCTGTTCTGTGATAAACTAATTTCAAAGCTCATCCATTTATAAATATTTTAAGTGAATTAATGTTAAAGTTGACATTGCGTTGGTGAGGTGTTGAACTGTATTCCTCTATGACCCCAGTCCGTGGTCACGAGGGCCTACCAGTCCCTTCTGGGGGTGACAAGCACTCTCCACTTCTGTCCCCTGCTCAACATCAGCGTGTGCGGGCTGACGGAAAACTACAATGAGGTGAGACGCGCCATGCGTAGTATTGAGTGAGTTATTGTTCTGCTCATATCGGCACCTTGTCAGACATATACCATCTTCCCGAGGCAAGGGAGTTAACTGACTTTAATAATCCAGTTTCCACCCTTGCCGAACTAGGATGGAATTACTGGGCTCGATCGTAGCGCCACCAGTGGCTATAACGAGGTATGTCCCTTATATGCCACTCCTATGTACCAATCAAATTCCACCTAACGTATCACTTGCATTTGTTTCAAACAAAATGGCGGCGCCCAGTCAAGACGATCTGATCGATAATAAAGATCTATTTTGTGATAAAACCGGTCTTACATCGCGAATTGCATCAAATCACGTGAGCGCCTTAATTAAAAACATGAAAAGATTAGGTAAATGTCTGTTGACATCGAATTGGTGGTGCACATGTTTTGAAAATCCTGCAATCGACCGAAATCTACATAACAGTTTACAAACAGGATGGAAACTGGACTTGTGTAGTCAGTTAACTCCCTTGCCTCGAGAAGATGGACATGTACTGACGAGAACGCTGTATACATGCATTACAATACTGTCAGCAAACGTCAGTATAATAGTAACTGATGAATAAAAGATAAGCGGTTAAAATCAGTCAACTTATCACAATAAAGGAAAAGTACTATACTGATCAACAACTATCAGAGCTACATAATAAGTTTTTTGTCAGCCAATCCCGGAAGGGTATATCACACCACATTCCCCGAGGGATCGGCTGACAACGAATTCATCTCACCGACATTAATTCATATATGTTAGCAAAATTCGTAGCAGACAACGCAAACGAACCGAGTTACTTTACCCATCGCATTCAGATGAACATTGGTTCATTTCAACTCAACACTACTTTTTTTAACGTTTTTATTGTTCCCAGAGTTGTAGATTAACACATTATTCTGTCAAAGACATATTTCGGATTGCATAGAATGGCACAATACACTCTTTAAAAAATTAAACAAACATTGTCCTATTTCAAACCAAAACGGTTGCAACACACAATCAGACTCAAACATATCATGTATCAACAGCGAGCTATGAATCAAATGCTGAGAATAAAGGTGACCATTTTTTGTTAAAGTTTTTTTTGGCATCCTTTTTTATAGCAATAAATTTCTCGATTGAATATATGTTTTTAGATAGTTTTAAAAGTATATCTAATTTCGATTTGGTTCCTTTAATTCTTTCATTTGATATTAATTTATTATAAAATATTCTAGCGCCTTTTACAGGCTTCATCAGATCACTTAAGCAACTGTTTATATACAAATTCTGTAAAATTATTTTTCTAGTTTTCTTGATTTTTGTTTTCCATGATTCTGGTATATTGAAGATTACATATCTATAGTCTAATATTGTACCTTTTATCGGATATTTTAGTTTCAGTTCTTCAAATGACATCAGTCCGTTTTCATTGCATATATCTTTAATTGAGTAAATTCCACTATTAGCCCATTGCTTTATGTAGCATGTTGCTTGTTTGAAGTTGTGGTTAAGACATAATGGTTGGGACAAAATATCTTCTATATCATCAACGTTAATAATATTCTTATTACAAAAGATGTTTCAAGCTTTCAATACATCTTTCCAGTATGGGTTTTTAACAAAAGATTGCTTGTCAACATTAGCACCCAAAGATAGTATATCTTTAATTGGGATATTACAAGGGTTACTATATGTTTTGTTTTTTACAATATAATCTGATTGAAGAGAGTTTTTAGTGCGTCAATAAAGGCTCTAATGTTAATCATGCGTAATCAACCTTCCTCATACTTTCTTGTCAAAGTGCTCCTTGTGATTTTGTCTCTTTTATTATTCCAGATAAAATTGTAAAATATTTTGTCAAGTGACAAGACAAAGTCCTCAGGAGGGTTAGGTAGTGTCGAAAATATATGAACTAGTTTTGACAATGCTAAAGTTTTTATGACTTTATTTTTTCCTATTATCGTTAGATTTCTTTTTCTCCAATTTGCAAGCAATCTATTTATTTCTTCTAGCTTTCTTTTTGTATTAATTACCCAGAGTTCACTTAAGTTATGATTAAACATAATTCCTAATACTTCAAATTCCTTATTGTGCCATTCTATTTGTAAGTCTTGACATAAAAACGATCATTGCTACCCGCTTTTGAGCCTATCCATATTGCTTTTGTCTTGTCTACATTAAATTTTAAGCCAGACATTTTGTAGAATTTATCTAGTGTTTCTATAGCTGCATATAAGCTTTCATCTTTGCCATTTAGAAATAATTCAGTATCATCAGCATATTGCCCAAGTTTGTATTTATTGACTGTAATCCCTTCAATTTTTTTATTATTTCTAATCATACATCCTAGAATTTCAGCTACTAGGAGAAAAATATATGGCGACAATGGGTCTCCTTGTCGACAGCCTCTTTCATTTGTAAAAAAATCTGAAATATGCCCATTTTGTATAATGCTTGATGTGGTATTGTAAGTTAGTATATTTATCAACCTTATCATTTCTGGTCCAAAACTAAATTTTTGGAAAACTTTATTTATAAATTGTTTTGATACCGTATCAAATGCCTTTTCAAAATCGATCAGCAAAAGTAATCCTGGTTTATTTTGTCTTTTTGATTCAAAGATAATATCATATAACAACCTTGTGTTTTCTGAAATAGATCTTCCTGGAATAAATCCTGTTTGGTTATTATGAATGAGCAATTCCAATGTTGATTTTATACGGTTTGCAATACAAGTACTAATTATTTTATAGAGTACATTCAATAAAGTTATTGGTCTCCAGTTTTTTATCAATGTTCTGTCTTTGTTTGATTTTGGTATACAAGTTATAACTCCTCTTTTCATTGTCATACTCATTTTGTTTTTAGCAGAAGTACTTTTTACAAATTTGTATATCCAGAATTTTAGTTCTTTCCAGAAAAACTTAAAACATTTAAGAGGAAAGCCATCAATACCGGGACTTTTATATGTTGTTTTTAACTGCCAATGAAACTCAACGCTACTTATTCGAGATATACATGTTACCTGAGATGTGTTCCAATTGACTTGTCAGCGGGCTGCATGGAAATAATTGCCCTTAACCAATCAGAAGCTAGTATTTCAATGTAAGGTGATATACATATAGATACCCAAAGCTTTGAGATTCTCATTACTCCAAAGACGTTCGTGCCACTACCAGAGGTCCTGACCCGTGAAGATCCGGGGAAGAATAGGTCTCCAGCAATCCATGCTTGCCGTAAAAGGCGACTATGGTTGTCGTAAGAGGCGACTAACGGGATCGGGTGGTAAGGCTCGCTGACTAGGTTGATGATGCATGTCATCGTATTCCAATGGCATAGATCGGTGGTCATGATGTCAATCACTGGATTGGTCCAGACTCGATTATTTGCAGCCCGCCGTCATATAGCTGGAATATTGCTGAGTGCAGCGTTAAATAACAAACAAACAAACAAAACCAGAGATCCTGTAGATAGGATCAGTTATTACTTTATGTGATCTCGGCAACTGCACACCATACCCATAGGATGTACTTTCGACTGTAAATTTGTCAACATTTAAGTGCTAAGAAACCTTATTTAATATATTCAGGACATCTTCCATAATGTCCTTCTACATAACTGTAATCTAAACTATGTATTTTTAACACGGTTGTCATATAATTGTGGTCATTCCTCTCATTGAATAAGCACGGCAACATTGACATCAACGCCACCATTACTTAACTTCCCCCTAGTTTACAGTGCAGGTCTTCAACCCTCTGGGATGGAACGTCACACACTGGGTTCGACTTCCGGTTCCGGTGGCAGTTTACACAGTGCTTTCCCTGACAGCAGGAAATTTGCAAAATCAGGTAATTCCATTTTCATAATTTCGACTTCACCAGAAGTAGTTTACTTATATGGCCAACTGCGGATCACATGTCAGGCTTAAACTATGTGCCAGTGAGCGAGTTGGATCCAACACCACTTGGAACAGTATTTTATGTTTTTATCACGGCGTGTCAGTGTTATGAAATAATGCAGGTCCTACACCTTAACCACTTTGGTGAAACAGTCCCCTGATCACCGGACTGTGGTATCACTCTAATACAAACACAAATGCAGGTTCCTGACACGCCCAAGGGACGCAACTCTGCACCAGAACATATGTATGTGCAATATAGAATTCCTCTTGATGATAAACACAATCAGGTGTGTATGACCAGGCAACTGTAACATGAAATTATGATAGATTGGAATAATCACACAAGGTTACAAGATCCGGGGGTAGAATAGGTCTTCAGCAACCCATGAAAGGCGACTATGGTTGTCGGAAGAGGCGACTAACGTGATCGGGTGGTCAGGCTCGATTACTTCGTTGATGCATGTCATCATAATTATCCCAACTGCCTAGATCGATGCTCATGATGTCAATCACTGGATTGTGTGGTCCAGACTCGATTATTTACAGACCGCTGTCATATAGCTGGAATATTGCTGAGTGCGGCGTTAAACAACAAACAAACAAACAAAACATAATGTTACAATAGGTACAGATCGTATGTGCAACTTGACTCTTGATTGTAGTATCGTGTTTAATGCGACTCCAACCATCCATTGTCATGCAGCTTGTGCCCATTGCGGATTCTACGAAACATATTCCAGAACGAGGTTCGTCGGTCAGTGTGGCGGAGCTAGTGTTCAAGGCCGAACTCCCCCCTCTCGGCTACAGCGTCTTCTACGTCCGTAAAGCCAGCGGTATGTTGTAGTAGTCGAATTCTTCATTGCATTAGATATAATCCCGAACCATGAATATCTGTATTTAATCAAATCCAGTATATATCAGTATCAGAAATATTTGTTGTGTTATTAAAATTTCTTAACTATAGGTGAGTATACATTGAATTATGTGTCGGTATATACTAGAGACAGCACTATATCACAAGAAGGGTTATTTCTTCCAGATCTGAATCCTCAACCCCAGTTAGTGGATCAAGCAGATCAGGGCGATATTACCATTGGTAATCAGGTATGTGTACATAGTAAAATTATGTACATATGTAGGTCAATACACGAGACATTGTATATGTAGATCTATAGTTCATGTCTTTTCTGATAGTGTATATCTTAATTATATTAGGCTGTACTAGAGTCAGAGAAATAAATGTGAAATAGGAAGGAAATTCGATCTCGGGAGCACGAGTGGCCCAGTCTTCTTAGGTGCCGCGATTCGCTGTGCAGAGTTGCGTCCCTTGGGCACGCCAGGAACCTATGATTGTGGGTTCGAATCTCGTTTGGCGCCCCATTATGTTTCTAGGTTTGTCAGCACCATACCCGTGCTCGTGGGTTTCACCGAACTGGTAAACGTCTGAGACCGACATCACTTCGGGATTTCCTCCCCCATTAAGCTGACACGCCGCGTTATAACTGGAATACTGTTAAAGGCGGCGTTAAACCCAACATACTCACTCACTCCTAGAAACGATAGCGGTTTTCTCGACATAGCCACGGTTCCGGTAGAATCCTTATAAGCGCAACGATTTAATTTTGACCTGAATGTCCTGAACAATGGCCAATCTCATTAAAATCAGATCTATGTTCTCGCTGCCACTAAACAAAGATCTGAGGACATGCCATTACGGGTCACGTCAGGACGACCTTTCGCAAACTTTGAAATGTCTGACAAGAAGTCAACATCAGCCAATTAGAAAGCAGCTTTCTCGAGCTTTACGGCACTCGTGACAACCTGGCGACTTCCATTTCAGACGCTTGAAAGATATGTTGACACAGTGCTCGATTAAAATTTTGAAAACTGAACAAACGAACATTCTGGAATGTCTTATATATGGTTGGGATTGTATGGCAGTGCTTCCCACATACTGTGCAACACCTCAACTGTTTATCCCACGGAGCCGAGAGATGGAGGATACTTCTGACGGAATCAGTCGTGCGGGCCGTAACTGTCGTTAGGAATACCCCGTGTTACCATTTTCGAGGTTGCATGATTAGAAAACACATTCCGACTGTCACTTGCATGATCTGGTAAGCGACGCTTTGATTGGTCGGATGAAAAGTCGTTCTGGTGTGACCCGTAATGAGATGGATGTCCTCAGATCTTTGTTTAGCGACAGCGAGACCTAAGATCTGACTTTAATGAGATTGGAAGAATGGCTAACTCGGAAAGCATGGTCCATGTGACTTCCACATGTGTTTGATGATTCTTCATTCGATTCCTGACCGTGGTCTAGTGGTAGAGCGTCCGCCCGGAGAGCGGAAGGTCCGGGGTTCGATCCCCAGCCGCGTCATACCAAAAGACGTTAAAAGATGGTACTTGTTGTTACCCTGTCTGACACTCGGCATTAAGGGGCTAAAACAAGGACTGGTCGGCTCGGAGTCAGTATACTATGTCTGAGTGGGATATTAATGTTAAACTGCGGCATGGTATCTCACTAGCACTATAAATCGTCATCAGTCCGGACTAGTACAAGCAGCCACACACACACACACACACACACACGTGCATGCACGTCGCTATATAAGTGCTATAATCTTGGACGCGACGTTAAACCCAATTTCACCTCACCTCACCTCATTCGTTTCTTGAACTGACAAGACCGCCTTCGTGGTTCAGTGGATAGAGCGTCTGTCTGGAGAGCGGAAGGTCGGTGGTTCGATTCCGGACCACGTCAAACCAAAAGGCGTCAAAAGATGATACTTGTTGTTAACCTGCCTTGCGCTCGGCGTTGAGGGGATAAAACAAGAACTAGTCGGCTCGAAGTCATTATTCTGTGTCTGAGTGGGGTTTCCATGTTAAACTGTGACATGGTATCTCAGAGGGCAAGCTCTATGAACCAGGATACTTTAGGGCTAGTACAATCACACACGCACGCACGCACGTACGCACCTTGATTTCGTACAAACGCATCAACGTACGTGTTGTAAAGAAAATCGATTTTACGTTATGTTTGTGTTTAACGAATATGTTCCAGATAGTTAATGCTCTTAGTGTTAAAGAGATATAATATGCTAACTCCTCATAATGTTCTAATATCTCTTACCAACCTATAAAAGTCGCGACTCCATCTTTTCAGTATTTGTCGCTTGTGGTCAGCGGTTCTTCCGGTCTTACACAGACGTTGAAGAACGTTGCAGCCGGCGTGACCATAGACTTTGCCCAGTCTTTTCTGTATTACATCGGAAGTGAGGGTGGAATCAGAATCCCTGGGGACAGGAGGGGCGGAATGGGGGGCTTCTTCGGGGGACACAAGAGAGCGTCCGGGGCGTATGCATTTGTTCCCAAGGAAAATACGCCACCAGTTACGTTAATGGGACGTGACGGGAAGGTCAAGGTCAAGGTGGTCAAGGTAAGGTTCTGTTTATATCGGAGTAAATGAGTTTGTGATGCTGCATTACGTCACAGTCAGCAACTGTCTGTATTAGGGCAGACTGTAAATCACTGTTTGACAAGGTGTTATGCTTGTCGTAAGAGGCGACTAACGGGATCGGGTGGTCAGACTCGCTGACTTGGTTGATGCATGTCATCGTATCCCCATTGCGTGGATCGATGCTCATGATGTCAGTCACAGACTCGATTATTTACAAACCGCCGTCATATAGCTGGAATATTGCTGAGTGCGGCGTTAAAAAAACTACAAAACAAAACAAAAATCATGTGACGCATGTCTTTGACAATTGGTGAAAGCAACAAAAAAAGGGCATGCGCTGACAGTTTGAAACCAAAGATCATAACTTGATGGAACTGTGGATTCGAACACCCGAATATACCTGTACGACCTGCTTGATAGTCTTGCCCTTGATCCTACTTTTTTCGTGGTATTAGGGTACCAACGTCCAGGAGATACACCAAGAGTTCAGCCCATGGGTCAGTCAGGTGGTCAGACTGTATGATGGGGCGCCCTACCTGGAACTAGAGTGGACAGTTGGACCTATACCTGAAAGGTAGATATTCCATTGCAGTATTGAAGTTTGTTTGTTTGTTTGTTGTTTAACGCCACACTCAGCAATATTCCAGCTATGTGATGGCGGTCTGTAAATAATCGAGTCTGGACCACACAATACAGTGATTGATATCATGAGCATCGATCTACGCAATTGGGATACGATGACATGCATCAACCAAATCAGCGAGCCTGACCACCTGATCCCGTCGCCACTTACGACAAGTATAGTCGCCTTGTACGGCAAGCATGGGTTGCTGAAGACCTATTCTATCCCGGATCTTCACGTGTCCAATACTGAAGGTACATCACCGTATCACAAGTACAGAAAATGGTTTAACACGGAGTTATGATATCACAACGATACCTGATTATATACTACTCAAAATAAGTATAAGGGCACCCACGATTGGAAGGATGTGTGTTGCTCTACCCACTAGCCATGACGATGAACTATACTCATATGAAAACATCTTTAACTTCTTTTGAGTAGTTTATTTGACATAACGGCGCATCCCAAACGGGCCCCATGTGCAGACTCTGTGTTTCAGTGACAGACAGACAAAGGAGGTGATATCCCGGATACAGACTAATCTGCAGACAAAGAACACCTTCTACACAGACTCCAATGGTCGGGAAATGATTACAAGAATGTAAGTCATTTCATCCTCTTTGAAGACTGGAGTCTTTAACGACACACATGTAGCGAATGTGTGTCGGTTTTGTCAATACCTTTACTTTGGAATTAAAAGTAACGTTCAACATTTGAGTCTATACTGCAATAGCTGTGCGAATGTCTCGTGAAAGATGTACGGATGTGATGTCAGTGTAACTGCGACCTGTTAGACACGGTTGCAATGGAAACCTTTATGTTTGTTTGTTTGTTTGTTTGTTTAACGCCGCCCTCAGCAATATTCCGGCTATATGACGGGTGTGTGTAAATACCCGAGCCTGGACCAGACAATCCAGTCATTGACATCATGAGCATCAATCCACGTAATTGGGATGCGATAACATGCGTAAACCAAGTCAGTGAGCCTGACTATCCGATCCCGTTTATCCGATCCCGTTAGTCGCCTCTCGCGACAAGCAAGCATGGGTTGCTGAAGACCTGCTATACCCCGGATATTCACGGGTAGGAAACCTTTATGAGCAAGATGCCGCTGTAAATAGGAAATTCAATATTGATGGGAAATGTAATACATTGTCTGCTTCGTGCAATACTCCTTGCTTCAGATGACATTATTGTTATTTTCTCGTTTCCTGATTGTAGACTGAATGTCCGGGAACCGTCCCCCTTTAACGTCACCTGCCCAATATCCGGCAACTACTACCCTGTCACAGGACGAATATTCATCAAAGTAAGCATAAACCTGTTTGTTTGTTTGTTTGTTTTTGATTAACGCCGCACTCAGCAATATTCCAGCTATATGACGACGGTCTGTAAATATTCGAGTCTGGACCACACAATCCAGCGATTGACATGAGCATCGATCCACGCAAATGGGATACGATGACATGCATCAACCAAGTCAATTAGGCTGACCACCCGATCCCGTTAGTAGCCTCTTACGACAAGCATAGTCGACTTTTGCGGCAAGCATGTGTTGCTGAAGACCTATTCTACCCGGTTCTTCACGGGTCCATAAACCTGTACCTTAATAACAAGCTATTAATGATATACAAATAATCTTCACCATAAAACCAGAGGCGTATTAATAATGTATATATACTGCGTATTGTGAATGGCATCTGACCGAAGAAAATTAACCACCACTTTTACTACTGCTGACCTAGCTGGAATATTGCTGAGTGTGACAACAAACAAACAAACCAACTACTGCTGACGGATTTTAACGCGTCACATTTTGACAAATTTGAAAGACACATTTTGTGGGTAACAATGCATTGGCGCTTTTTGTATTATTAGTGTCACAAGTTTACATATTATGACAAAAATCTTAAAGCGAACGTCCTGTAGTTACCTCTAACACTGCTGATACCGACTGCGTATACCCGCTATATGAATGCAACGCGATAGTTTCCCAAAACGACCACAGGACTTAACGAAAATAATCCATGACAAAGC
Source organism: Haliotis cracherodii (assembly GCF_022045235.1). Classification (NCBI taxonomy): domain Eukaryota; kingdom Metazoa; phylum Mollusca; class Gastropoda; order Lepetellida; family Haliotidae; genus Haliotis; species Haliotis cracherodii. The sequence goes on along the minus strand of NW_027266275.1, from coordinate 62,565,985 downwards.
TGTAATTCGTTTTGAAAAAGTAGAGTATTTTTTCATCGGAATAATATTTTCTAACAGTACATTCAAGTATGGGATACTAGAAGGGACATTGTCTCGTTGTCGCATTGCCATGCTTACAAAAACAGAAAGAGTCAACATTTATCAAAGCGAGACAATGCGACAACACGACATCTAACGTGCCGGGTTTACATCCATGGACAATACTATATACCGTACATTGATCTACGTGTACACCTTTTGTGCGGTGATGCAGTTTGCTCCTCTTTCCTCAGGACGATGAGAAGAATGTCCAGCTGACCGTCCTTACTGACCGCTCACAGGCTGGCGCTAGTCTCCAGAATGGACAGATGGAACTCATGGTCTGTATTGTGTAGTATTACACAAGGGAACGCGAACTGTTATGAATCGAATACTGTAAGGGACATTCTCGCGATCTCGACCTTTGTAAACTTGCTAAATATTGCAAAAACACGAGAATGCGAGAACGCGAGATTTTGACATTCCCGTGTTTTTGGCATATTTAGCTCGTTTCCAAAGGTCGAGTTCCCGGGAATGCGAGATCGCGAGGATGGCCCTAACAGTGTTCCATAGTCTTTGTTTTTTCATTGTGATTTTCGAAAAGCACATTACTCAAACCACCTATTTTTCTTGTTTTGACCAAAACTTATAAAATTTCTGATTGTCTAGCAGTTCGTTTGTTCTTTACACAAGGTATGGTGAAATGTAATGTTTGAAAGGGGAGACATTCTACATTAGGATCATATTTGCCATTTTAAAACATATAATGTGGAACACGGAAATCAAACTGGTTTGTCAACACAAGTGGTTTATAATATTCCACGTAGAAAATAAATTAGAAATGCCAGGTAGTCCATGCCATACTAGTTATCGTTTATCTTCACCACTTGGGAGTGCGTGGGTGAGTATGGTTTTACGCCGCTTTTAGCAATATTCCAGCAATATCAAGGCGGGGGACACCAGAAATGGGCTTCACACATTGTACCCATGTGGGGAATCGAATCCGCGTCTTCAGCGTGACGAGCGAACGCTTTAACCACTAGGCTACCCCACCTCCCCTCACCACGTGGGGGTGGTCGGGTAGCCTAGTGGTTAAAGCGTTCGCTCGTCACGCCGAGGATCCGGGTTCGATTCCCGACATGGGTACAATGTGTGAAGCCCATTTCTGGTGTCCCCCGCCGTGATATTGCTGGAATATTGCTAAAAGCGGCGTAAAACCATACTCACTCACTCACTCACTCACTCACCACGTGGGCATTCCGCCGGGTTAGAATTGGCCCAAGATACCTATGTGAAGTTTTTGTTTCTTTGTTGTTTAACGCCACACTCAGTAATATTGCTGAAGAGCTATTCTACCCCGGATCTTAACGGGTCCTATGTGAAGTAATGGGGTGGTGGTCCGACTCGGTGATACCCTGACAGGGTTACACCGACGGCGTGGTAGACGCTGTCATATAGCTGGAATATTGCCGAGAGCGGCTCTACACCACAAACAAATAAATAAAAAAACTTCAATTATCAATAGATGACATCATCACCTATACTGTTGCCTTTGGACATGTACAGTTACTGTTAAAACACACAAACAAAAATATTATTTGGCCTTTCAGAAATCTATATGTTAAAAGTTGTCACACTGAAAACACCCCGTACGTAATAATATGTAAAATAGTTTGCATCATGTAAACTAACCACACACCCAAATGTATTACAATTGTTTCAGTTTCACATACATGTATATGTGAATAATCTCCCCTGGTTCAGGTACACCGCCGAACATTCAAGGACGATGACCTTGGCGTAGAAGAACCGTTGGATGAGAAGGGAGTGGATGGAAAGGGCCTAATAATCAGAGGTTAACATTTTATTCACTGCATATATTTATTTGTCATATGTTTCTGCATTCATTATTGTCCTATGTAAATGGCCATTGCTACCGGTAGGACAAGACATGTTTAGTTATCCCTTTCGCGAACACCCGGTGTCAGCGCTGATTTTCAGTGGTCCATTCATATGATCTCCAGGCCCTTTAAGCCATGTGGAATCTGTTTCGGAGCATAATCTAAACTGGGTATTCTCTTGCATTGATAATCTATATTTGTACGAACATGAGTTAATTTGAAGTGTAATGACGAACAACAAAACATATATCTATATAGGCGAGTGAGGGTGTAACGTTTTCCACGCATACAACAATGGTCCACCAGTAACATGTATGTTTTTCTAATGCCTTGGGTGATACTCATGCTTACTGTAAAGGTGACTGTACTTCTTGTAAGAAGCGACCAACGGGGTCGGCTGGTCAGGCTCCCTGAGGTGCTTAATTTATGTCATTGTATCCCAGTTGCGTATATTGATGCTCATGATGTTAATCACTGGATTGTCTGGTCCAGACTCGATTATTTACAGACCGCCGTCATAAAGCTTGAATATTGCTAAGTGCAGCGTTAAACAACAAATAAACAAATCTAATGCCTTGGATCACTGCCTGAAAGAATAAAATCCAGTTCATCAGGGGCAGCACGAATATAGTACACACATTACATCCTTGGGAAGAATAGATCCCGAAATGTTGATACATACACTTCCATTTGGGACAAATGTAGACTAACACTTAGTCAATGATAACAAAATATTTTGTTACTTTTCTTCGAAAGAACCTTCCTCTTCTGCTTTTGATCTAGACTTGCCTAGACTTTTAGTAAATATATATTTATATTTATATATATTCCACCGTCATGGCGCAGGACTAAGACAAATGTGACGGGATACATTTTATAAAACCGTCGTTGAGAATGGAAATCACAGTTTAAAGTTTATCTCCAGGTGTATCTTTATATTTTCCATAGACAAAATAAATGTACACGACATTTACGATAAGTACACATAATCACTTGTTATGTGTCTGTACAGGTAAGCATTACGTGGTACTGAACAGTGTTGAACGAGCAGCGGAGGACTACCGCCATCTGGGGCTGCAGGTACATCACTTCCCTACGATGTCCTTCATGTCGGGGGTGGACATCAAGGGAATCAAGACAAAGGTGGGTTGGACACTATCTCCACTGATGAAGGTGGAACCCGTGAAGATCCGGGGTAGAATAGGTCTTCAGCAACCCATGCTTGCCGTGAAAGGCGACTATGCTTGTCGTAAGAGACGACTAATGGGATCGGGTGGTCAGGCTTGCTGACTTGGTTGATGCATTTCATTATATCCCAAAGACGTGGATCGATGCTCATGATGTCAGTCACTGGATTGTGTGGTCCAGACTCCTCGATTATTTACAGACCGCTGTCATATAGCTGGAATATTGCTGAGTGCGGCGTTAAACAACAAACAAACAAAGAAACTGATGAAGAGTGAGATGAACAATTGAGTTGGACACGTATCTCCACTGATGACGTTGGAGGGTGAGTGAGTGAGTGAGCGTGGTTTAATGCCGCTTTTAGCAATATTCCAGCAATATCACGGCGGGGGACACCAGAAATGGGCTTCACACATTGTACCCATGTGGGGTATCGAACCCGGGGCTTCGAACGCTTTAACCACTAGGCTACCCTATCGCCCGATGACGGTGGATGTAGCCACAGGTTGACATGAACAATAGAGTGAGTTGGACACGTATCCCCAGTGATGAAGGTGGATGTACGCCAAACCCGCTATTTAACCCCTCGGATCACTGTGTTTCCCGCGATACTCTCTGTGATAGTGAGACGGTGGGGTAGCCTAGTGGTTAAAGTGTTCGCTCGTCACACCGAAGGCCTGGGTTCGATTCACCACATGGGTACAATGAGTGAAGTTAATTTTCTGATGTCTCCGCCGTGATATTGCTGGAATATTGCAAAAATTGGCGTACAACCATACTCACTCGCTCACTCTGTGATCGTAAATATCAAGTGTATTCAAAATACAATAAACATTGTCGTGAATTCATTTCAAACCTCACGATGCAAAATGATGTATTCTTACTGACATATTGCAGACTAGTTGGCTAAAGAGGAGCCTCCCGGACAATGTCCATCTCTTGACCCTTGACCGGATCCACGGCGACCCCAGCATGCTTCTACTCAGACTGGAGAACTGCTTTGAGACGAAGGAACGCTCGCAAATAGCTGAACTGGCTTTACATGTTCGTATTTATCATAGAAAGATAATTTCGGGAATATTAACATGTGTTGGTATTAGTTATGTTAATGTTCGATTAACAAAGTCTACCAAAGACATACGACCTACCATCAGCGTAATATATATGCCAACAAATTTACTATCTGATCGCTGAACTAGTTCAATCACAAATAATGTCAAATTCAATATTCACTCATTTGAAAACAGTAATTATTACTTTATTATTTGAAATAGCGTTAAATAGATTTCTAAAAAATTAAACGGAAACAGTACTCTGTAAATTCATTTTTGAAGACCATTTTTTCACAACATTGATATGATTTGTTTCTTTGTTTCTTTCTTGTTTAACACCGCACTCAGCAATATTCCAGCTATATGACGGCGGTCTGAAAAATAATCGAGTCTCGACCACACAATCCAGTGATTAACATCATGAGCATCGATCCACGCAATTGGGATTCGACAACATGCATCAACCAAGTCAGCAAGCCTGACCACCCAATCCCGTTAGTCGCCTCTTACGACAAGCATAGACGCCTTTTACGGCAAGCATGGGTTCCTGAAGACCAATTCTACCCCGGATCTTCTATAACCTTTGTCTTACGGCTGAGTCAAGAGACTATTTATTGTGGCGTGTGTGTATTTGAAGGATTACATCGAGGGGATCAAGTCAGTGCGAGAACGCAGTCTCGGGGGCAACCACAACGTCACGGGTGTCAAGCGACTACGCTGGAAGACCATGGACGGTATAACAACGCCAGATCAGATAAGCGGTAATGACTTCAACATTTGCTGTCTAAAGTCAAACGTCATAAACACATGTTTTCTGTTCTAGACATCGACCACCTGGGGAAACGTTACCTATCTTTGAAAACTAATAATACCCAAACAAATTTCCATATATCAGTATGTAATCACTTCGGCGTTCACGTTCACCTAGAATTGCAAATACTTTTGCTATTGACCCTTCTGTGTCATGACCTGAGTTCCGTTTCAGAAGGGGCACGTCTAAGGCGCCGCAATTCGCTGTGCAGAGTTGTGTCCCTTGGGCACGCCAGAAACCTATGATTGTGGGTTAGAATCCCGGTTCACCCCGATTATGTTTCTAGGTTTGTCAGCACCATACCCGTGCTTGTGGGTTTCACCGACATGGTAAACGTCTAAGACCTGCATCACTTGGGGCTTTCCTCCCACATTAAGCTGACACGCCGTGATATAACTGGAATGATGTTACAAGCGGCGTTAAACACAACTCACTCCGTTTCACAAAGCGGTCGTAGCTCTGTCACCATCATAACTCCAAAACTTTAACATTGACAGTCGTAGCGTTATGATCGATTTGTCAAACGCTGACCAGTACGTATTAACTCGCAACTAGCAAATGAGATTACTTTCCCCGATAAGCTCTATAATCCCGTTTAATCACTCACCAAGAATATTCTTGTGTTGCAGATGCAGTCACAGACGTCCTTCTTCATCCATATATCATATCATTAAAGCCAATGGAAATTCGAACGTTTCATATACATATAGAGCGGTCTGTGGCGACGTAACGTGAACATATACGTTTATTTGATACCATATTATGTATAAATGTTGTCTAAATGATTTCAATTGTTCGGGATGTCAGAGAAATGGACTTTTGTCAGTATTTTACAACCTGTCTAATATTTCGTTTCTGGTTTAATAAAGAACACGTTCTGAATCACAAATCCTGAGATTAGATTAAGTGACTGTTCCGCTGTGGATGCATCTAGGGAAGGTAACATAATTAATATGTATATATTCTGTACATAAAGTTTTGCGAATGTTGGTTGTTTTGTTAGACATGTTACATGTATGTTAAATAGCTTGAGGTTAGCAAACGAAATGATGGGTCGATCGGGTTACAGAAAACAAGTACGTTTATTTTAGGCATTACCACTAAGTCTCGATCGTCTTTATAACAATGGTCAAGTGTGTCCGAATGTGACCGCTGTGTGGACGGTGGGCTGTCCTGTGGATATCCTCGTTATCGTTTAGTACTGCCTAACAGAAAGCTTGGTTTGAACACGGATTCAATTTTTGTAAATAAACACAGATATATATGGATAATATTGTTTTGTTTTACACATTAATAATGATTTATATTAGTAAGTTAAACCAACATCCGACCCGTGAAGATCCGGGTTAGAATAGGTTTTCAGCATCCATGCTTGCCGTAAAAGGCGAGTATGCTTGTCGTAAGAGGCCAAGGCGACTAACGGGATTTGGTGGTCAGGCTCGCTGACTTGGTTGATGCGTGTCATCGTATCCCAGTTGCGTAGATCGATGCTCATGATGTCAATCTCTGGATTGTCTGGTCCAGACTCGATTATTTACAGACCGCCGCCATGTAGCTGGAATATTGCAGAGTGCGGCGTTAGACAACAAACAAACAAACATAATCCAACATCCACATGACGGGATGTCGGTAAACCCAGGATCCACCGTGTCACACTGAATGAATAATGTGTTTCATGGGATCAAAATAAGACACATATGGATTTGTAGCTGTGACCCTGAACATAAAGGACATATAACATAAACATATGAATGATCTTATCAATACGGAGTCGACATTCCTGCGTGAACACACAAACATCGATTTGTTTTTAAACTGAGGTAAGTATGTTGTGTACATATCTGATGAAGGTTTTGTGAACCTTTATCGTTTCAATACACACAAAGGCAGGTACCTGTACACACATGTAGACACTATCAAAAGCCGAATCTAAACATAACGGTCAGTCACGCTATATACGAATGCCTAATGGTGCCACTTTGGTAGCTTATTTATTTTTTCAAATCGAAATTTCTCGCTATTTCAATTATTTTCTCGATACTCCGATTATTTTCTCGTTATTTCAAGTTTAATAAAAAAATCGAAATTTCGAGTTTTTGAAATAACGAGAAAATAATCGAAGCAGCCAGAAAAAAAATCGTAATTTCGAATTTTACATAAACCTGAAATTACAAGAAAATAATTGAAATTACGAGAAAACAGTCGAAGCAACGAGAGAAAAACTCGAAGGGATGGGAAAAATCTTGAAATTTCGAGAAAACAATTGAAATAACGAGAAACTGCTATTTAGAAACAAATATGCTACCAAAGTGGCAACATTAGGCTTTCGTAGCTGTGCCTGTGCGGGAATGAGAAGAAACTAAGCGAGTGTAGACATTCGTAAATGCGCTGATAATCGAGGGATGAAATTGGGTGCTCATTCGTTCAAATAAGGTAGGTGCATTTTACCATGGTGTGAGTTTGGGTTTGACGCCGTTCTAAGAAGTATTCAGTTATACCACGGCGTGTCAGCTTCACTTTATGACTGGGCCATCCTTGCCCCTCAGCCGTGTTATATAATCTGTACGTATTATCTGACTTAGTATTGGTCGGCGGCACCATATACCTCTGTTATTGGAGACGAGCATCACTATTTATTTGTTTATATATATATATACTTTGTAGATATAAGAAAGAAATTATTGTCATTATGTTGTCTAAATATCCCCTCTATGATCAATATGATAAATGTATTATAAAGTAGAAACATCATATATTGAAGAAACTTTCTAGATTATGCTGTCAAATAACCAATGTTTAAGTAATGTGTAATCTGTCGCCATATACTCGTATATTGGTCACTGATAACTACCTTTTAATATCTGGACCAGACAATCCAGTGATTGACATCCTGAGCATCGATCCACGCAATTGGGATCGATGACATGCATCAACCAAGTCAGGAGCCTGACCACCCGATCCCCTTAGTCGCCTCTTACGACAAGCATAGTCGCCTTTTACGGCAAGCATTGGTTGCTGAAGACCTATTGTACCCCGGATCTTCACGGGTCGTTTAACACTTAGTGAAAGTTCTGTGACGGTGGCCTTTAATAATTGACTCTGGGCCAGATAATCCAGTGATTGACATCATGAGCATCGATCCACGCAATTGGGATCAATGACATGCAGCAACCAAGTCAGGAGCCTGACCACCCGATCCCCATGGTCGCCTCTTACGATAAGCATAATCGCCTTTTACGGAAAGCATGGGTTGCTGAAGACCTTTTGTACCCCGGATCTTCACGGGTAGTTTAACACTTAGTGAAAGTTCTGTGACGGCGGCCTTTCATAATCGAGTCTGGACGAGACAAACCAGTCATTGATTTATTATCATAATCCCTCGCCGTCATGGTGCAATAACACGTAATCAACCAAGTCACCGAGCCTGACCACCCCTCCATTAAGTCGCCCCTTACGACAATCATATAGTTCCTGGGGATCTATTCTAACCGGGAATACCAAAGTAGCGGTGTTGAAAAATGAATACAAGATTGACGTATACATCTTGCTAAATATATCTTCCAGTTAGCAATAGTTAATTTCCAGTAAGAAACGACAAAACACAATTCAAAAACGCACCTGATCTCACAGCCGTTTTCAGTGGTTGTCGTATCACTGCGTGTCACGGCCATAGGGGAGGAAAGGCTACATGTACAGGTCGTGATTAGCCTGTACCACTCTGTGATTAATGGGCAGAAACATAGCGACCGAGGTGGTGGTGTATATTTAGTCACATGTAGCTGTTGTTACTTCGATCTCTTTAAAGACAACGGGCGTGTCAGCTGTGGCTAGTAACTGAAGAATGTGTCATATAAACAGGTCACAAAGCTGCCAAGTGGATCTGATATAATTTTAAAGTGAGGATGATTTGCCCACTCGCAACGATTTGTCAGTTTCCTTGCATTGCTCTGTGAACAATCAGTAACAAAAAAGGGTAGGTACTATCCTCTGAACTAACTTTTGTTTTGTTGATTTGTTTGTTTGTGTCGCACACAACAATATTCCAGCAATATGACGGAGGTTTGAAAATAGTCAAGTCTGGATCAGACAATATAGTGATTAATATCATGAGCATCGATCCACACAATTGTAGGTACGATGGCATGCATCATCCAAGTCAATTAGCCTGACCACCCGATCCCATTAGTCGCCTCTTACGAGAAGCATAGTCGTCTTTTACGGCAAGCATGGGTTGCTGAAGACCTATTCTACCCCGGATCTTCACATGCATCAACTGAGTCAGCGACCCTGACCACCCGATCCCATATGTCGACTCTTACGACAAGGGTCGGTCGGGTAGCCTAGTGGTTGAAGCGTTCGCTCGTCACGCGGAAGACCCGGGTTCGATTCCCGACATGGCCCATTTCTGGTCTACTCCGTCGTGATATTGCTGGAATATTGCTAAAAGCGGCGTAAAACCATACTCACTCACTCACTCACTCACTCGTACGACAAGCACAGTTGCCTGTTACGGGAAGCATGGGTTGCTGATGACCTATTCCACCTCGGATCTTCACGGGTCCCAGAATAAACTGACCCGGTTCAGACAGCACACAGGGGGTTGAACCAGACAAGTTTGTTCGGATAACATGTTCTATTTTTACATAGACGTTTGCTTTACGTTATCAGCCGACTGTATGAATGTTATCTGAAACGCATGAACAAGCTGTGTATTGCATGCCGCCATTCGGTTCCCTCACTAGGGGTATTCCATGTACATGCAGTAACGAAACAAGTGTTACCCACGCACAAAGTCGATTCTCCCATTTCGCACGTGCATTTCGTCACCTCGCCACGTTGAGTGTTGACAATGAAGAGGATATACTGGCATTGATCAGGTAAGAATCACTGAATGTTACATTTATAAACATATACTGCTTCGCTATACTAGTCTTCCGGAGAGAATGTCGTCAGGTCGCTATCTGCACACTTATTTTGAAGGGGAATACTTCCGCCCGTAACACCCCCCTCCCGCCCCCTCCAAAACTTATGTATATTTCTATATGTTTATTGTGAGGTACTTATAAAGTATTTTGAGATCGCCAGTGAAATTCAGTGTATTCTCCCCGCCCCTAATATCTTCTTTTTTTACTTTAAAGCACTGTTTAGAAATAACTTTTTCAACTCAAAGTTTCGTTTCGGATTCCTACTTTTGTACCTGCCATGCTCCTGTGTGTCCGGTTCATGGATGTTAGGACTGGGGTCAATCTCTTCATACATGTTCCAGCCGCAAGGGACGTTTGTTTGTTTGTTTGTTTGTTTGTTGTTTAACGTCGCACTCAGCAATATTCCATAAATATGATGGCGGTCTGGAACAGACAATCCAGTGATAATCATCATAAGTTTTGATCCAGGCAATTGAGATACGATGACATGCTTCAACCATGTCAGCGAGCCTGACAACCCGATCCCGTTAGTTGCCTTTCATGACAAGCATAAAGCATGGTTGCTGAAGACCTATTCTTTCCTGGATCTTCACGGGTCCTAAACACTTGGACCTTCCACAAACTGGTCTGAGCACTACGACTGTCCATGGTACAATAGTGAGTGTCTATACGTACGTGATGGCGTCATCGAAGGGCCACCGCTTTCTCTGAAAGGAAATACACTGTCTTGCATGGGACGAGTAAAAGTCTTTACATTTTGATTTAGCAAAGTAGATGTGGTGGAAGACAACACTGACAGCAAGCTGAGGTCAATAGTATGAGATAAATATGTCGTCATGTGATAGGAGTGTAGATAACGACGCTATAGATTGGTTACCTACTCAAGAAATAAAGAAACTAAATCATCCCACCCTTCAAGTCAGTTTTGAAAATGAGAATTGACAAACTAGCCTTATATGCGTTGTCTTCGTATATGTATGTACATCATTAACACCGAGGTCGAACCTGGTTGTGTACCATCGTTACCCTGTCGACTACGTCATCTTTAGTAATAGTATCAACCTCTGGTTTCCCCTGGCCAAGGCGTTTTACCTGCCACCGTCATACAGATGGAATGTTCCTAGCTGCGGCGTGAAATGAAACAATATTTTTTTTCAAACAAAGAGTTGAATAGGAGTGACGTGAATGAGTAGGAGGCTCGCTTACTTGGTTAGTGCATGTCTTGATATCCCATCATCGTGTCATGGTATTGCGTGGATCGATCCTCATGATCATTGGATTGTCTGTTCCAGAATCGATTACTTAGAAACCACTGTCATATAGCTTGAATATGGCGTTAAACAACAAACAAACAAAACTTTTCCCACAAGGAGTCGAGTTCGAGGTACCTGATAGCTATTGAGTTTAGGTGTAGAATATTCAGTTATTTATTTCACTTTTGATTCTCTGAAGTCGTTTGACAATCATATGGTCGCTGCTCTCGTCTGACAACAGTGGAATACTAGTATTGTAAACCAGAAAAAAGCTCAGGTGATATGAAGTTGTTTAATCTAGGATATAAACTTTCGTGAGATAAACATGACTGTACAATATAGGGCATATAGATCGCCATAGGCTGTTTGGATTTCCGTTATTGTTGTTGCAGTTGATTCGGACCCAAGAATTCGCTGGCTATTCAGAACGTGTATTTGTTCAAGTGAAAGTGACTCAAATACTCACCGCCAAAAGAGACGCGAACCACAGAAACATATAGAGAATTATTACTTGTCCGTGAAGTGATCGCCCGTTTAATAAACATACAGCTGTATTATACATTGTGTAATACCAAAACGCGTGCTTATGTACTCTCGGAACACGTTTCATGAACACATATTGAAAGCTCTCAACATCCCTTGGCTTATTCAACGACATTGCGTGTGGAGTTGATAGATCAGTGAGAGGAGCTTATGCACACTCGATGACCCCAGCAACCTTGTTGCAAGGCTGACGTCACATGACATTGTTTCGCAGATGGATCTTGCAACAAAAGTCCACAAATTACATCATCGGATATTGTGACGTGATAGTAAATTTTGTGGTTCAGAGCCCCCGTTTCACAAGAAGATCGTACTGAAGCTCAACGACAGTCGTAAGTCAAAGTTAAAGTATGTGTGTTTCGATAACCTTAGCGCTCTGATAACCTTGTGGAACGGACGCCTGAATTCTGAAGGTGGACCGTTGTATGGTAGTAAATTAATTATACGTATCAACGTTTGACGTGTTTGAAGTATTATTCTGTTAAACTCAATTGGATATTATGCCTGGAAGCAATAAATTAAATACTAAACTCGCTCCCGTGTAAAACCAATTTTATGAAACTCGTGAATAGATGTGGTATTCGACTCGCTTTCGCTCGTCAGATACCTGAACTATTCACTCGTTTTATAAAATTGGTATTACACGGGAGTTCGTAGTATTCTATATGTATGTACGTTAAGAAGATTATGTTTCCAATGGATACCCATTAATGACAAAACTAGTCAAGTGTTACCGCAGAGTGTCTTTATTCTTATCACGATATGCTGCGCGTGATTTCCAAATTTCACATTCTAATTCTGCACCAGACAAATGGTGCATCTCGAGTCCAAGAACTATGACGTCAAAGTGAAGTGTTCATGAGCAGCGGTTGACACAACATAACAATATGTTCGTTTATGCATTGAACCAATGTAATATTTCTTGAATATGCGTACGTCTTCATAATATAAACCAACATGTATCGTATTCGCGTTTATTTTGGCGGTAAGTATATACAGGTCGTTATAAAAAAAAAGAGAGAAAATATAAATCAACCATACAATGGTGTATGTCGGTGAAATCACTGGAATCCTTCGAGGCTTGTTGGTTCTACTTCCGGTATCAACAGATTCTCAGGAATTCTCAGGAATTCTCCAATTAAATTAATGACCACGCCTTGCATTAAAACATTACCAAACAGACATTGAAACAGAATCTATGCTCTTCGAATAGTATATTATTATTATATTATATTATATTATATTATATTATATTATATTATATTATATTATATTATATTATATTATATTATATTATATTATATTATATTATATTATATTTACAGACATTCTAACATTATAAAAAAAACAGTCGTCCCCCATGCGCAGCCGATCAGTCGGATTATGTCGTGTTATATTCATATCCATACATGAACAGTGTTATCAAATCGAGATAAACAAGCAGGCGGGTGTATGTTCTTATAGTTGGTTTACGATGCGTGTGGGATTTGTGTACACGTGTTCGTTTGTGTGTGTGGGGTTTTAAGTAATGCCTTCTATGACAGCGCAGCTAAAGTTTATATATTTCTCACAGTGTGCATCAACTCATCTAACACGCCATGTTTCGAGCCCGGACGAAGCGTCTATTCCTTTCCATAGTGGTGATAACAGCCATTCCTTTCGTCCTCTTCTTTTTGGATTCTCTCAGCCTTAGTGTGAAGTTGCTCAAGGGAGACCACTCTGAATTAATTCGACGAGTCGCGATAATCGAAGATGACAGACCAGTTGGCGTTGATAATATTATCCGTGGAGAAGAAAATGTGGAACCTGAAGAGATTGAACAGGAACCACTTTCAGTTACCTGCCGCAATGATAAAGTGAGTACAAATCAGCAAATGTAAAAAAACATAAGAATGTTGTTTTTTGTCGTCGACATCGCTGACGCTTTTTGTCACTTTATATCGAGGTCTTAAATTATGAAATCTAATCTACTTGAGCATGTATCTGTGCGTACGTGCGTGTAAACGTATGTGTACCGTGACAAATAATTATTCCTATTTTAATCTGTAAAAATATGTTGATTGTAACCATACGTCACAACACGTCACGAGTATTAGGAGAGAATAACTGTATAGACATATATCATGTTTTGCTTTTCGTCTTTGCTGTCTTTTTAATAAACATGTGTGAACATGTATGAAAGTGTGAGTGCGTGCTTGAACGAGTGATAAACATCGAGTGTTACTGTATCTGTGGACCACACAAGGCAAATATATTATAAGATAGCTACGCGATAACTCGCAAAGAGCAAAAAGCAACGAAGCTTAAGCGTGGTATATTTAAGGAATATACAACGAGTGGGAGTTTGGGAGTTGTTTATTTCTTATATGACATATCAACATTATGTACATCCACTTCAAGGATGTTTATAACATGTATAAGCTTTACAAATAGTAACCTTACTTTTCATAATGATGACTCTCTGAACAGAATCCTCACGTCGATTATCTGTACCGTTTCTCCTTATACCGATTGTCATATCTCTCCCACTTTTGGGTGCGATCGTTCGACAACTGCGTTTATCTGCGTATCCCAGCTAAATCTATGGGGAACAACTCACTAGAACATCTCACCCGAGTGTCTTTTGATATCAAATATATCAACACGAGTTGATAAAAGTGGAAAAATTCCGAGGCTTGCCGAGGATTTTTGCCACTTTTTTTTCAACGAGTGTTGATACATTTGATATCAAAAGACACGAGGGTGAGATTTTATTTATCATCCAACATCATTCTTTCAACTTTTTCAATTTGTAGACAGTAATTAGCAGTGTCTTCAGTGTAAAAAGTACTGCAAACAGCTTCAGTAGCAGAGCCATTAGTGATGTCATTTGATTGTGACGTCATGGTAACCAGTGACGTCACAATGGTCTGCAAAGCATTGTGATGTAATTTCATTGCAGCGATATCTATAGTGTAGATATCGCTTGATCTCTTCCAAGCGATATCTCCTGTGGGAGCCAGTTTTGGATGATAAATGACGCCATCAAGTTGCGAGCGCATATTCGTGATTAAATCAATGTTTAAATGATGTTCATCGTCTCAGATTTTACACATGTCAATAACTTGCAAATAAGGGTAGAGAGTAAGTTTGTCACAAGATGCGCTGAAAACTACCGCGTTTCCAAATTAGTCGAAATATTGTAAAATTTAATCATTAAATAAATAGTTCATGTGAAGTTGCGAACAGTACGTTCGAATCCCAGATTCACCCCGATTATGTTTCTTGATTTGTCAGCATCATACCCGTGCTCATGGGTTTCACAGAAATGGACGCCTAATACCTGCTTCACTCCTGGCTTATCTTAAACTGTGGGGTAGCCTAGTGGTTAAAGTGTTTGCTCGTCACGTCGAAGACCCGGGTTCGATTCCTTACATGGGTACAATGTGTGGAGCCCATTTCTTGTGCCCCAGCCGTGATATTACTAAAATACTATTCAAACAGGCATAAAACGAAATTAACTAACTCACCAAACACGAACAGACAGAAAATGGAATAATACACCTCTTAATCAGACATGTTTAGTAATATACTAGTATACGGTGTGTTCAACATTCTAGAAATGTAATCCAACAAGATCCGGAATGTTCAACGTACACATCGTCCCTCACTCACACAATGACGTTGGTTGGAAGAAGACGGCAGACCAGTATTACACTGGAAGGGGCGGCGGCAATGGTAACAACATTTTGAGTGTAAATAATAATGACATCAAGTCAATATCTAATAAATCTTTTTCGTTTTGATGGCTTGAAGTTTAATCATATATTCTGTACAGTAATATACACATACAACATGCTCTTCATACCAGCTAGGGACCGCCTCCTTGGTCTAGTGGTAGAGCGTCCGCCCGGAAAGCGGAAGGTCCGGGGTCGATTCGCGGCCGCGTCATACCGAAAGACGTTAAAAGATGGTACTTGTTGTTACCCTGTCTGGCGCTCGGCATTAAGGGGCTAACACATGACTGGTCGGCACGGAGCCATTATACTGAATGGGATATTCATGTTAAACTGGACGGTCGGGTAGTCTAGTGGTTAAAGCCCTCGCTAGTCACGCCGAAGACCCGGGTTCGAATCCCGACATGGGTACAATGTGTGAAGCCCAATTCTAGTGTCCCCGCCGTGATATTGCTGAAATATTGCTAAAAGCGGCGTAAAACCATACTCACTCACTCACTCATGTTAAACTGCGGCATGGTATCTCAGTGGGCTACCACTATAAATCGGCATCAACCGGGACTAGCGCGCACGCACACGCACACGCTCACGCACACGCACACGCTCACGCACACGCACACGCACAACTTAAGTGCAATAATCATGGATGCGACGTTAAACCCAATTTCACTTCACCTTACCTTTGTTGACCACCATTGATGGACGTAGCTCATACCCACCCTTAGCTTGTCTGGCCTTGATTTGGGTAACGGCATACAGATCAATTATTGCTGACTGCTGTGTTAAGCAGCCTTCACTCGCACTCAGTACATCTTGTAAATTTCCCCCTACACTATTGGTTCAGGCTAGATCCATGGTACATCATACTTGTTCCCCGGTGTATTCCGGGTCTGAGTACTTTATACCTGTCTGGGGCAGAGTACCTTATACTTGTCCTCAGACCAGTGAAGATCCGGGGTAGAATAGGTCTTCAGCAACCCATACTTGCCGTAAAAGGCGACTATGCTTGTCGTAAGAGGCGATTGACGGAATCGGGTAGTCAGGCTCGCTGACTTGGTTGATGCATGTCATCAGTCCCAATTGCGTGGATCGATGCTCATGATGTCAATCACAGGATTGTCTGGTCCAGATTATTTACAGGCCGACATCATATAGCTGGAATATTGCTGAGTGCGGCGTTAAACACCAAACAAATATACTTGTCCTCGGATAAAGGGGCGGTGGGGTAGCCTAGTGGTTAAAGCGTTCCCTCGTCACGCCGGACACCCGAGTTCGAATCCCCACATGATTGCAATGTTCCCATTTCTGGTGTCCCCTGCTGCGATATTGCTTGAATATTGTTAAAAAGCGGCGTAAAAACATACTCATTCACTCACTTCTCGAGATACTTTTTCAGACAATATTCAATTCTGCTAATGCCCTGTCAAAATGTCCTTACTTTTATCAAATCATGAAAATGTCCCGATCTCATTATCTCTTCCGAATCACTGCTACCGTCCGTGACCACCTCGTTGTGTGTCACCTAACCCCGACGGTGTGGATTGATGCTCATGATGTCACGCACTTGTTCAAGTTGGATCAACGTGACGCTGATGACTGCAGCACAAAACCACACTCACTCACTCACTCACTCACTTATGTATTGCAGCCGCGTCGTTCTATGACGGGACCGAGTGCAGCAAGTGCATCCTCGACAGCGTCATCCCCCAGCTGGTGAGGAAACGGGACAGACGCTTCATCTTTGCGGAGATGGCCTTCTTCTCCCGCTGGTTTAAGGAACAAGACATGAATACTCGACAAGCAGTGAGGGACCTCGTGGCACAGGGTAGGTACGCGCATTTAATCTTCAAATTTTGAGTCTCATGGCTAGAGCGGTGGTTCGATTCCCGGCTGTGTCTTACCAAAAGACGTTAAAAGATGGTAATTGTTGCGTAGTGCTCGGCATTAAAGGAATCAAACAAGGACTGATCGGGTGTTTGTTGTTTAACGGCAACATTCCAGCTATATGACGGCGGTCTGTAAATAATCGAGTGATTTACATCACAAGCATCGATCCACGCAATTGGGATAAGTCTGTGAATCTGACCACTTCGGACAAGCATAGTCGCCTTGTTGCTGAAGACCTATTCTTCATCTTCACGGGTTCTGAGATGGGTAGCTCATGGTAGCTCAGTGGGCTAGCACTATAAAACCGGCATTAGTCCGGAGTTGAACATGCAGCCGCGCACAGATGCACGCACGCACATATTAAATGCACATCGCTATATAAGTGCAATAATCTTGAACGCGACGTTAAACCCATTTCACCTCACCTGTCATCTGTAACAGGGGCAAATAACTCTAACGTCGAGCACTTCGGTAGTGCAGATTTGGGCCTCACTCACACAATCTCGACACAAAAGACTGCCTCTGTGATTTACCGTGTACCACAGCACTTGTTTACAATTGTGTAGTTTAAACCAAGTTTCTTTTAAGGACGTCTTCAGATTGTAATCGGTGGCTGGAGCATGAGCGACTCGGCCACGACCTACTACGACGACATCATTGACCAACACACTCTTGGTTTCCAATGGATACAGAAGGAATTTGGAGAATGTGCAATGTCTAACATCGGCTGGCACATCGACCAATTCGGACATTCTCGTGAACACTCGTCTTTGTTCGCTCAGGTACATAGAGCGTTTTGTATTCTGTCGGTGTATTGTTCTTTCATTCGGAGGTTTTATTGCAGGAATGAAGTTAGGTTTCTTCCTTGATTGGATTAAATGTCTCTGGAGTGGGTGAGTGAGTGAGTGAGTGAGTTGGTTTTAACCTCTCTTTGAATAGTATTCCAGTTACAGCTAAATGAGAGGAAAGACCGAAATGATGCAGGTCTCAGACGTGTACCACTTTGGTGAATCCCACGAGCACGGGTATGGTGCTGACAAACATAAAAACATTTATCGGGGGGGGGGGGGGGGAACCGGAAATCGAACCCTCGATTAGAGGCTCTGGTGCGCCAAAGGGACGCAACTCTGCACTGCGCTTGTGGCCTCTGAGACAACTGGGCCGCCCCTGGCCCCTGCATGGCCCTTGAAAGTCTACTCCCCCTGTAGTGTTGAAATATTGTTAACAATTGGCAACTTGGACTTTCATGTCTGGTCTGGTATAACCTGGTATTGTCTTTGTTACACGTGGAAACCTGTAACCTTTGGCAAAGCAAGATAACGATATCGTTGTAGAGGGACTGTTTTCTTTCTAAGCATGGATTAACACCTGTAAGAAGGACTGTGTTTGCGAGCATTTACAAGATTATTTTGAGTCAAAATTAAACTTTCGTCTTACAGTTAAAAAAGAGCAACAGGGCTTTTGTCAAGATTGTAAAAAAGAATAATACACGGGGTAATCAAGCGTGGGTCGACACGTTGTGGGGAGATCTGTGTGCTTTTTGCAAGATGTTCCATTAGCTGGTAAAGGTTGAAAACCACGCTCGCTTGGATAGCCTTGAAGAATATGTGTATACCTGTTCCTATGTATCGTGTGTATATGCTCAGTTCATCGTTTCTCCACAGATGGGATTTGACGCTATCTTTCTCGGGCGAATAGATTTCCAGGACCACACAAGAAGACTCAAGTCTCGGGACATGGAGACTGTGTGGATGACCAGTCCACAAAACCTGGGTATTTTTCAATTAATTACTAGTGGGTGGTATTTTTCTAAATGTTTGATGAAGAGATCGGGAATTGATGTGATCCGATACATCATCACCTAGGCCTGGCATATTCTACGTCCAGGACCTAGCTGTCGGAATGGCTTACCTTCATCTTCCACATCTTCCCGAGACAAGGGCGTTAGCTGACTTTTGAAGTTCAGTTCCCAGCCTTGCCAAACTAGGCTGGAATTCCTCAGTTACATTCTGGCTGGACTAACGAGTCCATGCAGTGTCCAGTCAAAATCGCGTAACGAAATCGACACCAGGGTCGTAAACAACTTGGATTTCAACCTGCACATTTCGGACGACTGTAGGATTTTCAAAGCATGTGAACCGCAAAACCGGGCGTCAACAGCTATTTTACAAATCCTTTCATGTTTGTAGTCGAGGTGTTCCAGTGATTTGATGGTAAGACCCGTTACAATATTACAGTACAATATAGATCTTGATTAGCGATCAGATCGGCTTGACAGAGCGCCGCCATTTTGTTTGAAGCAAAAGCAAGTGATATGAGATGTGGAATCTGTTTGGTCAATAGCAGGGATATAGAAGGGACATAACTCGTAATAGCCACTGGTGGTGCTACGACCAAGCATGGAAATTCAAGCCGAGTTCGGCAAGGGTGGAAAGTGGACTTTTATAGTCAGTTAACGCCCTTGCCTCGAGAAGAGGCGTCTCAACCAAAAATATAGCGGGTACTACATGAAAATGTGTGACGTGACTGATATTCATGTCACCCTACAGGGCGTGGCCTGATGCTCATGGTTTCAACCTATAGTTTATCGAAGCGGAAATCGATGGCATTAAAGCCTGACATGGATAGATTTCAATAGCTCAGTGATTTCTTGTTAGTCGTTTATAATATTGTCTCGTGATATAGCTTACCTCCGGTTGGTTTGTTTGGTTTTTGTTGTTTAACGCCGCACTTAGCAATAATCCAGCTATATGACGGCGGTCTGTAAATAATCCAGTCTGGAACAGACAATCAAGTGATTAATATCATGAGCATCGATCCGCGCAATTGAGATCGATGACATGCATCAACCAAGTCAGCGAGCCTGACCACCCGATCCCGTTAGTCGCCTTTTACGACAAGCATAGTCGCCTTTTACGGCAAGCATGGGTTGCTGAAGACCTATTCTACCCCGGATCTTCACGGGTCGCTTATCTCCGGTAAAATATTAAAAGTCAAATTATTTATTCAACATTGTGATAGGTTCCTCCTGCATATCTCAGTCTGTTTTCTAACACTCAAAGTCTGGATTAGAACCCGTATTTTATAAATTTGTGATTAGACTCAAAAGGTTCTACCAGAGATTGTTTGCTTGACTCATACAGCGTATTGACCTTCCAGGAAACAGCCTGTTCACAAGCGTGTTGTATGACGGATATTTCAGCCCGGGCAACCTACGTTGGGAGGGACTCCCACCGTCTTCGTCCGTACGTCATAACTGAGATCATCCCCTTCCGCATTTATTTAAGTATCTATGTTAAATCAGTGAAAGACCATGCCATTGTTTTCGGGTAGTAAGCAGGCATTGTTCCAATGTCTACAGTTGCCTCGAATAGAGCGCCTGCCCAGGTAGATCGGTTATTCGATCCCGATTCCACGTCATACCAAAATACGTTGAAAGATGGTACTTGATGTTACCTTGCCTGACATACGTCATGATGGGATAAAACAAGGGCTGGACCTCGTGGAGTCAGTACATTGTGTTTGAGTGGGGTACCTGTGAGTAAAATGATCTTGATCGCGACGAATCTTGATACGTATGTATCTTGTAAATAAATATTTCCAATGTCTTGATACGTATGTATCTTGTAAATAAATATTTCCAATGTCTGAAGGACGGGTGGGTGAGTGAGTGAGTGAGTGAGTGAGTGAGTGAGTGAGATACCGCAATTTAACATGAATACTCCACTCAAACATATTATCGATCCGGGGATCGAACCCCGGACCTACCGCTCTCCGGGCGGACGCTCCACTACTAAGAGTGATAAGACAAGGGGAGTTGAGTGCCCTTGCATTTACGGTTGGCTGACATACAGCTCAATAAAGCGGCCCTTAAGGACGTAATTAAATAGTTAAATAGGACATGATTCTGATCAGAGAACTGTGTTGTCCTTGATAGAGCAGTCATGTGTATGGAACCGTTTTGTACACATGAGAGTTTTGACTGGCGTCAACTTGTATCTTATGTTTCAGAAACGGATACGGAAGATGGAGGCTAAAGCGCTCATCAACCTTGCAGTGAAGTGGGTATGTAGTTGGTTGTGTGTACAGAAATAGGATCATTCGGTCCTTGGGGCCATCACATAGGGTTTCAGAAGCAGAGCTCGTGCCTGTATATCCATCATCCCAAGGCCTAATGGGTATCTCATCTTTCTTACAACTTAAGGGGGCATGGGTGGCCCAGTCTTTTAAGGCGCAACGATTCGCTGTGCAGAGTTGCGTCCCTTGGGCACGCCAGAAACCTATGATTGTGGGTTCGAATCCCGGTTGGCCCTGATTATGTTTCTAGGTTTGTCAGCACCATACCCGTGCTCGTGGGTTTCACCGAAATGGTAAACGTCTAAGACCTACTATGTGTAACATCACTTCGAACTTTTCTCCCACATTAAGCTAACACGCCGCGATATAACTGGAATATTGTAATAAGCGGCGTTAAACCCAACTCACTCACTCACTCACTCTTACAACTTAAGGACGTTTGGGTAGCCGAGTGGTTTAAACTTTCCTTTCGTCACGCCAAGACCCAGGTTCAATTACCCACATGGATACAATATGTGAAGCCTATTTCTGGGGTCCCTCGCCGTGATATTGCTGGAATGTTGCTCAAAGCGGCGTAAAACCATTCTCACTCACTCACTCAACTTATAAAATGGATTTCTAATGTTTTATGCAACTTATGGGTCTCCAATCTTAATTAAGTGTTTCTGGTATTGTAAAATTATTTAAACATTCTTCTCTTTTCAACTCTTCCCCTATATATTTCCATCAGTGAAACGATTCATAGACTTGATACTGGATGCTTGTCGACTAACAGGATCGGCTGGTCAGGCTCGCTGACTTTGTTGATGCATATCAACGTATCCCAATTGCGTGTATCGATGCTTATGATGTCAATCACTGGATTGTCTGGTCCAGACTCGATTATGTACAGACCGCCGTCATGTAGCTGGAATATTGCTGAGTTCGGCGTTAAGCAACAAAACAAAAATTAAAATCAAATTATGGAACTCTTCAGGCGGAGTCCTACAAGTCCAGCCACATCCTGATCCCCGTGGGTGGGGACTTCGCCTTCCGCTCCGCCCCCTATTGGTACGAGGGTCTGGATCAGCTGATAGCCACAGTCAACGCTGAGGTAAATGCAGGTCAAGGGGACCCGTGAAGATTCCGGTGCAGAATTGGTCTTCAGCAACCCATGCTTGCCGTAAAAGGTGACTATGCTTGTCGTGAAAGACGACTAACGGGATCGGGTGGTCAGGCTCGCTAACTTGGTTCAGGCATGTCATCGATCCCAATTGCGTGGATCGATGCTCATGATATCAATCACTGGATTGTCTGGTCTAGACTGGATTATTTACAGACCGCCGTCATATAGCTGGAATATTGCTGAGTGCGGCGTTAAACAACAAACAAACAAATATAACTTGTCCTCGGTGTGTTCATAATGTCTGGCATTACATCGTATAGTAGCAAAACACAAGATGAAACATGTATGGACATCCCATTGTGTGCTTAATGACCTCCTGTGTGTTCGGGCCAGTACAGGTCCCCAGCGTCCCATTCCTGTGTGAACCGACTGAAATGATCAGGGGGCTACAGTGAGTGACGTGACTGACACTTATATCTTCACACAGGGCTTGGCTCGGCGCTCATGTTAACAACTAGTAGCTAGTTTATCGATGACTGGTCCAGACTCGATTATTAACAGGCGAGCGTCACATGTAGCTGGAATATCGCTGTATGCCGCGTTCAACCACGCACGCACGCACGCACGCAATAATCTTTAACGCGACGTGTATACTGAGTGGGGTATCCATGTTAAATATCCATCTCAATGTGGCACCACGATAATGTACGGACTATTACAAGCAGCCCCTGCAAACACACACACGCAGACGCACACGCATACACGCACACACGCAAACGCAAACACAAACACTCACTCACCACTGAGTAACAATATTGCTGTATTTTCTTTGCAACGTCAGCAAAAGTTCGGCAGTGTCGTGCACGCTCTGTACTCCACCCCAAGCTGCTACATCAACAGCGTCAACAAGGAGGGTGTCAAGTTCAGCAGAATGGCTGGCGACTTCTTCCCGTACTCCACCATCCCCAACACCTTCTGGACGGGCTTCTTCACCAGCAGACCCGGTCTCAAGCGCCATGTGAAGACGGCCAGCAGCTTACTACAGGTAGGAAAACATTTACTTCCTTCGTGGGCAGTAGCTTACTCCAGTTGGGGAATGCATGTCACTCCCTTCGTACATAGCAGCTTACTACAGTTGGGGAAAGCATGCCACTCCCTTAGTAGATAGTAGCTTACTACAGCAGGGGGAAGCAAGTCACTCCCTTCGTACATAGCAACTCACTACAGTTGGGGAAAGCATGCCACTCCCTTCGTAGACAGCAGCTTACTACAGCAGGGGAAAGCATGCCACATCCTTCGTACATAGCAGCTTACTACAGTTGGGGAAAGCATGCCACTCCCTTCGTAGATAGCAGCTTACTTCAGCTGGGGAAAGCAAGTCACTCTTTTCGTAGATAGCAGCTTACTTCAGCTGGGGAAAGCAAGTCACTCCCTTCATACATAGAAGCTCACTACAGTTGGGGAAAGCATGCCACTCCCTTCGTAGATAGCAGCTTACTTCAGCTGGGGAAAGCAAGTCACTCCCTTCATACATAGAAGCTCACTACAGTTGGGGAAAGCATGCCACTCCCTTCGTACATAGCAGCTTACTACAGCAGGGGAAAGCAAGTCACTCCCTTCGTACATAGCAGCTCACTACAGTTGGGGAAAGCATGCCACTTCCTTCGTAGATAGTAGCTTACTACAGCAGGGGAAAGCATGCCACATCCTTCGTACATAGCAGCTTACTACAGTTGGCGAAAGCAAGTCACTCCCTTCGTACATAGCAGCTTACTACAGTTGGGGAAAGCATACCACTCCCTTCGTACATAGCAGCTTACTACAGCTGGGGAAAGCATGCAACTCCCTTCGTACATAGCAGCTTACTGCAGTTGAGAAAACATGTCACTCCCTTCACTGTCATTAGATTTCTCCAGGTAGAGAAAGCATTAACTCTCTTAGTAGCCAGCATCTGACGCCTTTCTGCGTGTGAAACATTGTCAACTAATCAACTGCTACGTTGATATATCATTTAGTAGCTAGATAAAGTGACCTTTGAGTGAATGCAATCTGACAATATGGTCAAAGCTACATGTGACCCGTAATAATCATTCACAAAATTAAAACTTGCACACATTATTTCTTTTTTCAGACATGCAAAATGCTGACGGTACTTGCCCGACTGACTCAAGTTAGCAGGGATATCGCTGTGTTGAGTGGGTACATGTGCTTGTAGGCATCGTCGAGTATATCGTGCGTGCGTGCGTGCCCTACACACTACATTCTAGTATATATATATATATTTATGCATACCCTCCCACTATATTCTAGAACATAATTATATACCCTACACACTATATTCTACCATGTAAATAGCCTTCACACTATATTCTACCATGTAAATAGCCTTGACACTATATTCTACCATGTAAATAGCCTTGGCACTATATTCTACCATGTAAATAGCCTTCACACTACATTCTACCATGTAAATAGCCTTCGCACTATGTTCTAGAATATATACACCCTAAACACTTCATTCTACCATGTAAATAGCCTTCACGCTATATTCTACCATGTAAATAGCCTTCGCACTATATTCTACCATGTAAATAGCCTTCGCACTATATTCTAGAATATATACACCCTAAACACTTCATTCTACCATGTAAATAGCCTTCACGCTATATTCTACCATGTAAATAGCCTTCGCACTATATTCTACCATGTAAATAGCCTTCGCACTATATTCTAGTACATATATACCCTACACACTATAATCTAGTTTGTAAATCCCCTACACACTATATTCTCAAGAACTTGGTTGTTACTACTTCAAGGAATACAACTGTCAGTCCGTCCGTCCGTCAACCTTCAGGTCCGATTCTTGAACTTGAGGAAATATTTGAGGAGCGTGTTCTTGCAGTGTCTTTTCCTATGTAAATATTGCCATTACATTAACACGAACCTCCTTGTTCATTGCATTCTCTTTTATTCAGTTACTTCAATTGTCATTCTATTATTATCCTCAAAGCGCCCTTTAGGGAGTGACGTCACCAGCAATGACTGGATTATCATGTCCGAACTCGATTATTTACAGACCGCCGTCATATTGCTGGAATATTGCTCAGTGCAGCGTTAAACAACAAACAAAACAAAATAAATGAATACCCCCTACTGCTTTTGGAGGCTATATATCATATGGCAGAGATTCATACACTGACTAATCGGGAATGTGACCAGTAATTCACGGTGGTGCGTTATTCCAAGATATATTACCAAGGTCTTTGTTCGTTATCTTGAAATTAAATAATTTGAATCCAACATGACCCTTTCCAGTTAGACATTTTCTAGTACTCCACATTTTATTAATGCTGCATGCAAAAAAATAATGGAGCGTGTTTGTATATCCTGACCAATCTCATTTCACTTCACCTGTTGGTAAACTTTGTAGGAGGATCCTGGTATGGCGCCTGGTGCTTGAAGTATTCGCTCGTCAAGCCGAACATCCGTGTTCGATTCTCCGTCTAAGTATTGTGAACCCGCTTCGTGGTGTAACGAGCTGTCATACTGAGACCGTAAACACTACTCGCCCTCTTTCATTCGTTTCCAGTCGCGACATTCCAATCAACGCGTCAGACATTTTCTACAAGACTCTACACATGACAAGAATCGGGAACGTTAACTACACTCCTATCACATGACGACATATTTATCTGATACTATTGCCCTCAGCTTGTTGTCAGTGTTGTCTTCCACCACATCTACTTTGCTAAATAAAGATATAAAGACTTTTACTCGTCTCATGCAAGACAGTGTATATCCTTTCAGAGAAAGCGGTGGCCCTTCTGCAGCACCATGACGCCATCACGTACGTATAAACACTCACTATTGTACCATGGACAGTCGTAGCGCTCAGACCAGTTTGTGGCAGGTCCAAGTCTTTAGGACCCGTGAAGATCCGGGGAAGAATAGGCCTTCAGAAACCCATACTTGCCGTAAGAGGCTTGTCGAAAGAGGTGACTAACGGGATCGAGTGGTCAGGCTCGCTGACTATCCCAATTGCGTGGATCGATGCTCATGATGTTTATCACTGGATTGTCT
This sequence comes from Haliotis cracherodii, assembly GCF_022045235.1. NCBI lineage: Eukaryota > Metazoa > Mollusca > Gastropoda > Lepetellida > Haliotidae > Haliotis > Haliotis cracherodii. Next base: position 62,539,429 of record NW_027266275.1, on the reverse strand, counting down.
GGTCCATACTCGAGTATTTACAGACCGCCGTCATATAGCTGGAATACTGCTGAGTGTGGCGTTAAACAACAAACAAACTCCAAGTTTTTAGCTTGAGCATCCTAGATTACCCACCGTATTATATAATAAATACCCTAGACCCATTAATGGCCACAGTTTCGTTCCGGAAGTGACATCAGCCCTTGATCGTGATTTGATTGGACGAATCTAACCAATACGAATCATATAAGAATTGACCTGTATTTGTTGAGTCATATTTCATAATTTGGTACGCTTCAATCCAGTGACTTACTGATAATTGACTTCGACACTGTGCTACCATACTCCTTAGCAATAAAATTAACAATACTGAGCATAGAGGATTGTTACGGAAGCCTTTTGGGGACATTTCCATTTTTCTTCTTAAAATGTCAAGCTACTAACTTGAAATGTTCAAGATAGCAACTTGAAATTTCAAGACAATAAGCAACCTCGGAATGAGTTCGTTTCTTGAATTTTCAAGTTAATATCTTGAAATTTCAACATAGCATCTTGGAATTTCAGATCAGTATCGTAAAATGTTAAGATACTAAGATGAAATTTCAATTTATAACCTGAAGATTTCAACTTATTGTCTTCAAATTTCAAGATCTTTATCTTAAGTTTCAGTTATTATGTACCTTGAAATTTCAACATAACATCTTGAAATTTCAAAGGGAAAAAATGGCCCGAAAAAGCTTCCGTAGATTGTGGATTAATCCCCAATACCATACTTGCTGGTTTCTGTAAACAAATGAATATACTACTCAAAAGATGTGAAATATATTATAATTGTAATTCTAATTGTAATAATTGTAATGTTTAGTATAGAATGGGTGGACAAGGCTCAGTGACCTGGGTGATGGCGAGTCATTGGTTCTTTATGCCCAAGGCCCGACTATTTACAAAACCGTGGTCATGTACAGCTAGAAGATAATCGACAGCGGTGTAAAATTGTCTGACTGATGATGGGTTTTCCCTAGAATGTGAGACCCGTGAAGATCCTGGGTAGAATAGATCTTTAGGCACCCAATGCTTGCCGTAAAAGGCGACTAACGGGATCGGGTGGTCAGGCTCGCTGACTTGGTTGATATAGCTGGATTATTGCTGAGTGCGGCGTAAAACAATAAACCAACCAACCAACCCTAGAATGTGATCAACATATAGCTTTGGTTTATTTACTTCACGTTGTTATTTATCAATTTATGTTTAATAGACGTAAACAGGGGCGCAACTAGACTGATTTTAAGTGCAAGCAGAACCAAGTATATTATGAGGTCCCGCTAGTTGGGTTTAGGGGCATGATAACCAGAAAATTAAAATAAAATAGATGCTGTTAAACGCTATTTCCTGCAGTTTGTTTGATTTTTTTTGTAACAAATATTGGTAATGTTTTATCAGAATTTTTTATTAGCAATATATTACGTGTTTCACCATGTTCATTCGTAGTATGTGATGGTTATTTGTTTTTTCATATCTTTACGACGACCTGGTATTATAATGAAAATAATTGTGTGAGCGCGGTTTGCTTACGTCACAAACCGTCTACCACTAAAATCCTAAAGTGCGTGAAGATTCCGATATTCAAGTCAGACAATAAATATCACGTTCGACCGCGTAGAGTTTGAATTGATAATTGACTGTATAGATGGTTATATGAGGGTTACTTATAAAGAAAATGCTTATTTAAGTGTAAGTAATTGCTTTTCCGCATGGTAGTTTCGCCCCTGGTAAATCTGCGTGAAATAACAGGTGAATACATAAAGACACTACATTACAGAATTGAATGAACTGAACTGTTAGTCAACAGCTGACCTTGACCTTGTGTGTTTAGGGGGACGGAAAAACAACATGTCACCGACGACTACAACAAGATGCTGAGCGAGGGGGAGAGAGCATGTCAGGTCGGTCCTATCACAGTAAACACTATAGTCGAAAAGTCGTTAAAAGATGGTATTTTTCGTTACCCTGCCTAGCTTTCGGCATTAAGGGGTAAAAACACGGACTGGTCGGCTGGGAGTCGGTATACTTTTCCTGAGTGGATTATCCATGCTAAGCTACGATATGCCATGGATGTACAAGCGCCTGCGCGCGCACACACATGCACACGCACACGATGACGCTACATCAGTGCAGCAATCTTGTCGTAAGAGGCGACTAGCGGGGTCGGGTGGTCAGGCTCGCTGACTTGGTTGATGCATGTCATCGTATCCCAATTGCGTAGATCGATGCTCATGATATCAATCACTGGATTGTCTGATCCAGACTCGATTATTAACAGGCCGCCGTCGTATAGCTGGAATAATGCTGAGTGCGGCGTTAAACAACAAACAAACAAACAAATTGAAAGTGGCGTAAATCTAATTTCATCCTACCTCCATCAAAGTTCACAGATTTAACAGTTCTCCTTACTTGATGGGCAAAGATTCAAGACCCCTTTTCCCCTGTATTTAATTCAATGGCCGTTTTGCTCTTTGTGTGTCTTTGAATCTGTGAATATTAACTTTGACACATGGAGTACCTTGAGGCAGATACGGCGACGTAGGCAGAGACAGAGTCTCGCGTTAAGTTAGCCTGTAGGTTAGGGGTCTTGTCTTTTTGTGACCGACAGATGTGTCGGTGTGGATACCGACAACTGCACGCTGCTTTACACGACGTCATCCGTCCTATGTCTGTTGCAGTATGTTGTGAATACCGCCTACCGGAAGCTCCTCACAGAGAAAACCAGAAAGCTTCCGACGCAGCATTTTTGTAACCGCCTCAACATTAGTGTGTGTCAGATCACGGAGACAGCTGACAAGGTATGTGTACGGTACACGGTTGTACAGTAGACTGGTGTACAGTGGATGGGTGTTCAGTAGACGAATGAAGAGAACAGGACTAACTGAGGAAGGTTTATGTCCGTGTGTGGATGTTTTGATGTTTCTTGTAGACAAATCAGATGTCGGGGATAATGATGCACTTAAGCAAAACGTTTTAACCGATAACGTTGATCGTTTCCTCTGCAATCAACCATCGGTTTGCATGATCTAGCCCACCATTTTGTATCTGTGATGTTGCTAACTGGTTGGTGCTCATGCTATCGATCATCTGTTTACATGAGCCAGCCCACCATGATGTATCTGTTCTGTTGCTAACTGATCGGTGCTCATGCTATCGATCCTCGATTTGCATGAGCCAGCCCACCATGATGTATCTGTGCTGTTGCTACTGATCGGTGCTCCTATGTAAATCTTTAAAGTGTCAGTCCACTGCATCGCCACTGTACAATGGCTAGGCTTGTATTGTATGTTAATAATATGTTATGTCATGAGTGAGTGAGTTCGATTTAACGCCGCTTTTAACAGTATATTCCAGTTATTTCACGGCGTGTCAGCTTAATGTGGGAGGAAAGCCCGAAGTGATGCAGGTCTCAGACGTTTACCACTTCGGGGAAACCCACGAGCACGGGTATGGTGCTGACAAACCCAGAAACATAATCGGGGCGAACCGGGATTCGAACCCACAATCATAGGTTTCTGGCGTGACCAAGGGACGCAACTCTGCACAGCGAATGGCGGCGCCTTAGTCGACTGGGCCACCCGTGCCCCCTGTTATGTCATGTTATTTATGTGTTAGTTACGTTACTTCTGTCTATGCACAGCTGACCCTCAACCCTTGTGGACCGCCTCCGTGGTCTAGTGGTAGATCAGAAGGTTCGGGGTTCGATCCCCGACCGCGTCATACCAAAAGACGTTAAAAGATGGTACTTGTTGTTACCCTGCCTGGCGCTCGGCATTAAGGGGTTAAAACCAGGACTGGTCGGCTCGGAGTCAGTATACTGTGTCTGAGTGTGGTTTTCATGTTAAACTGCGGCATGGTATCTCAGTGAGCTAGCACTATAAATCGGCATCAGTCCGGACTAGTACAAGCAGCCACACACACACACACACACACACACACACGTGCATGCACGTCGCTATATAAGTGCAATAATCTTGGACGCGACGTTAAACCCAATTTCACCTCACCTCACCTCACCTCACCTCACCTCAACCCTTGTTGATCATGTGGGCCCTCAAACACCCTATACTAAAATGAGTGATGGTGTGTCATCGTACCCCGATGGCGTATTTCATTGCCCATTCTTCTATTACCCAGCCTGGCCCAGATTCGACTAATTTCAGGCCGCCGTGATATTGCTGGAATAGCATTGATGTAAAACAACATTCACTCACTCAATGTGGTTCGGGACCTTGAAAATATGATCAATGATTCTCTCCCAGAGTTGTTTGTTATGACATTGAGAGCGTGGGGGCAATACTGACGTTCCCGACGTCTCCGCCTGTTGCAGCTATTCGTGACTGTGTTCAATCCTCTGGGTCAGCCTGTGTCCCACTGGCTACGTCTTCCTATGGCGGTACAGCACTACATCGTCACGGGACCCAAATCTCAGGCTGCAGAAGCTCAGGTAGACACGCACGCGCACATGTACGCACGCATGCACGCACGCATGCACGCACGCACGCACGCGCACACACACAATAACAACTTGGGAGTCACTATTTGTAAATATTTTTATTTTATTTTATTTCTTTTTAGAGTACACAAAAAAGTTTATAGAATATAGTTCACATACAAAGTATATTTGGACAATAACAAACAACTATTTCAGTGTTAGTTATACTGTGATTTAAAACATCATTTCGTTTTTCTTAACAAAATTGTCAATTTTGAAAATTCTAGTTTTGTCTTTGATCCATTTTGCAAGGTTGTTTCAGACATGTTTTACAATTCCACAATCGAAGATATGTACATAACTTTTGATTTTCTCGTTGACAAAAATTGCAATAAAAACTATTCTTCATATTCCATTTTGTACAGCAGTCCATAATTTTATGAATAATACTGTATTGAAACCATTTTGTTTTGAGGACTATGTCGTAACTGTGGAGACTAAGATTAATCATTTGCCCATCTTTTACCGCCGGTGTTGTCATACGGGCATTGGTTAGTTAAAGTGTGTGATGTCATAAAACCAGGACGCTTTTATGCGTTACTACTGCTGCAGACCACTGCATGGTGGGTTTGGATCTAACAGGCCTCCATGATTTAATGGAATATTACTCACACACTCATTTTTGAAGGATTAATAGATTGAATGTCCCAAACGTCTACAGATTGTGCCATTAACGGAATCCACTCTGAGAATTCCAGAGCGAGGTGTGAAGAAGCCCCGGGTCGATGTTGTGTTTGAAGCCGTACTTCCGCCGCTTGGATTCGCAGTGTACAAGATTGAAACTGACAAGGGTAAGACAAGAGTTGATGTGACCCGTGAACATCCGGGGTAGAATAGGTCTTCAGCAACCCATGCTTGTCGTAAGAGGCGACTAAAGGGATCGGGTTATAAGACTGGCTTACTTGGTTGATGCATGTCATCGTATTCCTATTGCGTGGATCGATGCTCATAATGTCAATCACTGGATTGTCTAGTCCAGACTCGATTATTTACAGACCGCCGTCATATAGCTGGAATATTGCTGAGTGCGGCGTTAAATATCAAACAAACAAACAAACAAACAACATGAGTTGATGAGCGCCAGCGTCAAATACTATACAACTCATAAAGTTAATGTCACCGATTCTTTCATCCAGTTTTAACCGTCCATAACGTTTTGAGTAGTATGTAACTATAAAGGGTAATCGTTTTAATAACAATCAAATGATTACAATGTGAGCCACATGGGCGTTTAATTATAGCATTGTTTGTTTACATATGTTGCAACAATGCAACAAGGTCATTATGCAACAATAGCTCTTAGCACATTGTTCCCGTGGTATTATTTCTGCACCCACCCACAGACGCCACCCTAATACCACCAAGAGAAGAAATTGGGACCGGCCGATACTACATCACTAATCAGGTACACATTGATATACTGACTCTCTGCTTATTTCCGAAAATCACATTTTATATAAATATCGATTGTTTCCTGTCGAAGATTTTTATCTGCTATAAAGGCACTTAGGTAGCCAAGTAGTTCCAGCATTCATTGAAGACCGGGTTCGTTGGTACTGTTGGTTTACGTGGGTAAAATATGTGAACCTCAATTCGTTGGACCCTGACCGGCGAATTAGCGCCATGTATAGCATCTGTTTTGACGGCCGCCTGTTCCCAACCTTCCAGTTCCTGTCCCTGACTATTGACCCCCGCACGGGCTTGACCCAGACCCTGAGGAACAAGGATATCGGCGTGGACATCAAGCTGGAGCAGAGGTACCTGTATTACCTGTCCAGTGCGGGTCAGGTGAGGGACCCCAACGATCACACGGGTGGGTTCCTAGGTTCCCACAAGCGATCCTCTGGAGCATATGCCTTTGTGCCCAAAGAGTTCACAAGGCCAGTTCCGCTCAAGGGGCCGAATTCCAAAGGTGTTAAAGTTAACACGTATAAGGTAAGACCCCCCTCATGAGTGCTACAGTCCTGTGCCTGTCGCAGTAGCCGATGTAATCGTTGATCACATTATCTGATGAAAATCAAGTCTTGCATGAACTGTTGCGATGGTAATGTTCTCCTTGAGTTGAGGGGGGGCATGGGTGGCCCAGTCGTCTAAGGCGCCGCGATTCGCTGTGCAGAATTGCGTCCCCTGGACACGCCAGAAAGCTATGATTGTGGGTTCGAATCCCGGTTCGCCCCAATTATGTTTCTAGGTTTGTCAGCACCATACCCGTGCTCGTGGGTTTCACCGAAGTGGTAAACGTCTGAGATCTGCATCACCTCGGGCTTTCCTCCCACATCAGGCTGACACGCCGTGATATAACTGGAATACTGTTAAAAGCGACGTTAACCCAAACTCACTCACTCACTCACTCCCACATGAAGCTGACACGCCGTGATATAACTGGAATAATGTTAAAAGCGGCGTTAAACCCAACTCACTCACTCCTTGAGTTGAGAATCATGTCCACTTGTAGTTGGTGGCTGGACTACACGTATAAGCCATGTAGCCTCGCGAATGACCACTGTTACTAGTCATACGGATGCAGGTGAAAGTGAATTCCGTTTAACCGTAGCCTTGAGATAGCTGTTGGGCAAATCGTTAGTTGGTCCAACACGGGTTCCCGAGAACGTGCAGTGCATGAAGTACATGCTTGGTGTCTCCCGTCATTTCTGGAAGCGGCGCAAAGCTTCACTAAGCCAGAAATGTGTTACCCCATACTGCTAAATATCCTACAGACCCGTGAACATACGGGTAGGGAATAGGTCTTCAGCAACCCATGCTTGCCGTAAGATGGTTGTCGTAAGAGGCGACTTAAGGGATCGAGTGGGCAGACTCACTGACTTGGTTGATGCATGTCATCGTGTCCCAAAAGCGTGGATCGATGCTCATGATGTCAATCTATGGATTGTCTGGTCCAGACTCGATTGTGTACAGACCGCTGGAATATTGCTGAGTGCGGCGTTAAACAACAAACAGACGCTACAACCACTCGATCTGTATCCTAATCGAATATTGGCGCACTATGGGTGATGGAATATTTTTAAACAACAAACAAATGAACAGATATCGTACAAATGCGAAATGTTTTACATCCAGCCACATTTTGGCCCACGAGACACAAACATGCAAACATTAGTCAAATCAACCCTTACGTTTTTATACGACAGTAACAAGTAAGGACTTCGCTTGTCGACCTCTTGAATATTCATCGTGCAGTCGTCTAAGGCACCACGGATAGTTATGCAGAGTTGCTTCCCTGAAGCATGCCAGGATCCTATGAATGTCGGGTCGAATCAAAGACAGGCCAAGGTTTTAGATTTTAGGTTTGTCGGCACCAAAACCGTCCCTGGGTTTTCACCAAAGCCTGCATCACGACACTGCATAACGGCACTGCATAACGACACTGCATCACGACACTGCATCACGACACTGCATCACGACACTGCATCACGACACTGCATCACAACACTGCATCACGACACTGCATCACGGCACTGCATCACGGCAATGCATCACGGCACTGCATCACGACACTGCATCACGACACTGCTGCATCACGGCACTGCATCACGGCACTGCATCACAACACTGCATCACGACACTGCATCACGACACTGCATCACATGGTCTCACATTTCCAGGGTCCCAATGTCCAGGAGATACGCCAGGAGTTCAGCCCATGGGTCAGTCAGGTGGTCAGACTGTATGATGGGGCGCCCTACCTGGAACTAGAGTGGACCGTTGGACCAATCCCAGAAAAGTAAATAAAAGCAACAAAACCCTTTCCATAGTCATAAGAAATCGCGTCAAATATACTGTGTCATGAGTATGTGTTTATGATTCACAACCATAAAAGTGATGATACCAAGTGTTCGCGAAAAGGTGAGCGTGTCCAGTCTCACCAGTAGCACCCGTCACAAACACATGCAAAGTCGTGAAAAATCAAATGTGTTACAGGTACCATTAAAGAGAGATAGCGGAGTAAAATAACATACAGAAATGTGTTTTTGTAATAATGTCGGTTCCTTTGTACCAGCATGCAAGAAACGAAGGAGGTCATATCAAGATTCACGACAGATCTCGATACGAATGGAATGTTTTTCACTGACTCAAACGGCAGAGAGACTATTCCTAGACGGTAACATCTAGAGTCATATACATATGTATGTCACCTTGAGAAATCGAGACACTGTAAGTCCCTTGTATTATACACTCAAACTCACGCCGAGGACGGCATCGACAGTAGGGATGCATAGTAATGCACAATATTTGTTGAAAAAGATGGGGGGGGGGGGGTTGGTGGTAGGGGTGTTGGTTGCACGCTAACATTATACTGTTATACATTACCAGGAGGGACCACCGTGAGACGTGGTCACTGAACGTTACGAGCCCTGTGTCGGGGAACTACTACCCTGTCACAGCGAGGATGTTCCTCAAGGTACGATTATTCTTCCGTCCGTTTCAGCAGCATAACAACGGCCTGGTAACTAATACTACACCTACCCACAGGAGGCAGGTTTACCTTGCGCAGTGAAGATCACGTACGTAAAGCACGAATTCATGCAATCCTGACAACCGCGGCTTGTACAAGCTACCCTGTAGGATTCCGGGAATATGTCCCCGTGACCACGTCACATCAAAAGACGTTAAAAAATGGTACTTGTTGTTACCCTGTCTGGCGCCCGTGAGCTAGCACTATAAATCGGAATCAGTCCGGACTAGTACAAGCCGCCGTGCGCACGCACGCACACACACACACACACACACACACGCACACACACACACGTATACGTGCATGCACGTCGCTATATTAGTGCAATACTCTTGGACGCGACGTTAAAACCTTATTTCACCTCAATCATTGACAGGCTCTCTGAGTTGGTTGATGCATGTCATCGTATCCCAATTGCGTGGATCGATGCTCGTGATCTCTATCCCTGGATTGTCTGGTCCAGACTCGATTATGTACAGACCGCCGTCATATAGCTGGAATATTGCTGAGTGCGGCGTAAAACCATAAACAAACAAATCAATTATTGATGTACGACTTCCCCATTCATGTATGACTTCCCCCATGACTTCCCCCATGACCTCCCTATGACCTCCCTATTGATGTATGATCCGGCCCGTCAGGACGAAGAACGGAACATTCAGCTGACGGTGCTCACAGACCGGTGTCAGGGTGGGGGTAGTCTGACTGACGGGCAGATGGAGCTGATGGTGAGTATTCCCTGTAGGATGAAGAAGTACTAGTGATTCATCCTTAAACGTTTCCAAGAACACGGTCACAATTACATCTAGAAGAACGTTGTAGATTTCCTTCCTGTAAGTGCCTCAGCAGCTGCTACAGCAAAAAAACATTCCCAAACGAGTTGTCTCCCTTTGATTGTCTTTGGTGATGTGATGACACACTTTTCAGCAAACGGTATCATTTTACTCTGGAAATCATTGTAATTACCCAAGGTTGTGTCCCTACTTTCAAAGACGACATCATGACTGTAGCATGTCGCTGTTTGTTGCATAAATTTTGGTGAATATGTTTTGTACAAAATAAAGGATTTTTAAATAATCAGAAGAATATGTTTGATTGTTGAAGATTGTTGGTGGCTGTAGGTGGCTGTACCCTCGAAGGGGGTTGAAGTAGTGTAAAATGATTTTCCCCTAGTGAGGGTATGTAGGACCACGTTATTCAAAGTCAATTTATTTCTGCCACGTTTTTAATCGTAGTATATGTGTTATTTTAATGCTTGTCTAAATTTGTCAATCAGCGCCAACAACTGGAGGGATTATATAAATCCCGCTGGGGTCGATGCAGGTAGCGATGTACTGTAAGTCCCCATGATCCCCAGTGTGGTGATCTGCCTTCAGTTGCTTGCGATCTATAACCCTTTTGTAGATTGTATTGTTTACTGATGATTTATTGTTTTACCCAGTTTTATATTGGGTCTGTGATATTCTAGTTATTGTAATGTCCTTCGATGACAGGTTTTTATTAAGCGTAAATATATGTATTATCAATGTATAACTACTCGTCACAGGCTGAGATATTGTCGATGTGACGTTAAAACTTAACTCACTCACTCACTCCTTTTCAGGGATGTGCATACTGTTTGAGACCCTCGAAGATCCGGGGTAGAATGGGTCTTCAGCAACCCATGCTTGCCGTAAAAGGCGATTATGCCTGTCGTACGAGTTTGTTTGTGTGTTGTTGAACGCCACACTCAGCAATATTCCAGCTATATGGCTGCGGCCTGTAAATAATCATGTCTGGACCAGACAATCCAGTGATTAATATCATGAGCATCGATCCACGCTGACTTGGTTGATGCATGTCATCGTATCCCAATTGCGTGGATCGATGCTCATGATGTCAGTGAGTTTCTGGTCCAGACTCGATTATTCACACACCACCGTCATGTAGGTTGAATATTGCTGAGTGCGGCGTTAAACAACAAACAAAACAAACAACAAAAAGCATACAGTTTCAAATTACCTCAAGAACCTTCACGCTAGGAACACAACGATACAACAGTATGCGAAAGAAGGAATGGGTTGCAAACATTGAACCATTGTCCTGTACACTGTGTAAACTGTCACCTCACGCCAAGCTTTCCTCTCCACGTACCAGGTGCATCGGCGGACCTTCAAGGACGATGACCTTGGGGTGGAGGAACCCCTGAATGAACGCGGGGTAGACGGGAGGGGACTTATCATACGAGGTCAGAGAACACATGGAGCCTTGATACTACCCAAAAGACGCGGGTTCGATTCTCGACATGGGAACGATGTGTGACGACCATTTCTTGTGTTCCCCGCCGTGATATTGCTGGAATATTGTTAAAAGCGGCGTAAAACCATACTCAATCACTCACTCACTGATACAGCGGATGGTCATTTACTTAGGTCGCTCTGCGGAGTTGCTTTCTTCCGCTCAATGATCAATGTGTCCTTTCTTCAAATCCGAGGGCCGGTCGGATAGCCTAGTGGTTCAAGCGTTCGCTTCTCACGCAGACGACCCGGGTTCGATTCCCGACATGGGTACATTGTGTGAAGCCCATTTCTGGTGACCCCGCCTTTATTTTGCTGGAATGTTGCTAAAAGCGGCGTAAAACCCTACTCACTCACTCACTCACTTCAAATCCGAAATGTCCCGTGAAGATCCGGGGAAGTATAGATCTTCAGCAACCCTTGCTCGCGTAAATGGCGACTAATGCTTGTCGTAAATGGCGACTGGTTGTAAATGGCGACTTTGCTTGTCGTAAGAGGTGACTAACGGGATCGGGTCTGTCAGCCTGTCATTTCAGTATGTCCACAGGTTAGGTCACAATGAGCTTTTTTCACACATTACAACAACGAGCTGTTGAAATAGACACTGCAGTTCATCACCCATTGTGTAGGGGATAGAGCGTCTGCCGGGATAGGGGAAGGTTAAACGCACGTCGCTATATGAGTGCAATAATCTTGAACGCGACGTTAACCTTCACCTCGCCCAACTCACTCGCTACGGTTCTCTGTTCTTCCCTCCAGGTAAACACTACCTGTTCCTCAACAGTATAGACAATGCTGGCCGAGAGTACCGAGCCCAGGGACTTCTGGTTCACCACCCTCCCACTGTGTCCTTCATGCAGCTGAATCCTCCCACCACCAACCATCTCGTCACCTCGGTAAATATCTCACTTAAAGGGGGAACACTTCAGGGATAGTATGTCTTCTTAACGTATGGTTGGCACGGGTAGACCAGTCGGACAAAACGCCTTAACGCCTCTGTGCAGACGTGGGCCCTGTATCCTACATTCGTCATCTTCCCGAGGCAAAGGAGTTAACTGACTATAAAAGTAGTCTAGAAGAACTAGGCTGGAATTATTGAATTAATTCTTTGGCTGGATTAACGAGTCTATGCATATTCCGATCACAATCGCGTCACAAAGTCAACATCCGGTTTGTAAACTGCCGTGCAGACTTCCGTGGGCTGCAGGATTTGCAAGGCATGTGTACCGTCAATTAGCTTCAACACCTATTTTTCAAATCTTTTCATGTTTTAAATCAAGGTTGCTCACGTGAATGGATGCCCTTGAAGTACAATATAGATCTTGATTATCGATCAGATCGACTTGACTCGACTCCGCCATTTTATTTGAAGCAAGTGCAAGTGATATCGGAGGTGGAATCTGGTTGGTCAATAGGAGGGACAAGCTCCTTCCCAGCGCGTGACACCTTCGTTACACTCTCGGTAACATAGAGCTCCGGGAACGTACTATCGCTGTGAGGAGCTTGTAGGAGGGACATTGAAGGGACATAACTCGTAATAGCCACTGGTGGCGCTACGATCGAACACAGAAATTGGCAAAGGTGGAAAGTGGACTTTCAAAGACAGTTAACGCCCTTGGCTCGGGGAGATGACATTCGTGGATTCGAAGTTCAGATTACGATTTTTGCTTTCTCAGCGCAATACCCGTGGTCGTGGGCTTCACCTGCATCTCTTGGGGCTAGCCTTCACGTACGCTGAAACGCCTTGAAATACTTGAGATACTGGCTGTGTCTTGAACCCAACCAACCGACTAACTCTAAAACCTTCTTTGTGATGTCTCCAATGAATGATGCTTCGTGTAGGTACGGAGGAACGGAGACTAATGTTGCGTGATGTTGCCTGATGTTGCTGCTGTTGCTGATGGGGAGGTACAGCATCATTCATGCGCGCCAGAATAAATAATTGTTTAAACAGATAAAACATTTAGATTAAAATAGAGTCTAGGTGACATTCGATATTGTCATTTGAATTGGTCACTCCTATTGTGATGGTCAGTTTTCCGGACTCCGTAACCCTCTTCCCTTCAACGTCCATCTGCTGACCCTTGACCAGACCCCAGGTGATCCTGACACCCTGATCCTGAGACTGGAAAACTTTTTAGAGGTCAAGGAAGCAGACGAAGACGAGGAAGAAGCTATCGTTAATCTACAGGTAAGTACGAAAGTGTTCACTGTTGGGGCAGTCTCCGTTTGATATAATAACATAAGTTTTAACATTTATGTTGGTTCCAGTCTAGTCCAGCGTGTATGAATAAGAATGTCACAAGCTCGAGGCAGCAGGTGTTTGCTCCCCTGTACATACCCAGGCTTCATCCGACACCTCTCAATACATATACCAGCAAATAGACAATCGCGAAGGATAAGGACAAATTTACATCATATTTCAACCCGTGAAGATCCTGGGTAGAATAGGTCTTCAGCAACCCATGCTTGCTATAAAAGGCAACTATGCTTGTCGTAAGAGGCGACTAACGGGATCGGGTGGTCAGGCTCGCTGACTTGGTTGATGTCATCATATCCCTCTTGCGTGGATGTTCATGGTGTTAATCACTGGATTATTTGGTCCAGATTCGATTATTTACAGACCGCCGTCATATAGCTGAAATATTGCTGAGTGCGGCATCTAAACAAAAAAACAAAAACTATGTTTCTCCAGGGGCACAGTGGTGTTAGGCGTTCAATTCGTGTTGTACAGTTCGCAATGATCAAATTATCGTGGCTTCAATGCCCAGCCATGATTAAGATGTATGTCAGCATCCATACCCGGGCTCGTGGGTTTCTCCAAATTCAAAACGTCTGGCACCTGCATCACTTTGGGCTTTCTTCCCGCTCTATGGTGACCTGCGTGAACTTGAAATATGGTGAAAAATCGGATAAAGGACAACTCATTCGTTCAAACTTCACAAAGTCAGTTTCTTACAAGGACCTGGTTACAAAGTATCCCGACCGTCTCCTGATATGATGTATGTATGTACGGCCAGTGATCCATCTCTTGCACGCTTCTTGTGTGTGGGTTGACACACAGCTTTGTGGTTCTTAGATTTTGGATGGGTTTAGGATTGGCCCAGTCGACGGAGAACCGATCTGTCAGAATCAATCAACTAGTTAAAATTTCGATGACCAGATGTTGAACTTAGAATTGTTCGAACCAGACTTTTCTCGAGTTTTTTGGTTTTTCTTAAGGTGGCAAGCATCTATGAACGGTGTCTGTCTGGGCTTTTCAACGTGATAAACGTCTTGTATAATTCAGTCTGTTACAAAGCGGCGTTCAGATTCACAATTACTGACACGCTTGTGGTGCATTGCGTGTATTTCAGTACCTGTTCAGCAAATTTGACATCACCACAGTGCGAGAGCTGAGTCTGGGTGGTAACCACAACATCACCAGGGTGAGACGGCTTGTGTGGAACACGACTGACGGTGTCACGACAGGAGACACACTCGGTGAGCCTCTTGGTTTGGGTGTGTGTGGGTTTGGATGGGGTGTGGGTGGGTTGGTGGTATCACATCTCCCGGGTAAGACAGCTTGTGTGGATCAGGTGTTGGGGGAGGGGGGTGGATGGGATGAATGGTGGGTGAGTGAGTGGGCCGGGCTGGTGGTGTCACATCTCCCGAGTAAGACATCTTGTGTGGATCAGATGGGGGGTGGGGTCGTGAAGGTGGTGTCACATCTCCCAGGTAAGACAGCTTGTGTGGATCAGGTGGTGGGGTAGGGGGTGGGGGTGGATGGGATGAATGGTGGGTGAGTGAGTGGGCCGGGCTGGTGGTGTCACATCTCCCGAGTAAGACAGCTTGTGTGGATCAGGTGTGTGTGTGTGTGTGTTGGGGTAGGGTGGTGGTTGATGGTGGGTGGGTTGGTGGTGTCACATCTCCCGAGGAAGACGGCTTGTGTAGATCAGGTGGGGTGATGGATGGTCTGTGGGGTGAGGGTGTAACATAACCAGGGTAGGACGACTTGTATGGGAGACAATAGACGGGGGCGGTGGGATAGCCTAGTTTTTATTACGTCACGCCGAAGACCCGGGTTCGAATTCCCGCATTGGTACAATGTGTGAAGCCCATTTCTGGTGTCCCCGCCGTGATATTGCTGGAATATTGCTAAATGCGGCGTAAAACACTCACTCTGGTCCAGGCTCGATTATTTACAGACCGCCGTCATATAGCCGGGATATTGCGGCGTTAAACAACAAACAAACAAACAAGAATCTTACTACAACTGGTTACACTGGAAAGGAAGGACACCTTGACCTTGTCTCCTACACAATTCTGTATTGTGTTTCAGAATCCGACGATTCCCGTGACGTCCATTCCCCTCCGTTTTCTATCCTTCTCCGACCAATGGAAATTCGGACATTCAGAGTGACCACCGGCCCTCTTACTGACCCACCCTCGGACAATGGCGTCTAAGTGTTTGTGCGCATGCGTGAGTGATGAATTTGTAAATAAACGTATAGGGTGGTAACTCTGTACTCTGCTGAAACATCACTGACCGGTCAGTTCACATGGGTTGATTTGCACTGTCGATTCCGCAGTGGAATAGATCCACCATCACCCACAGTGTCAAGAGTCGACTAGGATAAAGATAGAGTGATTGCACTCAGCAATATTCCAGCTATATGACGGCGGTCTGTACAAAATCGAGTCTGGATCAGACAATCCAGAGATTGACATCATGAGCATCGATCCACGCACTTCGGATACGATGACGTGCATCAACCAAGTCAGCGAGCCTGACCACCCGATCCCGTTAGTTGCCTCTTACAACAAGCATAGTCGCCTTACGGCAAGCATATGTTGCTGAAGACCTATTCTACCCCGGATCTTCACGAGCAGGTTGTAGTGAGTGATATAGTCAAGAGATTTAGTTCAGTGTTTGAAAAACCTCGACGGCGTTGATCGTTTCTCATGCATTCAACTTCCGTATGGCTGATCCTTACTTCATTATAACGTGAAATCTGGGGAATATTCCTGACTACGGCGTTAAACAACGTTCATTCACTCAACCCACTGAGGGGACACGAGTGGTCCAGTCCTCCAAGGCGCCGCGATTCGCTGTGCAGTGTTGCGTCCCTTGGGCATACAAGAAACCGATGACTGTTGGTTCGAATCCCGGTTCGCCACGATTATGTTTCTAGGTTTGTCAGCACCATACCCGTGCTTGTGGTTTTCGCCGAAGTGGTAAACGTCTCAGGCCTGCATCACTTCGGGCTTTCCTCCCACATTAAGCTGACACGCCATAATATAACTGGAATACTGTTAAAACTCTCACTCACTCACTCACTCAACCCAGACTGAGTGAATGCAGTCGGAAACTGGAGCTGAGT
Source organism: Haliotis cracherodii (assembly GCF_022045235.1). NCBI lineage: Eukaryota > Metazoa > Mollusca > Gastropoda > Lepetellida > Haliotidae > Haliotis > Haliotis cracherodii. The sequence goes on along the minus strand of NW_027266275.1, from coordinate 62,522,800 downwards.
AAGGACGTTACCATAGTTACTGAGCAGATACTGATCACAGTTCCAGAGTGTATTTTCTGTTTGATGCAGGGAAATTACCCCCGACCTCTTCATTCTTGACACCAGAGAAAAAGGACAATGGGGAGCTCTGTAGAGGTAAATGAAGCATCCTCTCGGAGACCTTGCTCCTTAGCTCACATGCAAGACGCCCCGGCATGAATTTCCCAAAGGTCGGATGTAACGTCGCAGCTTTCAATTAGTGTGTGCTTGTACTATCGACTTCTATTTGTGCATATTGTGACCATTGGGACTGCTTGGCAGGGTAATCACCGATTACATCATGAATCTCCGGACCCGTGAAGACCCGGCGTTAAAAAGGTCTTCAGCAAGCTATGCTTGTCGTAAGAGGCGACTAACGGGATCGCTGAGTGCGGCTTTGAACAACAAACAAACAAAGAAACCTTCACATGTGTATTGACGATTACGTATGCTTTGACGGGTAATCTAAACATAGTCTATGTTTGCTGTTTAACGCCGCACGGTCTGTAAATAATTGAGTCTGGACTTGACAATCCAGTGAGCATCGATCCTTGCAATTGGAATACGATAACATACATCAACCAAGTCAGCTAGCCTACAGCAAGTATTGGTTGATGACCCATTCTATCTCGGATTTTCACGGATAATTAGGGGCGGTCAGGTAGCCTAGTGGTTAAAGCGTTCGCTCGTCACGCCGAAGACACGGGTTCGTTTTACCGAAAGGGGTACAATGTGTGAAGCCCATTTCTGGTGTCCCCCGCCTAGATATTGCAGGAAAGCGGCGTTAAACCATACTCACTCACGGGTAATTAAAACATGTTTACAAGCCCGCATAAATGATTACGTTTGCTTTCACGGGTAATTGTTTTGCTTTCACGGGTAATTGTAAAACAGTGTATTGAGCGTACTAAAACTTCCTAGCAGACAGGATGCATATTTCATCTTGATTGATGCGACTGAATGTGGTGTGTATCCAGGCGGATTCGACTGACATTCACACTATCGACCACTATTCCATCTTGTCTGTGATGATGACAGTACACATCTCTATACACTCTTCAGCTTTCTGATCACAGCGTGGACAACCCATTCATTCAAGACTTGGAGCAACAGTAAAAAAACCAACAGTAATATATAAGATGTACAGTTCTGTGGTAGTGGTAGGCCTGTCTTGCGTTTAACGCTCTCGAGTGTCACAAAGAGGTCCTGGTTCGATTACCACATGTGTCTATGAACAATGTGTGAGGTCTTGTGTCCCTTGCCCATGATGAAGTTGAGTATTTCTACAAGCGGCGTTCTACTCATTCACCAGAGTAGTAATGTGTAAACGACTGAGACACACACACCTTTAGCTTCCCTCCAATATTTAACTGACAGGTTGCAACATGTCTGATATACTGTTCAACGCAGCGTTAAGCCAAACTCATTCGCTCCCAAATTGATGAAAGTAAAGTACGTATAAAATAAATAGATTTATTTATATATGTATATTATATTACAGTTAATAAAAAATAAATATTGCACATTGAGCAACATTTGCTACCTAAAAATATTTTTGAAAAATGATTTGGAATGCTTGTTTTGATCATCGACTTCTATGTGGAATGTGCGGATCTCCATCGGATTGAGCGTCACTTGGAGTGGGGAGTCCCACTGCAGTTTTACCGTAGCACCTGCAAATTCAAAATACTCATTAATACATTTTTACCGTAGCACCTGCAAATACAAAATATTCACGAATACAATCTGGAATTCCACAAAACGTTTCATCACCAAGCGTCGTGAAAGACCATTATATTTAAAGCCCCCTCGAAGATCCTGGTTGGAATTGGTCTTCAGCAACCCACGCTTGTCATAAAATGCAACTAACGGAATCGGGTGGTCAGGCTCGTTGACGTGGTTGCTGCCTATCATCCCAATTGCGTAAATCGATGCTCAATATGTCAATCACTGGATTGTCTGGTACAGAATCGATTATTTACAGACCACCGTCATACAGCTGGAATATTGCTGAGTTCGGCGTTAAACAAAACATGCACTTAAGTCTACATATAAAGGTGTTTTGATGGACTGTGAGAGCCACATCCCTTGTCACTACAACTACGACCTGTTACCATTACCTATTTCCTCCGGAGTCAGTCCAGATTCTGTTCTCCATCTCAACCTCTTCACTTTGGAAGCCATGAAGTTAGCACCAAGACTCAGCTCCTCTATTCCGACTATTTGCAAGGCACCAAACAGGTTCTGTAACGGAACATAACAGTAACCTCGGTCATTTGGATTAACCCAACAATAACACGCAGCAGAGTGGGACCTTTTCACAAAACAAAGTAAGTGTGCAGTCGCTCGCAGAACGCTTTTTTATGTGATTGATATAAAACACCAACGTCGTATGTCCTCATTGACACATATACACAAAGGGACGTTTTGATGTAGACACAAAGTAAGAATCTACATGGAAACGTCGCATGTGCAATAAACCAGTAGTTGGTTTCCATAAAGTTGTACGTTTTCTTAGTTAGGTACTGACTGTAGATCTGCCAACCTCAAGGTCTAGATCTACAGTATCGGACAGTGTAGATCCACCTACCTCTAGGTCTACAGTATCGGACACACTGTGTAGATCCATCTACCTCTTGACCTACAGTATCGGACACACTGTGTAGATCCATCTACCTCTTGACCTACAGTATCGGACACACTGTGTAGATCCATCTACCTCTTGACCTACAGTATCGGACACACTGTAGATCCATCTACCTCTTGGCCTACAGTATCGGACACACTGTGTAGATCCATCTACCTCTTGACCTACAGTATCGGACACACTGTGTAGATCCATCTACCTCTAGATCTACAGTAACCGCCTCCGTGGTCTAGTGGTAGAGCTATATAAGTGCAATAATCCTGGACGCGACGTTAAACCCCATTTCACCTCACCTCACCTAGATCTACAGTATCGGACCGTGTACATCATCCTACCTAAAGGTCAACAGTATCGGACAGACTGTGTAGATCAACCTACCTCTAGGTCCACCGTGGCGGGGCGAGACAGCTCGGGATGTTCCCCCTTCTCATAGAAGTGTTCCAGTCTCAGCAGAAGAACATCCGTGTTGTTGTCCTCCACGTAGTCCAGACTCAGCACGTGCACGTTGTCGGGCAGACTTGTCCTGATCCCTGACCACTGGGTGGAGAAGGACATTGTCTGTTATTTGCGTTTTTTGACACCTGGTTCCAGGACCCACCAATCATCTTAAGACAGGGGATTTGGACCTGTTGCTAATTCTCTCGAAAGTAGTCACTCTCTCGAAGGGAATTTATACCTGTACGTTGACAAATATATTTCGACTAGTGTCAGTGTCTTTTTGACCAAAAAAGGTACTTCTGTAGTTTGTTAGATACTTGGACAGTTTTCCTGATAATATTCACCAGATGTGAACATGTCTGAAGATGCATAGTCACATGTGACCCGTAAAGATCCGGTAAGAATAGGTCTTCAGCAACCCATGCTTGCCGTGAAAGGCGACTAACGGGATCGGGTGGTCAGGCTCGCTGATTTGGTTGAAGCATGTCATCGATCCCAATTGCTTGGATCGATGGTCATGATATCAATCACTGGCTTGTCTGGTCCAGACTCGATTATTAACAGACCGCCGTCATATAGCTGGAATATTGCTGAGTGCGGCGTAAAACAACAAACCAAACCAAAGCGTAGTCACATGTAAAACTCATGGGAACACTCACGGCCATAGTCTCTGTCGTGCCCCACTTGTTTGATTTGTCCGAATCTAACGGTACAAACGACAGTGTTGGTTTGAAATGGATTTCTTGAGCTTTCTCTCGACTGAATTTAGCAGAACTTGTCTTCGTGCCAACATATAAATAATGAGTTCCTGAAAAAGTCCGAAGGGTTATATTAGTCAGAGGAAACATGTTCATATATGTGCATCACAACATTTGACATTTCCCTGACGTTCATTATACCTAATGCCTCTGGTCCAAATATAATGGAACGTTGATATACACATGTTATTAATACACTTAATAGGAATTGTGCAGTTTAACAAAATAAACCTGCAGAATTTAAACGGAGACATAACACCTGGGTATCAATTTGATCGAGTTATGATATACCTTTGATATTCATTAAATCTGGAGACCGCCTCCGTGGTCTAGTGGTAGAGCGTCCGCCAGGAGAGCGGAAGGTCCTGGGTTCGATCCCCGGCCGCGTCACACCAAAATACGTTCAAAGATGGTACTAGTTGCTACCCTGTCTGGCGCTCGGCATTAAAGGGCTAAAACTGGTCGGCTCGGAGTCAGTATATTGTGACTGAGTGGGGTATTCATGTTAAACCGCGGCATGGTATCTCAGTGAGCTAGCACTATAAATCGGCATCAGTCCGCACTAGTACAAGCAGCCACACGCACCCGTACATGCACGTCGCTATATAAGTGCAATAATCTTGGACGCGACGTTAAACCCAATTTCACCTCACCATCAAATCTGGTAACAAAGTGCATGTTTGGAAAGTATACATTACTACATGGCTGAATCTTACGATAACGGTCATGAAGCCCCTTCTTTATGTCTGCCTCCGTGTTATTTGACTCTCATCAAAAGATTCCAACTTACCCCTGTAAACGAGTCCCTGGCGATTCTTCCCCCTCTCATTGAGGGGCTCCCCGACCCCCAGACCGTCGTCAAACAGCGTCCGGCGATGTACCTGCAACATGACCGACCAATGGGAATACCGAAATGTTCTTTTGGTGGCGCCTACATCGTGATGGTATCAACCCGCTTCGTCTAATTTTAAACACGTAAACAGTAGCTGTTAGACAACCCAGGGATAGTCAGGGATGGGTGACTTTGCTAGTTAGACAAAGTAGGCATATGGATCAACCCATTTTACTGTGAACTGGGATGTACGAAATTAAATCAAAACGACAATTTTTTGCGTCATTTATTCATCTATCTTAGCACTTGAAAAGAACCACACGCATAATGGTGTCAACAATTATTCCACACAGACACTTCACTGTTCACGACAAGATTAAGATCAACAATTATTCGACATTGACACTTCACTGTTCACGACAAGAATAAGATCAACAATTATTCCAGATGGACACTTCACTGTTCGTAACAAGCATAAGATTCAACAATTATTCAACGTGTTCACAACAAGCATGAGGCTCAACTGTAGTTTGAAGTATTTCAAGCACGAAAGTATCATTAAAAGAGTAATATACTGAACAACAAAAGTCCCTGTGACATTGAATAAGAATCAATGCAAAGTTATGTTTTTTACCAAATCTAATTCCGGTTTGCAACATATAAAAGACTCCTGTAAATGTTCAAATGGTTTAATTTGCCATACTGACTTCAGAAAATGCATATTATTTACATTATTACATAAAAAAAAACATGAACATGCCAAAATGCCAATTTACAAATCAATAGCGTGTGTGTCCACCTCTGGTCCACCTCTTCGTCTCATGGAATGGACCAGACGTCGCACAAAGTCCTGTGGGATATCTGTCCATATCTGCTAGATTATGTTTCGAAGTTTCTGGAGTGTCTGTGGAACACGTGGTTGACGTCGAAGGCGCCGATCCATCTCAACCCACATGTGCTCGATTGGTGAGAGATCTGAGGAGAGAGCCGGCCAGGGGATGACATTCACGTTGTTTCGTTGAAGAGAATCCTGAACAAGTCGAGCAATATGAGGCCGGGCGTTGTCATGTTGAAAGGTAATGCCTGGGCCATGACGACGCAAAAACGGTAGAACAACAGGGCTGATGATCTCGTCGCGGTAGCGCTGTCAATTGAGATTTCCCTCTACCACTGTCAAACGGATCCTCTGTCTTGCTGTAATCCCACCCCATGTGACAATGATTGACGTAACGTTCACCTCGACGTCGGTACACTCGAATCCGTCTCTCGCTGTGGCCGAAGTGAAAACGAGACTCGTCAGTGAATAGAACTTGTCCCCACTGCATGGCCGTCCAGCGTAGACGCTGTCTGCACCAGTGTAGACGTGCTCGATGGTGGTTTCCTGTCAAAATGGGACGTCTGGCGGGTCTTCGGGCAACAATCCCTGCACATCTGAGGCGACGACGTACGGTCTGTGAAGATATTCGTCAAAGGCCAGGGATGCTTCTTGCAGTCACTGTTGCTGACTGGGATCGATTTCGTAGGTGTGTTGCTCGAATCCAGTTGTCTTGTCGATTATTGGTTACGCGTGGCCTGCCACTTCGAGGATGGTCTCTGACTGCATTCGTCTGTTGCCAACGTTGCCATAAACACAAAATGGTGTCTCTGGACGTAAGATTGTCTTGCAGCATCACGTTGACTCGATCCTGCTTCAAGCATACCAATGGCGCGCAGACGCTCATTTTCGGACAGGTGAGGCATTTCGTAATGCATCTGCGTAATTTTGTTGTTGTTCTGAGTGGTTATTGTCAGCACGATGCTGAACAATGCTTATGAAATCCCGTTAACGCACATGTTTTGACACCCTTTCTTGGGTAGTGAAATGCATGGGGCTTGCATAAAAGTCAAATTTGCATGGAATGCATGCTTTTCTGTAGCAGTTGCGTTTTTGTGATTTGATTCCATACAAGTACTACAATATTGAAAACCAAACTTTACTTGTTTGAAAAATACACTAAAATAATGGTGTCACAGGATCTTTTGTTGTTGAGTATAGATTTTTCTTACACCAGTATATAGTCAGCATGATGTACAATACGCTGGCCGCGAAATAAATGTACGTATTAGCGCCGTTACGTATTGTGAGGTCTGTATTTGTAACACCTCAAAGGAATCGTGAAAGCACTAACGAGGTGTAGCTCAATTGGCTGGGCCCTTTGCCCGCAAAGCTGATTGGCTTTATCATAATTCGGGTATAGAAAAAAAACGCGATCGTCTCATTAGTTGTGGGTAAACCTGTGTCGTATGTAGAGTACCAGTATGGATTCCCTGTATGTCAAGCGTAAAGCTAGTAAGAGAAAGTAACCTTCATGAAACCCTCAACACTCACCATCAGTTCCATCTCGCCGTCGTGGATGCTGCCGCCACCTTGACATCGGTCTGTCAACAACGTCACCTGGATGTCACGTTCAGCGTCCTAGATAGAGAAGAACATATGGCAGCTTTAGGTGTATGTCTTTGCTTCATATTCATAACGACAGTAGCACCAAATGCCGCAATCCAAGTGGCATACTTATCTTATGTAGATCAAAGTTTGTAAAGTCCACAAATCACAAAGGGACCTGTTCGGACCAAATTCATTCCCGTGACCACGATACAACCTATCTGGGGGACACAAGAGTTGCCGGACATGGAGAGTTGTTGGATAGCGAGGTGAGGTGGGGCGAAATTGTGATTTTGCGTGACGTACATGATAAAAGCACGGATATAGCGCGTGTACTTGTGCTTGTCCATGTGTGTGTGCGCGCGCCTATGCTAGTCCGGAATTATGCTAGCCTGTACATTATAGATGACTTTAACATGAATACCCCACTCAGACAAAGCATACTGACTCCGATGCGACAGTCCTTATTTTATCCCCTCGAACCCTCCCCAATACATAGTACCATCTGTTAAAGGGGGCACGGGTGGCCCAGTCGTCTAAGGCGCCGCGATTCGCTGTGCAGAGTTGCGTCCCTTGGGTACGCCAGAAACCTATGATTGTGGGTTCGAATCCCGGTTCCCCCCGATTATGTTTCTAGGTTTGTCAGCACCATACCCGTGCTCTTGGGTTTTCATCGAAGTGGTAAACGTCTGAGACCTGCATCACTTCGGGCTTTCCTCCCACATTAAGCTGACACACCGCGATTAAACTGGAATACTGTTAAAAGCGGCGTTAAACCCAACTCACTCACTCACTCACTCACAAAAGTCTTTTGGTATGTCGCGGCCTGTGATTGTAACCCCGGACCTTCCGTTCTCCGGGCGAATGTTGTATCAATTCGAGGCCTTAAGTGCAATAAAACATCTTGAAAACCAGGAATCCTAATCAAGACGATTCTTGAATTCGAACCAACGACCTTCGGATCCTGATACGCCTTGGGGACGTAACTCTGCACAACGAATAGTTGTGTCTCAATCTAATCTGTTAATCTGGGTCTGAACAGTTGAAGTGTAGTTCATTTATGGAAGGCGAGACTAAAGTTACTCGTCTGCACACTCCGGCGCAGTGGTGACTCAGCATAACACCACTGCCACAGGCTAATTTGCATATCACGTGACCGGACTTTTCTCTTGTTTGTAAACAAACGCGCTTTTTCAGAAATCAGTATAAATCGGACTAATGCAAGTAGTTAGGGGCGCTTTACATATTGTTTTGCATAATTATATAGATATGCTACTACAACTGCGACAGGGAGTTGCATAGAATATATATTTATACATCAAAGTGACCGTATCGCTAGCTCTCCGTTGGGCTTCGATGACAGCACGTGGAGCCGTACAACCAATGTAAACAAAGGATAACTACGCAAAAACAAGTAGATGTTCACGTATTAGGATACTTTCTTAATGAACCGTAACCATTCTTTGACATTTGTTTATGAAAATGTGTAGACTTGTCAAACATGAAACGGATGAAAAGAATATGCAATATCTTGAATTGACTGTGAAAGATGTGACGAATCGTCACATGGCGCTGGCCTGTGGCAGAGGTACTATGCTGGCTGGCTGCCGGCCGCATGGAACTCTGGGTAGGAGAGTGGTGTGGCTGATGTACCTGTATAAACATCTTGCTTGTCACAGGATAGTAGTTCCCAGCTACACGGTCATTCACCTCCAGCTTCCATGTCTTCCGATAGTCACGTCTAGTCAACGGGGAAATAGTATGTGAGTCTCAAACAACAAGTACACAATAGGTCAGGAGAAATGGGGTTTAACGTCGCGTCCAAGATTATTGCACTTATAAAGCGACGCGCATGCACGTGGTTGTGTGTGACTGCTTGTACTAGTCCGGACTAATGCCGATTTTATAGTGTTAGCCACTGAGCATGAGATACCATGTCGCAGTTTAACATGAATACCCCACTCAGACACACTATGCGGACTCCGAGCGGACCAATCCTTGGTTTAGTCCCTGAATGCCGAGCGCCAGGCAGGGTAACAACAAGTACCATATTTTAACGTCTTTTGGGATACGATGTGTTTCTTTTGGGGTCGAGCCCGGACCTTCCGCTCTCCGGGCAGACGCTCTACCACTAGACCACGGAGGCGGTCTGAACACAATACGTATTATTGGGTGTACTTAGATACCATTGACTTACAATAACGTGTGTGGCTGCTAGTACTAAACCAGTCTAATATCGGTTTTATAACGCTAGCCTACTGAGATACCATGACGCAGATTAACATGGATACCCACACAATATATTGACTCTGAGCCGGGCAGTCCTTGTTATATCTGCTTGATGCCGAGTGCCAGGCAGGGTAACAACAAGTGCACACTTTAGATGTATTTTGGTATGACGCGGCCAGGGGATTGAACCATTGACCTTCAGCTATCCGGCAAACGCTCTATCCACTACACCATGGGAGCGGTTTGCACACAAAAGCATGTGGGGGAATGACTGTGGTGTTGACACCCACTGACCACCAGGTGTCCTGGGCCCCTTTCCACAAAGCGATCTTAGCGCTAAGACTGTCGTTAGTCTATGTTAAAGTATGGGAGTTACGATCGTCTTACCGGTCCGATCGCTTTGTGGAACGGGACCCTGGTCCTAGCCTCATGCAGAGTGACTGAGTTAGGCGCAATAGAAAAAAAACATAACAAAATATTTTTACTGAACACCAAATGCTCGATCACATTCCACAACAGGGAGATTATATGTTGCAGAGGGTAATTCCCCTTATTTGCGAATTGACACCTTAAGTGATTTCTTTAAGCCCCGAGAACAATGTGATGTCTGACAAGGTCTTTGTTTTGCTTTCTGGTGTCAAAAATATTTTCAATTTATAGATATTAAACAAATCTGTAAAAGAACAGTAGAAATGCTGTCTCTTTTGACTATATGATAAATGTCATTGTTGCCGATATGCCGGCCGCAAACAAGGTACTAGCAGTCTTCACCCTCCAATAAGTATAACTGCGTACATAATAATATCATTATTGTATCATTAATTTTTTTTACCAACCAATCGACAGAAATAAGTAAGGTCAGTTGGAAAAATACCGTCAAGAACGACTTTCTTCACCCCTTTTTAATACTGCAAGCATCGTTAAACATAGTTACAGGAAACTATAAAGGATTGGGTTTTTTTAATTTTTAGATTTGTATTAGTAATATTACATTTGTTTACTCGAGATCCGCAGAGTCATTCAGTGTAGTCTAAAGCATTCGCCACTTTGCACAGTAATTCAGTTACATCACGACGTAGATTAATATTAGGTGAGGTAAAATTGGGTTTAACGTCGCGTCCAAGATTATTGCACTTATATAGCGACGTGCATGCACATGTGTGTGTGGCTGCTTGTACTAGTCCGGACTTATGCCTATTTATAGTGCTAGCACACTGAGATACCATGCCGCAGTTTAACATGAATACCCCACTCAGACACAGTATACTGACTCCGAGCCGACCAGTCCTTGTTTTAGCCCCTTAATGCCGAGAGCCAGACAGGGTAACAACAAGTACCATCTTTTAACGTTTTTTGGTATGACGCGGCCGGGGGTCGAACCCCGGACCACTAGAACACGGAGGCGGTCTTAGATTTATATTAGAGTAAAGCCCAAAGGCGAAGCTGGGAGACCGCGAGTGTGATCTGACAGCACCAGGATCGAGATCGGGTGAATCTCCGGTTTAACCAGTGGATGTATTAACTAATGGCTTAATTGTGTTTATAAACAGCAAGGTACATGGACTCACTTCCTTTTGAGAGTTTCTCGACCATTTGAGTCAGTGTAGAATTCGCCATTCGTTTGTAAGTCTGTCTTGAATAGAGATACTACTTCCTTTCCAACATGGTCTCTGAAAGAAATCAAATCGATAAAATAACACAATGACACACTTACTAGGATTGACTATCCCTATGTAGCGTACACTATCCCTAGATAGTGCATACAGCCTGAAGACAATATCTAGCAGCAATGACTTTTTACAGATGTGTTAATGAGATTTTGTGTATTTCTATCCATGAGCCAAATACATGTCTTATCGTTGACTCTGTTCACGAATGTATATATATATAAATTTTAAAATAAGGTCATAAGCTTGGAACTTTCTATGACAAATGATTTTTGTTTGTTTTTTCTATTCAAATATAATCCTTCGTTCAACAAACTTGAAAATGTTCCAATTCTACCTTTATTGTGGCTACTGAACCGTGGAATTATTGCGATATAACATTAATTGCTGGACAACTGTGTTAGTACAACAAGGCAACAGCTGTATCAGTGATCCAGAATCTGACGTACATCTCGACGGGGATAGGGCCGACAGTCCACTCCAACACCAGGTAGTCAGCATCGTCGTAAAGCCGGACGACTTGTGACACGTACTCGTTGAACCTTTGGTGAACCTCCACAGACTCGGAACCCTGGGGTCAGAAGGCACAGCACACTGTGATTGATGTGAACATATATTCAGAAAATATGGCAAACATCCAAAGTCAGTAATGATAATTCGTCAAACAGCATATTTCTTGCAAATCAATATTGCAGAACGATTCTGTAAAGGGATAGGCAAGTGACACTTCGTCCCTCTTAACGAAACATTTTAATCGACCGTATGAACGAACCATGGTTATGGAGAAATGTCTCTTTGTATATGTTTTGTTTATTTGTTGTTTAACGCCGCACTCAGCAATAATACAGCTACATGTATATGACGGCGGTCTGTAAATAATCGAGTCTGGGACAGACAATCCAGTGATTGATGTCATGAGCATCGATCCACGCAATTGGGATACGATGACATGCGTCAACCAAGTCAGCGAGCCTGACCACCCGACCCCGTAAGTCGCCTCTTACGACAAGCATAGTCGCCTTTTGAAATGAAATGTTTGTTGCGTATGAATTGCAAGATGAAGCCTTGAAACATGTTATCCAGAAATGTCATGGAATCATATTCTACCATCTTACAAGTGCTAATAAAACACTTTATGTAGATGTACCAAACAGTTATCTCTGTAAGACGTACAGACAGGGTTCGGATTACCGAGGTTATTCTTTATGTGGATCCAACTCGTAGGTCAGAGATTCACCTGTTGCCATCTTTCTGTAGAATACTGCAGACTGCAGGGGTAAGTAGGGAAGTGGGTTAGCAGGGAAGCAATCTCATTAAAATCAGATCTTAGTTCTCGCTATCGCTAAACAAAGATCTGAGGACATCCCATTACGGGTCACGTCAGACCGACCTTCGGCGAATTTTGACCGACCAATGGAAGGACTGACAAGAAGTCGACATTAGCCAATCAGAAGGCAGCTTTCTCGTGCTTTACGGCACTGATTTCAAATTGGCGACTTCACTTCGAAACATATTTTGACAAATTCTCGATTAAAAATGTGAAACCTGTACAAAAGAACATTCTGGAATGGCAAATATATGGTCTAGATTGTATGGATTCAGTCGTTAAACCCGTAACTATCGTTCGGAATACCCCGTGTTAATTTTTTCGAGATTGCATTACTAGCAATCACATTCCGACTGTCACTTTCATGATCTGGTAAGCGACGGTCTGATTGGTCGGATGAAAGGTCGTTCTGACGTGACCCCTAATCGGATGTCCTCAGATCTTTGTTTAGCGGTAGCGAGAACTAAGATCTGATTTTAATGAGATCGGTAGGGAAGTGATTACCCTAGGGCTCGACCCCACCTCAGCGTTCCTCGCCACAGAGGTAAGTGTATTGATTCAATCAAATATCCATCCCAAAACAATTGTAAAAGCAGACAGCTGTCATTGAAACTTTCCCCCAAATCATAAATATGTTTACCCCCGCATACTATCTCCTGCACAATCCCCACCCATCTCATCTCCCTGTAACCCGTGAAGATCCGGGTTGGAAAAGGTCTTCAGCAACCCACGCTTTCCGCAAAAAAAGTGACTATGCTTGTCGTAAGAGGCGACTAACGGGATTGGGTGGTCAGGTTCGCTGACTTGGTTGATGCATGTCATCGTATACCAATTGCGTGGATTGTCTGGTCCAGACTCGAATATTTTACAGACCGCCGTCATATAGCTGGAATATTGCTGATTGCGGCATTAAACAGCAAACAAACAAACGCTGTAACCGGTCTTACACAGCCTTGTTTGTACTTACCTTGAAGATCTTCACAACAACCGGCTGTTCCGTTACAATGGGTTTGACATCATCAGACCTTGGAGCGAAAATGTAGGCCCCGGATGCTCGTGGAGCGACTCGACTCTCATAGTAACCGTATTCTTGTTTGAGTTGGAGGTCAAGGTCAAGGTCAAGATTCTTTATGTGAGATATCAGGCCGTCATGGTCGATGGTCACTTTGAGATGCTACAGAAGAAAAATATGTCCATCAAATAGTGCTTCGAAACGCAAGCTTCAACATGACGTCACAAACGCAAGCAGGACAGTATAAACATATAGCTTCTACAGACTATAAGTGGCCCCCATCCAACCACGAGAATCGGTGGGGTAGCCTAGTGGTTAAAGAGTTCGCTCATCACGCCGAAGACCTGGGTTCGATTCCCCACATGGGTAAAATGTGTGAAGTCCATTTCTGGTGTCCCCCGCGTGATATTCCTGGAATATTGCTAAAACAGCGGCGTAAGACCATACTCATCCACCTCAACATGACGCATTAACATGACAGAAACAATTATCACAAATGCTCGCAATTACTGCATATGCACGCACAAAAAACATATAAATGTAGGCTTAGTTGCTTTGCTAAATCCTCTAAGTCGTGTACAATTTGGGATTACTATCGATATTTACCATGCTGTTAAAAAACTCAGGCAGTCAACTTTTTCCCTTTACATTAAAAGATTACTGGGGGCACGGGTGGCCCAGTCGTCTAAGGCGCCGCGAATCGCTGTGCAGAGTTGCGTCCCTTGGGCACGCCAGAAACCTATGATTGTGGGTCCGAATCCCGGTTCGCCCCAATTATGTTTCTAGGTTTGTCAGCACCATACCCGTGCTCGTGGGTTTCACCGAAGTGGTAAATGTCTCAGGCCTGCATCACTTCGGGCTTTCCTCCCACATTATGCTGACACGCCGTGATATAACTGGAATACTGTTAAAAGCGGCGTTAAATCCAACTCACTCACTCACTCTCTCTAAAAGATTACTGTCGATACTTGTCATGTTCTCGATAACCATACAGTCATGAATATCCTGTACATTAAAAGATTACTGTCGACACTGGCCTTGTTCTCGATAACCATACAGACATGAATTTCCAGTTCATTAAAGGATTACTGTCGATACTTGCCTTGTTGTCAATAACTATACAGTCATGTATGCCCTGCACATTAAAAGATTACTGTCGATACTGGCCTTGTTCTCGATAATCATACATACATGTATTTCCAGTTCATTAAAGGATTACTGTCGATACTTGCCTTGTTAACAATAACCATAGGCAGCTGCGGACTGGTCGTCGAGACTCGGTCAGTGTCACCTGGAAATACAACATTTATAAGTGAGACCGTGATGTGTACACCCATGTTGGTTGCCAGCATGCATTTTGCGGTAGCCTCGGTATGATATTGAGCATGTGCATTGTCAGTGCTTCTTACAAGAGTTTTGCTGCACAATTTCACCATTTTCATTAAAATATGAACTAATCATCAAATCGTATTCATTCTCTTCAGTGTCTGATTACCCTGAAGATGATTATGAATGGGTGAGTGACGTGGGTTTTAAGCCGCTTTGGATAGTAGTTAGGAGAAATAAACGCGTGTCAGTGTTATGTTTATCCATAATTACCCCCTTTAGAATGGAAGTGCAGAAATGTTTGAAATGTAACACCTATAAAAATGTTTCACTCCAACAAACAGCACAATTGTGAACTACCCGGTGACTATGCATGACGTATTTTCAAGGTCATATCTATTGATCGTCGCAGCGCATTGATATTTCCTGAGTGAAATACGCCATTGAGATGATACTGCACTGACTCAAGTTCTCAGGGCCCAGTACCCCAAAACATCTTAGTGCTCCAACATTCACAATTCACCCACGCTACAGCCTATTACAGCCATTGTGCTAACGTCGCTTCATGGAACGGGCCAAAGTCAACGTCATGCCAACATAGCGCGGAAATGAAAGACACTATTTTCCGCATATTTGACAGCAAATACGATACATGTTTTTCTTTCCACAAGGGAATCAATTGTCTTTTACTATCGATCGTGCATTGAACATGGAAACGACAATATGTTTTTCTTAAACGGCTTAAAATAATGAAATGTTAATTCGCTCGTTACTGACAGTGCATGGCGGCGCAGCGCAGCACCAACAATGAACTATGAGATAGTTTAATTAAATGATAAACGCATTGAATTACAGCCGCTGCTTCGCTCATGCTCCACTGAATCCATGCATATATTCATGTTCCGATCAATGCAGAGACAACAGCCACCCCGTGTCAGTATCAACAGGGTCGACCTACACATTGGTGTATGGCCTATGAACCGGAGTTAACACAAGGACAGCAATATCAAGGCTTTACGACGACAGTCAGAAGATGCATACATTGATAATACAGGAGAAACCAGTAAATCCGGGAAATAAAGCAAACAGCCCGTGCAAGAATGCAGTATAACAGACACCTCCCGCCATTTTGGTAAGGGATGTGCACGAGCTTATTCCTTAGTATCGGTTTCTATGTTTTTCAGACGCCATTTTTGTCGCCTCGCCAAAACAAACATGGCGGATTGGTGTCCGGAATAATGCATGTGTACCACAGCCCGGATCGACAAATGTCAAGGTTAAAGAATCATTGACATAGAGTGATGTCCCTTTGTGGACACATCTGAGTCGACGTTTCTAAAAGTCTCCACCATGACGTTTTTGGGCATCGCCATTTGAGATGAGTTGAGGTCCATTTGCATCAAGTGATCTCTGTGCTACGATTGTTGTATAAGTACAAGTGGGTCTGTGTTATAGTATGGGAGTTAGTGTTGGTGTAGCATTAAGTTCGCTTGTGTGTGAACCTGGGATGAATTGTAGCGGGTGGGGTGTGTGGGTGTCACCTTGGAAGCCCCCCCCGCCCCCCCCCCCCCAAAAAAAAATAAATAAATAAATAAATAAATAAATAAATAAATAAATAAATAAAATAAATAAATAAATAAATATATAAATAAATAAATAAAAAATATATAATTTAAAAAATTAAATTAATAAAAATGAAAAAAAATGTAAGATGTAAATGAAACATGGATGGAACGGGCGTAATACTACACTTTAAAGCCAACTCACTCGCTGTTTGGTTCTCGGCTTGGCAAATATAACACGTATACTTCTTCGCAGTCATCTGACCCAGACATTGTTTGCTGGAACTAGCATTTCTTAATGAACCCAGCAAAACGCGTTGGTGTTAGAGAAATGTTAAATACTATTCAAAGAGGAATTAGAAACATCACCCACTCAAAATAGGTGGCATTACACCACAGCATAATATTAGAAGTGTTTAACACCTAGTTTGTATGACGTTTTGCAAGTTGGTAAATGCGCCATGTGTATACGCCACAACGTTATATAAGGAGCAATGTTTATATGTGTACACCACCTACCTGGTACCCCTTGTAGAACAAAACTTGACATGCCCATTGCAGGAAGTTCCGCCTTGAACACAGCCTCAAGTTTAGCATCGGACTTCCGGTACGGGATACTGAATGTTGACTCTGAAATTGGAGTCATCTGAAACACACGACCGTCAAATATTCACTGTGATCAACCACAATCAGAGCAGGTCATGAATGTGTGAATGTTATCCGTCAGAAACACATAGTTTCCAAAGGCTACTGAGTGTGGAAGGTGCTTCAAAGCTTACTGCAAGGAAAAGGCAGTTATGTTTTCGAGGTCGCGTTTATTTGAGATCATGAGAAAACAAGACTACTTTTGCTTTACCTGAACAGGCACTTCTCCGTCAGGCCCGGTGATAACGTAGCGCGCATGCGTGACCGGAAGTCTGATCAGGGAAGTGATCGATCGTGATATGGGATTATAGATGAACAGGGCCAGTCGATGACTTGATTCAGTCACTGGGCACATCGTGATGTTCATCTCCGGACAAAAGTGCTGGTGTATGGAATGGTCAGGCTGGTCGCTGGTCAAGAACTGGTAGGACTCGTCAATCACAGTCTGCACCAAACAGTCAGGCATAGGTGTAGAAGATCGTAAATGAGCAAAGAATTGCACTGGTGCTAATAGCTACCAACACGCGTCAAGTATCAAGAGTTTTGATATAAGGTGAACCCTTAATACTCATCACAACGGGGTGTTCTCATGGCCCATGGTAGATCAACATATCATCACAATGTTTAGAATTCTCAGCTCCCTGTGGAGTATACAACCCAAAGTTGCCTATCAGGAATCAGAAGAAATTGTGAACTCATCCTCATCCTATCGGGTCCCCACCTGATGATTCATGACCTTGGTTTCTGTGTTGGGCATGGCCGAAACATTAAAAACTCTCAAGCGCCTAATGCCCGCCTGTGCACCCATTTACATGTCCACATATTAACCTGTGTACTCATTAATCTGTGCATCCATTAACCTGTCTACTCATTAACGTGTCTACCCATTTACCTGTCTACCCATTCACCTGTCTACCCATTAACCTGTGCACCCATTAACATGTGCATCCATTAACCTGTCTACCCATTAACGTGTCTACCCATTTACCTGTCTACACATTAACGTGTCTACCCATTTACCTGTGCACCATTAACCTGTCAACCCATTAACCTGTGCATCCATTAACCTGTCCACCAATTAACCTGTCCACCCATTCACCTGTCCACCCATTAACCTGTGCATCCATTAACCTGTTCATACATTAGCCTGATTCCAGATATAATGTCTTTGAATTTAATGTACATTCCAAGAATATTGTCTTTGATATCTACCTGGCACTGATGAACGCCTTCACTCAGCATCTTGTTGTAGTCTTGTGCAACATGGTGTTTCTCTGTGCCGCTAAAAGTAAATAACAAACATATAAACATTGAAACCCGAAACAAGACCCAAAATGTTTGTTCGAATTAACAAACATTGTTCGAATTCCGAATTTTCTGATAAACAAATCCTGAGGAAAGGGGAATGTCAATGTGGCTATATATAGGCGTTCCCCCCAAGAGGATCGTCCGGGTGACTGTTTTTCTTGCCTAATAGGGTCGGTATTTATTTATAAGAAGTGGGTAAGTGACTGGGTGATTGATTGTGACGATTGTGACGATAATGCCGACATTGCGCCCAGTACAGTGTAATATTTTGTACTGCAATTGGAATCGAACCTTGCTTCCGTGCGTGACAGGCGAGCACGCATTCTACTAGACTATCCCGCTGTCCTGATTGTAGGATAACCAGCTGTTTCAAAGGTGCTGGTGACACAAAGCGTCTCAGTGTCACAAACGCAAGCAGGACAGTCGCCCCATCCAATCATGAGAATCGGTGGGGGTAGCCTAGTGGTCAAAGCGTTCGCTCGTCACGCCGAAGACCCGGGTTCGATTCCCCACATGGGTGAAGCCCATTACTGGTGTTACCGCCGACACTTTTTTGCTGGACTATTACTATTGCAAAAAGCAGCGTAAATCACTCACTCACTCACTCACTCGCCCACTCACACTCCTGTGAGCCCCTGTCGTCGCTACCTGCGTTGAAGTGGAATCGATTTCAGTCGGAACATAGATTTTGTAAAGAAACACCCTTACAAAAAATGCATACTTAATGGAAACCCCAGATCAGGTCAATCACAAAGAGTGATCAATAGTTCTCCTGGGGCAACCTTCCTTTAAACATCCCCTCCATTTCAACGTAAGATTTGTTTCCTGTTTATTTCTAAAGCGCGTTTCTCTAGATCTATTATTCTGTCGTCAGCTTTCTGTTCTGTTTTCTGAAGCTTTGTAATCCTACCAACAGCAACAGCCAAGGGGGGGCCATCGGTGACGTCATTCTACAGTTTATCTACTCGTCTACATGTTTCATACAAGCAACGTCAAGACTACACGACCTAACTCTCATTTCATGTGTCTATGTTTATAGATTCCACTGTTTAAAAATATCACAAGTAGTATTTTTACAGATTTCGTAAAATCGATGCAATGTCTTCAGTGGTGGAGGTTTAACGTACTCTTAAGGAGAAAAACATTAGCTAAATATTTTGTATTTTGGTAATTGGGTAGCCAAACATTAGGGTTCGAGTCCAAGCCTGGATGTAATGTATACCTTTTTGCAATTTCCCCGCCGTACAAAGACTGATATAAGTGATATAAAAAAGGAGAATAACGGGTTCGTTTAAGACATACTTCCCAGAAATGAGGGGGCACGGGTGGCCCAGTCGTCTAAGGCGCCGCGATTCGCTGTGCAGAGTTGCGTCCCTTGGGTACGCCAGAAACCTATGATTGAATCGAATCCCGGTTCGCCCCGATTATGTTTCTAGGTTTGTCAGCACCATACCCATGCTCGTGGGTTTCACCGAAGTGGTAAACGTCTGAGACCTGCATCACTTCGGGCTTTCCTCCAACATTAAGCTGACACGCCTCGATATAACTGGAATACTGTTAAAAGCGGCGTTAAACCCAACTCACTCACTCACTCACTCACTCACTCACTCCCAGAAATGAAAGTCTATAATATAACACAGAATTTTATACCGCTGCAATAACATTGTTCATTCGTGCTTTGTGCTGACTCAGAGTACTCGTATGTGCCTTCACTTCACTTGCTTTATAAAGATAGAGGTTCGTTGAATAAAATGTGTATGAAAGGAAAGAACACACGACAGATGCTTACCTACATGTTTACGACAGATATATAGCAATGAAAGGACGATATTGAGCCTCTTCGGTTGGACAAATGTTTGCCCAGTGTGTTGGTAAAGGCCGTAACCTATTTAACAAGGTCTAGCTGGCTCTGTATTTGATACTGGTCAAGCATACTCGAGGGGGTCAAGGTAGTTTGCGAATCTTGGATAAGTGAGTGAGTTGGGGTTAACGCCGCTTTTTTCAGTATTACAGTTTTGTCGCGGCGTGTCAGCTTAATGTGGGAGGAGAGCCCGAAGTAATGCTGGTCTAACCACAAACAGTAAGAGCCCACAATATCGACTAGAGAGTGTAGTAGTTCTTGATAATTCTTTGACCAAACCAGATACAGACTCAACTAAATCGGACAAAGGCTGCATGTTCTTGAATTTAAAATTTGCAAACGAAGGAATTGATGCCTGTAATTTAAGTAACATTCTCAGACAAAAATCAGTTTTCCAAAATGTGCCATAATATTTCAAATTTCAGCAAGCACCTACAATTTCCATTTTCCTAAACTATCACCATTTCAACTATAGGAACGTGTTGCAGAACGTGGTCTTGGCAGCTTATGAAAGCAAATGGCATCTGGAGTTTACTGAGACAACAATATGTGAAACGCTGGACCTCCTTACTATTTGAAAGTGATTCCTGAACACATGCTCATGATAAGGTCGGAATCGCACTGTCGACTCTGCTTTTGGTAGAGATTTCTAATGAAAATGGAAAGGGTCTTGTCGCTTTTTATCTATTCTGTATAACATTCAATTTACATATTTTCAAGTCGGTATAATGTTCATATCTAACCGTGTCTCACCGATGCAACACTAGGCCCACAACATGTACGATAAAATCAGTGAAAGCTACGACAATTTCGCAAAACCTGTATTTGTTCGCGATTATATCTTCATTACTTTTACCTCAAAATTACTCGTTATCTCTGACGTCGCTGTCAGAACATCAGGGGTCCGTACTGACTGATTTCACTGTTTTAACTCAGAATGAACTTTTTGAAAACTTTCTTACCAACTACACGTCCATCTATACCACACTCCATGCGAAAATCTACCTTATTTGTGACTATCAATATTGTTACCAACTTTTATCATTGAGCCAACAGGGGCGGTCAGGTAGCCTAGTGGTTAATGCGTTCGCTCGTCACGCCGAAGACCCGGGTTCGAATTCCGAAATGGATACAATGAGTGAAGCCTATTTCGTGTGCTCCCCGCCCTGATATTGATGGAATATTGCTAAAAGAGGCGTAAAACCACACTCACTCACTGACCCCACAACCGACACTTGTATTAGTGACTGGTGATGATTGTTGGCTAATCTACTGGTATTGACATATGCGATTAAAAAGGCTACAGTAACACTACAGTTGACACCGTACAGCTTCATACTTCTTGTCAGTGTTGAAACAACATGCTGAAGGTTGCTGACACAGGAGTACTACAATCTACGCCCAACAGATTCACACTTCCTGTCAGTGTTGAAACCACATGCTGAAGATTGCTAAAACAAGAGCTGCGTAGACACTAGATTTAGAGTGAGTGTGGTTTTACGCCGCTTTTAGCAATATGCCAGCAATATCACGGCGGGGGACACCACAGATGGGCTTCACACACGGTACCCATGTGGGAAATCGAACCCGGGTCTTCGGCTTTAACCACTAGACTACCCCACCGCCCCCACTAGATTTAGACATAATGCTCAATGTATATACTTATATACATGCATATACTTACGTAATGGCATCGTGATGCTGGAGCACGCCCATGGCCGCCTCTGTGAAAACGTAAATATGTAGTATACATGTTGTATATATAATATCAGTAAATATGTAGGGGAAACAGTTCTTTGCATTATTCTTATTTTTCATTTTGGGATTTGGATTTTTTCCTGTGTTTTTTAAGTGCTGCCTCAAATTGTTATAGTATTCGAACAACTCGTTAAGGAATGAGAAAATGTCGTATGGATGAATACGTAATACTACATAACTTAATACGGGTATCTTTGAAAGCCGATAGATACATATGTTAAGTTTTCATACTTATAGCTGAAGTGCATTGCTAGAATAAGGCTCCGTTAAAGTTACTGGTGTATTCAATAATGCATTATTAATATTTTGTATTAGACCCTTGAAGATCCGGGGTGGACTAGGTCGCCAGCAACTCATGCTTGCCGTAAAAGGTGACTATGCTTGTCGTAAAAGGCGACTAACGGAATCGGGTGGTCAGGCTCGCTGACTTGGTTGATGCATGTCATCGTATCCCAATTGCGTGGATCGATGCTCATGGATTGTCTGGTTCAGACTCGATTATTTAGAGACCGCCGTCATATAGCTGGAATTGTGTTGCGTTAAACAACAGACAAACATTCTAACAGTGAGTGAGTGAGAGAGTGAGTGAGTGAGCTGGGGTCAACACCGCTTTGAACTGTATTTCTGTCACATGTATACCACGCCATGTCCACATGTTCGATGCATGCGTCAGACGTTTACACTTTTCGTGAAGCCCCGGAATACGGGCATGGTACTTATAAACAAGATAACATACTTTGGGCGAATCTGGATCCTGGCGCGCCTAGGGGACACAACTCTGCACACATACTTTCTTTATTGACAAATAGATGAGCGCAAGACGACACGAGAACGACCACTTTCGTCCACGGCGTGTCAACAACGCCTGTTTTATATGCAGTAGTTTCAACTTACTCAATACATGCATTCTTCTGAAGACGTCAGACAACCCGGCGAACACGCTTAACTGTTTGCAAGCCTGAAATGAGAAATTTGTTTGAAAATCGATGAAGTGATTTGATTGGTCAGTGTGTCTGTGATGGAGTATATTGTTGTGCTGAATCAGCTGGACTGGATCTATCTCGTTTCATGTCAACTCTCATATTTCAAACAAAGCAATTTGGATGGTTTACAGTTATATCGACCACATGTGCCATTCACGCAGCAACCAACTTGACTGATTTAACTAAGGCTAAAAAAATAATAATCTTGGTTCTCAGGCACCACCCGAATCCTATTAAAGTCTGCCGCACGTTTTGTTATTATTTCCATTTTCAAAAAAATATAAAAATCCTAATACTTCAACACAATGCACACAAAAAATGAAAATGGAAACAAAAAATAAACGTGCAATGAACTTTATGATGATGTGGGCGGTGCCTGAGAACCAAGACTATTAGTTTTTTTCGCCTAACGTATGCCTAAATGTGATGATGAGGGGGCACACTGCGTTTGGTCTGGCTCCCAAAACGCACAGTAGTGAGTGAGTGACTATGGTTTTACGCCGCTTTTAGCAATATTCCAGCAATATCACGGCGGGGAACACCAGAAATGGGCTTCACACACTGTACCCATGTCGGGAATCGAACCCGGGTCTTCGGCGTGACGAGCTAACGCTTTAACCACTAGGCTACCCGACCGCCCCTCAAAAACGCACAGTAAGTGTACTATATCTACTCAATGGCTCCGCAGCCCCAGGATCCAGTGATTAGTCGGGAAAATGGATACGTGCCGTGAAATAGGAACATTCAAGATCGTATTTTGAAATATGTCATAACCAATCAGAAACAGATTGCTCTGAATGGCTATTATATACCTGTCACGTTGACACTTTTAAGTGTCGCCGATAAGATTCATTCAAAAACAGGAAATTAAGTCGATCCAAGATGTTCGTCAACAATTTCAACGGGTTGTCAATGTCGGAATAGGGCGTATGATGAGTGGTAGACAATCACGACAATACATCATGTGTTTTGATATAGAGCTGACATTTGTTATGTTGTCCCCAGACGGCAGGTATCTCTGTATAGGACAACAGTGCTGACGCGTATACGCCAGTTCCAACCGTTCTCCATTTCCAAGGCACGACGTCAGTACCCCTCCCATCAAGACCGTAGTCTACCCACCCACTCGACTCGTGGAAGAAGCAATCAACGTCTTACTGTCCCCAGTGTGCAATGAACTACACGACACGAAATTGTTGATTTCTTAGGGCCAGCAACCTATGCTTGCCGTAACATGCGACAAACAGGATCTGGGGTCAGTCCAGCTGACTTGGTTGATGTATGTTATCGTATTCCAATTGCATGGATCGATGCTCGTGATGTCAATCACTGGATTGGCAAGTCCAGACTCGATTGTTTACAGACTGTCATCATATAGCTGGAATATTTCAGAGTGCGGCGTTAAACAGCAAACAGACACTATGTTTTAATTACCCGTTTCTTTGTTTGTGTTTTGTTTAAAGCCGCACTCGGCGATCCCGTTGGTAGCCTCTTACGACAAGCATGGTTTGCTAAAGACCTATTCTACCCCGGATCTTCACGGGTCTGACACAATTGGATGGCATGTGTTTCCAAAGTTTCTGTAAATAGTATGTTAGGCCTCTAAGTTTGAGATGATTCCCATCTGAGCTAATCATTTTACTAACGTAAGCTGCTTTAACATCTGACTCTTCCAATACTTTCCAATACTTTCAATGTCCTGTAACCTCAGCATTAGGTCACATGACATTAGTCATGGCATGCTCATTCCGAAGAACTAACGTTACTTCCAATCAATATTAGTTGACCTTGAGAAATTATATTAACGATTAACCTGTCTCTAGAATACCTACATGTAGGATTGTTGGATAGATACCTTGTTTTCTATTCTGAACTTAGGTTGTTATAATGTAGTTTATGCTTCGCTAACTAATATTGAATGCTATCTGCTGTCACATCCCACATGCGAGTTACTAAAGGTATTGTCGAGACACTGTACAGTTGACATTTCGAAAGCGAGGTCTGCATATTTGCCATGTTTTACCTAAATCTTGTCAATCACATTAGTGTCAAAAGAGACAGAAAATTCAAGGATATAAATGATTTCATTGGATTTTTCAAAAAGGGCAACACCAGGTTTGTTTGCCTGGATACGTCTGAGGCTGTATAAGGGCCTATTCCAAAGAATTATGTATTTATCATTTTCCATGACGCCCTCTACCGGGTCGTACCATGGGTGACCTCTGTGTCAAAACCAAAAGCATGACGAAGACGATAATAAAATGATCGAGCCATTCCATCATGTCACTTAAGATACTATGTTTGTCCCAAAGCTGGGCATCCACATTATTATTATTATTATTATTATTATTATTATTATTATTATTATTATTACCTGTAGTAATGCCCCCGCCTTCTTCACGTGTAGTTTCAGGCCCGCCTTGCTGGTGAAGTAGCCTGTCCAGTAGCCGTTGTCCACGGCGTACGGAAAGAAGTCGTCTGTCTTGTTGGTCCACGTTACCCTTTCCTTGTTGACGCTGTTGATGTAGCAGGATGGGGTGGAGTAGAGCAGGTTGATTTTGCTACCTTGCTGTTGCTGGAACGATGTCAGGATACATGTACGTTTAGCATCCAGTTGGGTGGCTGGTTAATGTGTGAGACTGCCCAGCGCCATAAACTGGAATGTTTACAATTGTTTACAAATGTAGTGACATATTTCCTCTTTCAACGAAGTCATTGGCTAACCTTAGATGCAGATGATTAACAGATATTTACCCTGGCGTTTATCCTGTCGATGAGTTTGTCCAGATTCTCAAACCACTCTCCAGCGTTCCTGAAACCAAAGTCGCTACCCATTGGGATCATGACGTGGTTTGTTTTAAACGAATTTCTCTGCAACAAAAGATTATTGTTTAGTCTTAACCATCAATACACGGCTTTATTAACCAAAACAACATATATTGGGTAGGTGTGTGTGTGTGTGTGTGTGTGGGGGGGGGGGGGGGACTTTGTTTTATTTACTACTACTAACCAGTGATATATGGGCCATGCAAGGGGTCATGCCAAACCACATCGTTTGTGTATAAACCGTTTGTAACAAGGTTTCCACGATGGAGAAACATATCTCACAAGCACACTGTATAAATATATCCATATAAATATTACATGTTTCCATACAGGGGTGTAGCCGATTCCAATTTAGCTTTCTCGGTTATTTCAGTTTGGCGGAAACAATTTTCAAAGATCGAGGTTAAGACTATAAAATGGAAAGGAGATGGAAAACTGTCCCTTGCAGGCAAATGTGTATTATTTCCAGTACTTTCTGCACAGTAAAGAAATTGAAATGCATGGCTTATTTAACGCCTACCATGTCTAAATGCTAGATGACCTGCCTTATATAGCGCAGTGCACTGACGTGCGAGGACCAAATGGGATTTGCGCTCTCCATCAAACTAAACATCGCAATGATGAATTGAAATCATATACTAGTACGTACAGTTAGTTTATTAAATGTTCCATTTTATGTCCCATTTTATTTAATGACGGTGCTACTCAAGTTTTTGGAAAAGTGGAAATATTGGTGCCTCAGTGTAGTCAGTCATCAATGATCGAGTTATGGTCATCAGATTTACTGGGCCGATGTAATCAAGTAATGTAATTCTTGCTCATATTCAATTTAAAAAATAACCCATTTGTAATTGTTCACCTAAATCGTGTGAGTATTACTGCAGTATGGAACTTAAACCAAGTTTGTTAGTCTTGGACGTGCATGACTTCCCTATGCATATATAATATTTACGAATCAACAGTGGTATGTATAAATTTGTGGCGTCTCATACATTTAAGAGACTTGTTGGTTGTCAGACTCTAGTATACTTTTTTAACCTCACCAGACAGTATGAGACGACTGACTTTATACACTCACCTCTCTACTAGATGGCCATCTCCCAATGGTCTTGAGAATAACTGTTCATTTCAAATGGAAATACCACGACCAACTCAACCGTACGGTATGTTGTACGGAATGTTAGATTGTTGGACAAGTAAATTGTCGTATTAAAAATTGAAGTGATATTATCTTTATGCAGATTGGTACCCATAATTTATCTGAAGTCTCTCCTTTACCTCAATGAAGTGATACAGTGGAATCATAGATGATAAGATTGTTGAGGTTTAATTTAATAGTTGTACATATTTATCGTTATTATGCGAGATGGCAATCTCGTAATTGTAATGATCCAGGATTTAAGATAAGGCTACACAATGCTACACAAGCGTCAATATACTGTGCATTTATAGCCCTCAACTATGGATAAGTATAGATTTTGGCAGATAACTTGTCAGAAGAAAGGTTATTGTTTCGTTTATTCCGAAACACAAACATTCATTTGTTGTTACTAAAATAAGTTGTTCGTTTCGTTTTGTCTCTTAAATTTACCTGCTTTTCAATCTCGTCCAGGAACGTTTGCAAATCCATGTTATCCTGGAATCAAAGCAAAATAGTTCAAGCATGGCAGTGTGTAAAACAACTCTCACTCTCTCTCTCTGTTTCTCTCTCACACTCTTTCACTCACTCTCTCTGTTTCCCTCTCTCACTCAATCTCTCTGGTTCCCACTCTCAGTCTCTTTGTTTCTCTCTCACACTCTTTCACTCACTCTCTCTGTTTCCATCTCACACTTTTTCACCCATTCTCTCTGTTTCCTTCTTTCACTCTCTCTCTCTGTTTACCTCTCTCAATCACTCTGTTTCCCTCTCTCATTCACTCTCTGTTTCCCTCTCACTCATTCTCTGTTTCCCTCTTTCACTCATTCTCTGTTTCCCTCTCTCACTCACTCTCTCTGTTTCCCTCTTTCACTCACTCTCTCTGTTTCCCTCTTTCACTCACTCTCTCTGTTTCCTCTCTCTCTCACTCTCTCTCTGTTTCCCTCTCTAACTCTCTCTGTTCCCCTCTTACTCTCTCTGTTTCCCTCTCTCACTCATTCTGTTTCCCTCTCTCATTCACTCTCTCTGTTTCCCTCTCTCACTCACTCTCTCTGTTTCCCTCTTTCACTCACTCTCTCTGTTTCCTCTCTCTCTCACTCTCTCTCTGTTTCCCTCTCTAACTCTCTCTGTTTCCCTCTCTCATTCACTCTCTCTGTTTCCCTCTCTCATTCACTCTCTCTGTTTCCCTCTTTCACTCACTCTCTTTTTCCCTCTCTCATTCACTCTCTCTGTTTCCCTCTTTCACTCACTCTCTCTGTTTCCCTCTTTCACTCACTCTCTCTTTTTCCCTCTTTCACTCACTCTCTTTTTCCCTCTCTCATTCACTCTCTCTGTTTCCCTCTCTCATTCACTCTCTCTGTTTCCCTCTCTCATTCACTCTCTCTGTTTCCCTCTTTCACTCACTCTCTTTTTCCCTCTCTCATTCACTCTCTCTGTTTCCCTCTTTCACTCACTCTCTCTGTTTCCCTCTTTCACTCACTCTCTTTTTCCCTCTCTCATTCACTCTCTCTGTTTCCCTCTCTCACTCACTCTCTCTGTTTCCCTCTTTCACTCACTCTGTTTCCCTCTTTCACTCACACTCTCTGTTTCCCTCTTTCACTCACTCTCTGTTTCCCTCTATAACTCACTCTCTCTGTTTCCCCTCTCTCACTCTCTCTGTTTCCCTCTCTCACTCATTCTCTGTTTCCCTCTCTCATTCACTCATCCACGATCAGCGTGTCCATAAACATCTAAGGGACGCAACTCACCAGTCTGTCTTCCTTCCAGCCGTCCATGACGTAACCTTTCGGGGCGTAGTAGCCCCCGGAGATGTGAGTGAAGAGAGACCCCTTGTCACCTGTAGACCAGACAATGCTATAAAAGTGGTATGACAGCACAATACACAATACCCCTCACACTGCAAAATCTACTTGATTGTTTATTGTTAAACGCCGCAGTCAGCAGTTTTCCAGTTCTGTGACGGCGATTTGTAAATAATCTAGTCTGGGCCAGACAATCCTATAATTAATACCAACAAACAGTGATCCACTCACAGGATAAAATAACATGCAAAGTATATCATGTAGGCCAAATAATATTATAAGTTGTATAAATTTATGCGTCCCGCGTAAGGCTTTATATCACAAACCGGAGGTGGCGGTCGGGTAGCCTAGTGGTTAAAGCGTTCGCTCGTCACGCCGAAGACAATGTGTTCGAATCCCGACATGGGTACAATGTGGAAGCCCATTTCTGGTGTCCCCCGCCGTGATATTGCTGGAATATTGCTAAAAGCGGCGAAAAAGCGAATTCACTCAGTCACAAACCAGAGGCATGTTTAACCGATATGTTTAAATGTGAGATTATAAAAGAATTAACACAAATTCAAAATTGATAGCTGTTCTGAAAAAAGACTGCAGCACATTGTGACTAATAAATCGACACGTTAAGTGCAGGCCATGATGACCCATACAAATTTGAAACTACGAGCCCAACCCGAAATTTGCCTGCCACGGGCTTTTGGGCAGGTGCTTCAAGCATGTTAAGTTTCAGCTTAATTGGTCAAGAGGTTTCTGAGGAGATGATATTCACAGAGCCTAGATTACATTTGGAGAAAATTTAAGATCATCGTCAAACCACTACATTCGCGCTTCAGCCCGGAATCTGTTTCATGACTCATACTCATTGACATGTCATGAGAGTCATGGATTTAACGCCACTTTGTAGAGTAGTCATACATATCATCGATATAAAAAAACCTTGCTCCCTCATACAGTACTGTGATCATAAAACAAACATTAATATCTTCCCGGTCAAGATGAGCCGACTACTCTAAAGCCTCATAAGGCGCGAATACATTCCTGTGACCGCAACTGAGATGGACGTACGTGAAATGTACATTACTATATAATCTGGGGATGAGACGAGGGTGAGGCATCTATACAAGTCTGGAGATGAGGAAGGGGGCGTGGCATCTATACAAGTCTGGGCATAAGGAATGCGGCGTGGCATCTATATAAGTCTGGGGATGAGAAGGGGCTGTAGCTTATATGCAAGTCTGGGGATGACGTGGGGGAGTGGCGTCTATACGCCTAGGGATTAGGAAGGGGATGTGGCATCTATACAAGTCTGAGAAAGAGGAGGGAGTGTGGCGTCTATACAAGTCTGGGAATAAGGAGGGAGTGTGGCGACTATACAAGTCTGGGAATAAGGAGGGAGTGTGGCATCTATACAAGTCTGGAAATAAGGAGGGAGTGTGACATCTATTCAAGTCTGGGAATAAGGAGTGAGTGTGGCGTCTATACAAGTCTGGGAATAAGGAGTGAGTGTGGCATCTATTCAAGTTTAGGAATAAGGAGGGACGTCTCACCAAGGTTATCCGGACTACTTTGCCACACCAGCTCCCGTGTTTTGCTTTGCGTTCGGGCAGCGATGTCTTGATAGTCAATGCGGCCAAGTACAATAGCATCGAAACCCATCTGTAACATAAACATACGAATCAGTCGATTGAACCAGCCTTTACTGAGTGTTCTGTAAAATACACCCACTCAACGGGTATAACACTAAATATGTTGAGAGGATACACATGTATCGATGGATCTGTGTTTCTTTTCTTCAGAACAATTAAAAAAACATTCTGAGATTGTCATATTCCACCTCATTAACACATGCAATGAAAGTCGGAAGATCCGTGTGTACCAGGCAAAAAAATCACGTTTTCACTCTTGGATGATCATCTTTAGATGTGAATTGAAAAAAGGTAAAGAGCAGTTATTTTAATAATCCACAGTGGATGGTTGTATTTGTGAAAACAAAATATTTTTTTACCCATAAAATGCTCCTCGCAGATCATAAGTTCACTAGGGACAAATAACAGATCATCTACGGTTTCTCTTAGTCACTGAAGCCGAATCCCTACATCACTAATCACAATCAGAGGGGGCCAGTGTCCAATTGCGGACTGAAGCTGTGCAGTGTCATGAAACCCAGCCATACAACACCCCAGGCTTTAGCCAAATGGGTGGATTATTCACTTATACTAGGTAGAAGAAAGCTGACCAGATGTAGCGTGACCTTCAGCCTTAATCCAGCATAGCTGGCCAGAAAGTTATTACAAGAACAAATTGTCTCGAAAAAAAAGCTTAGACCCTCATACCCGAGCACCTCTCACAGTTATTGGATAGACGGACGTGGTCTGTGTTTTCTTGTATTCTAGGGCAGTATATATATTTTCGTTAATATATGTGGGTCCTTGGTTATGACCAGAATAGCATCACACTGTCTAGGTAGGCTTTGGCAAACATGATATTAGTGTCGTTAAATTGACAAAGATTGGGAGACTAGCATCTCATGGATGGGCTGAAATTACACTATGTAAACTGAGAATGTCAGTATCAAACACGTTGGTGATAGACATAGATGAAATTCCAACACGCACACTAATTTCAACTAATGTGTAATGCTCACTGTTTACTGATCGTCGGAAACAAACAGTCTGTTGTTGATATTGTCTGTAGATATACTTTTACACATACCTGTAAATTTACCTTTACCTACATCTGTGCTGTACACATAACTGTAAATCTACCTTTACATACACCTGTACACAGACATGTAAATTTAACTTTACCTACACCTGTATACATAACTGTAATTTTACCTTTACATTCACCTGTACACATAATTGTAAATTTACCTTCACCTACACATGTACACACACCTGTAAATTTACCTTTACATACACCTGTACACATTACTGTAAATGTATCTATACGCCTGTACACATAACTGTAAATCTACCTTTACCTACACCTGAACACATAACGGTAAATCTACCTTTACCTACACCTGTACACATAACTGTAATTTTGCATTCACCTGTAAACATAACTGTAAGGGGCGGTCGGGTAGCCTAGTGGTTAAAGCGTTCGCTCGTCACGCCGAAGACCCGGGTTCGATTCCCGACATGGGTACAATGTGGAAGCCCATTTCTGGTGTCCCCCGCCGTGATATTGCTGGAATATTGCTAAAAGCGGCGTAAAACCATACTCACTCACTCACTTACATAATTGTAAATCTACCTTTACATACACCTGTTCACATAACTGTAAATTTACCTTTACATACACCTGTTCACATAACTGTACATATCTACCTTTACCTACACCTGTACACATAACTGTAAATCTACCTTTACCTACACCTGTTCACATAACTGTATATCTACCTTTACCTACACCTGTTCACATAACTGTATATCTCTACCTTTACCTACACCTGTTCACAAAACTGTATATCTACCGTTACCTACACCTGTTCACTTAACTTTATATTTACCTTTACCTACACCTGTACACATTACTGTATATCTACCTTTACCTACACCTGTTCACATAACTGTACATCTCTACCTTTACCTACATCTGTTCACATAATTGTATATCTCTACCTTTACCTACACCTGTACACATTACTGTATATCTACCTTTACCTACACCTGTTCACATAACTGTACATCTCTACCTTTACCTACACCTGTTCACATAACTGTACATCTCTACCTTTACCTACACCTGTTCACATAATTGTATATCTCTACCTTTACATACACCTGTTCACATAACTGTATATCTCTACCTTTACCTACACCTGTACACATTATTGTTGATTTACCTTTACCTACACCTGTTCACATAACTGTATATCTCTACCTTTACCTACACCTGTTCACATAACTGTATATCTACCTTTAACTACACTTGTTCACATTACTGTTGATTTACCTTTACCTACACCTGTTCACATAACTGTATATCTCTACCTTTACCTACACCTGTTCACATAACTGTATATCTACATTTACGTACACCTGTTCACATTACTGTTGATTTACCTTTACCTACACCTGTTCACATAACTGTATATCTCTACCTTTACCTACACCTGTTCACATTACTGTATATCTACCTTTACCTACACCTATACACATAACTGTATATCTAACTTTACCTACACCTGTACACATAATTGTAAATCTACCTTAACCTACACTTGTACACATAATTGTAAATCTACCTTTACCTACACTTTTTCACATAACTTTTGATTTACCTTTACATACACCTATACACATACCTGTAAATCTACCTTTACCTACACCTGTACACACACCTGTACAATTACCTGTACATGCACTAGTACAATTATCTGTACAAATACATTGCTCACATGATAGCATGGCACTGCAAGAAGGTTCTTTTACATATTTGGGTTGTGAGTAAAATTGATAATTAGAGAAGAGAGAACTGCCACCTTTTATTTCATGGATTATCGGCCTAACATTTGCATCTCATGTCATGTATTGTTCATTTTGTGACAAAACATCCCATAATTATTAACAAAATCGTTCCTGTAATCCCAACACTGACGAGAGCTTTAACCTCTAAGTGACCTTCGGGAGTTGTTCACCGCGCGATACGTCATGATGACGGTCATCGGTATTTGTTAAGACATACCTGTGCAAATATTGACGAATGTTCTCTAGAATGTCCGAACTGGTCGACATGCCAGGCTACCTTGGACTGGGCACAGGGTCCGAAGTGGCGGTCAATGAAATCAAACCCCAGTGTGTGCTGGTCGATGATGTCGTTGTAGAATGTCGTCGCTGCGTCGCTCATACACCATCCTCCTATGACAATCTCCAGACGCCCTTGAGAGAGATTAACAACGTACTAAGGACCTGTTTACACCGTCAACACTGCTGTAAACACTCCGCAAGTCCAGGCCGTGATGGAATAGTACCCCGCCATCTGGACAAGTACCGTCACTATGGTCTACATATAATGATATTATGAAATAAACATAATCTACAAGTTCAAGAAATTCACTGAATTTTGGCTCAGATGATTGTATTTTGATGCTTGTATATACTGTATGTCTAATTGTGTACGTGTATATGTTTGTCTCTAATGAGAACTACTCAACTAAATTTGACCCGTGAGTGAGTGAGTGAGTTGGATTTAACGCCGCTTTTGACATTATTTCAGTTATAGCACGGTGTGTCAGCTTAATGTGGGAGGAAAGCCAGAAGTGATGCAGGTCTAAGACGCACCCAGGGGACGCAACTCTGCACAGCGAATCGCGGCGCCTTAGATGACTGGGCCACCCGTGCCCCCTTGGCCCGTGAAAATCTAGTGATGTATGAGCTAGCTGCTACAGCACGGCATCGTACCCCTTCCCTCCCCTCACCCAGACACACCACCCCTCCCCTCACCCAAACACCAACACACTCACACCAGCCCCGGACCCGTGAAGATTCCGGGGTAGAATAGGTCTTCAGCAACCCATGCATGCCGTAAAAGACGAGTTTTCTTGTCGTAAGAGGCGACTAACGGAATCGGGTGGTCAGTTCGCTGACTTGGTTGCATGTCATCGTATCCCAATTGCATGGACATATGCTCATGATGTCAATCACTGGATTGTCTGGTCCAGACTCGATTATTTACAGACCGCCATCATATAGCTGGAATATTGCTGAGTGCGGCATTAAACAAGAAAGAAACAAGCTAATGAGAACAGTTAACTGACAAGTTGATGTCAATGAAACACAGTACATGGACTTCTCGAACGGAAGACAAACGACAGTTGACAGTGAGAGCAATGAGCGGTACACAGTTACTGGTGGTCGATGACGTGTATCATGGGACACCCTTCCCAGACGTTCACCACGTTGGTGAAACCCACGACCAAGGTACTGTGCCTACCCACCAACGATCATAATCAGTGTCTGGGATTCGAATCCACAATGGATCCTAACTCATCTACGGGACGTAACTCGCAATACTCTAACACTCAACCCTCTTAAAGGTCGGAATATGAAGACGGAAAATTGACATACTTTGTTTGATGAGTTCCTTGACCTGGGCTTGCGTTTGCTGGTCAATTTCCTTCCACCACATGGACAGGAAGGCCATTTCGATGAAGATGAATTTTCTTTTCGGGTTTTCCAATAGTTCAGGAATAGTCGTATTGAGGACGCAGCGAACACATTCGTGGCCAAAATGGTGGGAATATCCTGGAAGAAAACGCATATCGTTATGTTCGTGCGCCTTAATGTTCTTAAATGGAAATGGGGAAATGAAATTCACTAGGACGCCTGGTGCTCTGGTCGTGGTTGGAGTAGTAGTTGGAGCGGCTGTGTTTGTTGAAGTAGAGGAGTGGAGGTAGTCGTAGTAGTAGTAGTAGTAGTGGTGGTGGAGGTGGTGGAGGTGGTGGTAGTAGCAATAGTAGTATGATCAGCAGCAGTAGTAGTAGTACTAGTAGTAGCAGTAATGGTAGTAGTAGAAATAGTAGTAGAAGAGGTAGTAATAGTTGTAGTAGTAGAGGAGGTAGTAGTATTAGTAGCAATACTAGTAGTAGTTGTTGTAGTAGCAGTAGTTGCTGCAGCAGCAGTAGCAGTAGTGGTAGTAGTAGTAGTAGTTGTAGCAGTAGTAGTAGTAGCAGTGGCAGTTGTTGAAGTTGTGGTAGTAGTAGTAGTGGTTGTAACAGCAGCAGTAGTAGCTTTAGTAGAAGAGGTAGAAGTAGCTGTAGTGGTGGCAATAGTAGTAGTAGATTGGTAATAGTAGCAGCAGTAGTGTAACTTGTAGTAGTCAAGGAGTAGGTTGTTACAGCCCCCGCCAAGGAGCAGAACAACGACGCATGTTTATAAAGCAGTAAAAATGTAAATCAGTAAATTGATCAAAGATGTTTGCCCCGGAATGACCTTCTCGGAGCAGTATATCGCCCACATAAACATCAAGTATGACCCCAATGTGAGTCTCTGTTAACCCGTTTCTATAGACAGGTACATAACATTGCGATAGACAAGAACATATCAAAGTGCTGACCTAAGTGTCGTATGAACTCATTTGTGACATGTTTCAAAAGGTGCGCCGAAGTGTAAACGATACAAATGTCCCGAACTCAGCGTCGTCAGTTTGACTTACCAACCTCCGACTGTACCATCCACGTAAACCAAATCCTATTATAAAAATATGATTCAACACCGTGTAACCAAACCGGCTCCATGTAGACACGGTCATTCACTGGTTTGGGGAGCCGCTGTCGAAGATTTCATTATTACAGCCAACCCAAGCCCTGAGGGTATATATTTGGGACGTCAATTCCACTCTCCCCAAACACGACAATAATACGTGTGTTTTTACACGAATTTCAGAAACGATTTAACATTTCAAACCTGCATTATGTCACAGAATGAAGTGTGTCACAACTCTGTCATATCACAATCTATGGGTTATTTCTCAAATAGTTGATGAAGTCGTTAAGGGGCGAGCATCAGGATGACTGAAAATAGCTGTCACTGCTTTATAGCCATGTGTAGCCAAACATGTTTGTGTCTTTGTCTCATGGGTTTGGTCTTGAGACAATGACAGAAGACCTATGGGATGTTTTCGCACAAACAAATGCCACTTAGCATACGTTTCAAGAAACTCTATTTCAAAATTGGTTTCGGTCTTAATTAAGATCAATGGCCTATTAGCAACGAAAAACGAAAGTGCGTCGGGTTTTTAAGTGCGTCGTTGTTTTCAAAGCATTTAATTAAATAACACTTAACAGTCTCGAAAAACAACACTGCGCGTTGACGACGTTTTTGAGTCAGTCTTTGATGTTTTCTTTCCACAATGACCAAGACGAATTCGTGAGAGAATGATTTCATCACGTCTTTCGGTTCGGTGGTCTCCATATGTTTTACGTATTACCATCTTCAAAAGACATCCGTCGTCGTATATTTTTACGAACGTGTTCTTATGATTGCATGCGTGGTGATTGATCACTGCACCAGCGTTAACAGATCGCGGAAGATGATGGCGAGACAGCGGTGAGTTAAACGACACATTGTTTCAGTTTTATCACGGCGTGGCACCTTCGAATAGGAGCACCCCTTGGGGACACCGGGTCACAAATGACCCCCAGACCTTGCTGGTCGTATGAAGGTCACTTGGTTGATTCCGTGACAACGTGTGTACAGGTGTTCATGATATCACTCACTGGTGTGTCCAGATTCGATTGTGTAATGTCGCAGTTATACAGCTAGATATGAATACGGCATTTACAATAAACAAACAGACAGACAGACAGACAGACAGACAGAGAGACGGGCAGGCAGGGAGACACACAGACAGACAGACAAATAAACTGACAGACAGGCAGGCAAACAGACAGACAGACAGACAGGCAGACAGACAGACAGACAGACAATCAAATAAACTGAGAGACAGGCAGACAGACAGACAGACAGACAGACAGACAGACAGACAGACAGACAGACAGACCATGTGGGGGGAGATACCAATGAGATTCAGACCCGAGATTGTTACTATGTGCTTGCTTATGAGCAAGGAAAAAAGGGGGCGGTCGGGTAGCCCAGTGGTTAAGGCGTTCTCTTGTCACGCCGAAGACCCGGGTTCGATTCCCGACATGGGTACAATGTGTGAAGCCAATTTCTGGTGACCCCGCCGTGATATTGCTGGAATATTGCTGAAAGCGGCGTAAAACTCACTCGTTCACTCAGACCAGAGATTTGACCAATTTGGATAAAAAACCGGATCCATACACGATTGAGGAACGTAATACTGTACTTGTGTTTAGTCAGTCCGGGGTTTATTAATCAGCATTGAATACAGGTGCGTAAACCTAACAGTACTCCACCTGTTGTTATCACCGTGAAGATCCGGGGTAGAGTAGGTCTTCAGCAACCCATGCTTGCCGTAAATGGCGACTATCCTTGTCGTAAGAGGCGACTAACGGGATCGGGTGGTCAGGCTTGCTGACTTGGTTGAAGCATGTCATTGTATCCCAATTTCGTGGATCGATGCTCATGATGTCAATCACTGGATTGTCTGGTCTAGACTCGATTATTGACAGAATGACAGCTGGAATATTGCTGAGTGCGGCGTTAAACAACAAACAAACTAACCATCTGCTGCTATCCCCTTTACCCCGCCTGTTGCTATCCCCGGTACTCCCACTGATTGATATCCCCGGTACTCCCACTGATTGATATCCCCAGTACTCCCACTGATTGATATCCCCGGTACCCCCACCTGTTGCTATCCCCGGTACTCCCACTGATTGATATCCCCGGTACCCCCACTGATTGATATCCCCGGTACTCCCACTGATTGATATCCCCGGTACTCCCACTGATTGATATCCCCGGTACCCCCACCTGTTGCTATCCCCAGTACTCCCGTCTATTGATATCCCCAGTACTCCCACCTGTTGTGATCCCCAGTACTCCCGTCTATTGATATCCCCGGTACCCCACATGTTGTTATCCCCGGTACCCCCACCTGTTGTGATCCCCAGTACTCCCGTCTATTGATATCCCCGGTACCCCACATGTTGTTATCCCCGGTACCCCCACCTGTTGCTATCCCCAGTACTCCCGTCTATTGATATCCCCGGTACCCCCACCTGTTGTGATCCCCAGTACTCCCGTCTATTGATATTCCCGGTACCCCACATGTTGTTATCCCCGGTACCCCCACCTGTTGCTATCCCCAGTACTCCCGTCTATTGATATTCCCGGTACCCCCCACCTGTTGCTATCCCCAGTACTCCCGTCTATTGATATCCCCGGTACCCCCACCTGTTGTGATCCCCAGTACTCCCGTCTATTGATATCCCCGGTACCCCCACCTGTTGTGATCCCCAGTACTCCCGTCTATTGATATCCCCGGTACCCCCACCTGTTGTGATCCCCAGTACTCCCGTCTATTGATATTCCCGGTACCCCACATGTTGTTAACCCCGGTACCCCCACCTGTTGCTATCCCCAGTACTCCCGTCTATTGATATCCCCGGTACCCCCACCTGTTGTGATCCCCAGTACTCCCGTCTATTGATATCCCCGGTACTCCCATCTGTTGTTATCCCCAGTACTCCCGTCTATTGATATTCCCGGTACTCCCGTCTATTGATATCCCCAGTACTCCCACATGTTGTTATCCCCAGTACTCCCATCTGTTGTTATCCCCAGTACTCCCGTCTATTGATATCCCCAGTACTCCCGTCTATTGATATTCCCGGTACCCCACATGTTGTTATCCCTGGTACCCCCACCTGTTGTGATCCCCAGTACTCCCGTCTATTGATATCCCCAGTACTCCCGTCTATTGATATTCCCGGTACCCCACATGTTGTTATCCCCGGTACCCCCACCTGTTGTGATCCCCAGTACTCCCACCTGTCGTTATCCCCGGTACTCCCACCTGTCGTTATCCCCGGTACCCCCACCTGTTGTGATCCCCGGTACTCCCACCTGTCGTTATCCCCGGTACCCCCACCTGTTGCTATCCCCGGTACTCCCGTCTATTGATATCCCCGGTACTCCCACATGTTGTTATCCCCGGTACTCCCATCTGTTGTTATCCCCAGTACCCCCACCTGTTGTGATCCCCGGTACTCCCGTCTATTGATATCCCCTGTACCCCACATGTTGTTATCCCCGGTACTCCCGTCTATTGATATCCCCAGTACCCCACATGTTGTTATCCCCGGTACTCCCGTCTATTGATATCCCCAGTACCCCCACCTGTTGTGATCCCCGGTACTCCCGTCTATTGATATCCCCAGTACCCCACATGTTGTTATCCCCGGTACCCCCACCTGTTGCTATCCCCGGTACTCCCGTCTATTGATATCCCCGGTACCCCCACCTGTTGTGATCCCCGGTACTCCCACCTGTCGTTATCCCCGGTACCCCCACCTGTCGTTATCCCCGGTACCCCCACCTGTTGTGATCCCCAGTACTCCCACCTGTCGTTATCCCCGGTACTCCCACCTGTCGTTATCCCCGGTACCCCCACCTGTTGTGATCCCCGGTACTCCCACCTGTCGTTATCCCCGGTACCCCCACCTGTTGCTATCCCCGGTACTCCCGTCTATTGATATCCCCGGTACCCCCACATGTTGTTATCCCCGGTACTCCCACAT
This sequence comes from Haliotis cracherodii, assembly GCF_022045235.1. NCBI lineage: Eukaryota > Metazoa > Mollusca > Gastropoda > Lepetellida > Haliotidae > Haliotis > Haliotis cracherodii. The sequence goes on along the minus strand of NW_027266275.1, from coordinate 62,483,074 downwards.
GTTGTTATCCCCGGTACTCCCATCTGTTGTTATCCCTGGTACCCCACATGTTGTTATCCCTGGTACCCCACCTGTTGTGATCCCCAGTACTCCCGTCTATTGATATCCCCAGTACCCCACCTGTTGTTATCCCCGGTACTCCCGTCTATTGATATCCCCAGTACTCCCGTCTATTGATATCCCCGGTACTCCCGTCTATTGATATCCCCAGTACTCCCGTCTATTGATATCCCCGGTACTCCCACATGTTGTTATCCCTGGTACCCCACATGTTGTTATCCCCAGTACTCCCACATGTTGTTATCCCCGGTACTCCCACATGTTGTTATCCCCGGTACTCCCACCTGTTGCTATCCCCAGTACTCCCGTCTATTGATATCCCCAGTACTCCCACATGTTGTTATCCCCGGTACTCCCATCTGTTGTTATCCCCAGTACCCCCACCTGTTGCTATCCCCAGTACTCCCGTCTATTGATATCCCCAGTACTCCCACATGTTGTTATCCCCGGGAGCTTATTGGGTTCACACAACTGTCACAGTTCACGACAATCCACAGTTCAAGCTACTGTAAACAGCTGTCGCGATGTGTTTCAGCCCTCCTTTCCCACGGTGTCCCATGTTTAGAATTTAGAATGGGTGGCAAAAACTCAACGTGACATTCTTACATTGTTCTGACATGATATTACGTTTATCGCGAGATCCTGCACAGAAATCGTTCGTTCATCTTTAAAAAAATCAGAAAATCTGTTATTACGGTGTTTGGAACGTTCATCAGATAAATAATAACGAAATGAAATATAGTCATGGTTATAAGCGATAAGTCAGTGAAAATATTAGACTAGCTGTACTAGTAACTGGTCATTGTGATAAAGGGCTTATGGCGTGGGAACCGAATGATCCATGTATGTATAACCACATTTCTATGCCTTCTTTCTTGGTTGTGTCGTCTAAAATCACTTTACTCCCTTAATGCCTAGAATTTGTCACTTTAAGATGACACAAATCACCATTTAAAAACGCACCTCTAACAGTTATAATCAAGAGAATGTTTTTTTACTGTAATAAATGTCAGTAGTGTTTCAGAGCATACCTGTTGTCATTGCTAAAAAACTTACATCTAAAAGTTGTAATCAAGATAATGTCTTTTTACTGTAATATATAAATGTCAGCAGAGTGTCAGAGTGTCCCTGTTAGCATTGCTTCGTAATGCAGCGTGAACATGTCTTGTCATTGACGTGCATATCATGCCTGCCACTTGCATACAGTACTTAATCACTGCATAATTGCATGGCGCTATGTATTTTTTTGTATTTATTACTTAATAAAACATACAGCTGTATTACACATTGTGAAATACCAAAACGAGTGCTTATGTACGCTTAGAAAAATATTGAAACCTCTCAACAACCCTTAGCTTATTGCGTGTGGAGATGATAGCTCACTGAGAGGAGCTTATGCACGACTCGATGACCCTAGCAACCTTGTTGCTAGGCTGACGTCACATGACATTGTTTCGACGATTTATCTTGCAACTAAATTCCACAAATTACGTCATCGGGTATTGTGACGTGAATGTAAACTTTGTGGTGCAGGACCCCGTTCCACAAGGCGATCGCACCGTAGCGCAACGACAGTCGTTAATCTAAGTTAAAGTATGTGAGTTGCGATAACCTTAGCGCTACGATAACTTTGTGGAACGGAGGCCTGAATTTTAAAGGTAGACCGTTGTATGGTATTAGACTCATACGTTTCAACTTTTGAAGAATTATTCTGTTAAACTCAATTGGGTTATGCCGTGGATCGCATAGGTGTCAGGTTATTCACACTCAACAGTATAATTCAAAAAACGTTATAAATGGCAAGTAATACTCGTTTCATAAATTGGTATTACACGGGAGCTCGTTTAGTATCCTTTGTCTCTAAGATGTGTGCATGTACATGTATGTGAGAGAGAAGGTATGCATGTTCCCTTATGTGTCTATGTGTGCCTGTTTAGAATGTGTCTTTTCTGTGTCCGTCTCTGTAAATGTATGTGTGTCCGTATGTCCGTGTCCATTACCCCAAATATTCATAAGCCCCACATTTTGAGTGAGTGAGTGAGTGAGTTTGGTTTAACGCCGCTTTTAACAGTATTCCAGTTATATCGCGGCGTGTCAGTTTGATGTGGGAGGAAAGCCCGAAGTGATGCAGGTCTCAGACGTTTACCACTTCGGTGAAACCCACGAGCACAAGTATGGTGCTGACAAACCTAGAAACATAATCGGGGCGAACCGGGATTCGAACCCACAATCATAGGTTTCTGGCGTGCCCAAGGGACGCAACTCTGCACAGCGAATGGCGGCGCCTTAGACGACTGGGCCACCCGTGCCCCCCGTGCCCCCCTCCCACCTACCCACATTTTGAAAGTATATAGAGGATAGAAGTTTTCATGTCATACTATGTTTACGACACGAGTGTCTAAATTCCGGTATTTCCCAGGCGACAGTTCTATTTATTACTGAAGTGGTCTACATACAGAGACGAATTTTACTGTTTTACCTACACGGACAGCAAGTCGCAACATCAGCGGAACCACAATTTGTCGAATGACGTCACAATCTTCAGCTATGACGTCGTTTCTAGTGTGACGTCATTCCGACCTCGAGTCACAATAAGATTCGAATCACATCAACAATGACGTCGGGATGGCCGAAACAATACACTGTTGTCTCGTGACGTGATATGACCCAAGGGCACATATAGAGAATCTCACCAGAGTGTCTTTTGATATCAAATATATCAACACGAGTTGATAAAAGCGGAAAAATTCCGAGGCTTGCCGAGGATTTTGGACACTTTTATCAACGAGTGTTGATATATTTGATATCAAGACACGAGGGTGAGATTTTATTTATCATCCAACATCATTCTTTCAACTTTTTCAATTTGTAGACAGCAATTAGCAGTGTCTTCAGTGTAAAAAGTACTGCAAACAGCTTCAGTAGCAGAGCCATTAGTGATGTCATTTGATTGTGACGTCATGGTAACCAGTGACGTCACAATGGTCTGCAAAGTATTGTGATGTAATTTCATTGCAGCGATATCTACAGTGTAGATATCGCTTGATCTCATCCAAGCGATATCTCCCGTGGGAGACAGGTTTGGGTGATAAATGATTTTTATGAACCCCGATATGTTTTCCCTCTTAGGTTATAAATTCTTTTTGTACCTTTCCTTAATGTTGTTAAATGATTAGCAATGCTTCTACATATATGCATATATCTAAATATACATGATATATATGTCAACGCTATGTAATTAGGAATGAATAAACCTAACCTGACTTAACACCTGGTGTCATCACTGATTTTCTGTGGTCCATTCATATAAATGCCGCCACTTTTTTTCTCCTTTTCACCGCCTCCGTGGTCTAGTGGTAGAGCGTCCGCCCGGAGACGGAAGGTCCGGGGTTCGATTCCCGGCCGCGTCATACCAAGAGACGTTAAAAGATGGTACTTGTTGTTTCCCTGTATGGCACTCGGCATTAAGGGGCTAAAACAAGGACTGGTCCGCCCGGAGTCAGTATACTGTGTCTGAGTGGGGTATTCCTGTTAAACTGCGGCATGGTATCTCAGTGAGCTAGCGCTATAAATCGGCATCAGTCCGGACTAGTAAAGCAGCCACACAAACGCACACATACGCATGCACGTCGCTATATAAGTGCAATAATCTTGAACGCGACGTTAAACCCCATTTCACCTCACCACCACTTTTTCTCCTTTTCTGTCCAATGGAATCTGTTTCGGCGGATAATCGAGACTGGTTATTCTCTGGCGTTGACGTTATATATTATATTGACTAACACTTGTTAATGTTACTATTGTCCAAGTGGATACTCCAAAGCAGTATTCTGCCTTTCCATTATAATAAAATTCCTTTAACTATTCGCAACCAACTTGAAAGGATATATAATACACCGGGTAATCGAGCATTTTTCTTATGATGCATGAGACACGTGCCGACCTACTGATGACGTCAATCCAGTGAAATCACTCTCACTTGTCTTTGTTGTTAGCCGAAGCTGTGCTTGTTTTACGTAATGTGTTGACAGATGTACCTACCGGACCCTACGCTCTTCTCCCCCGTGTAGTACTGATCCATTGTCTTCAACCAGCCAACGTCGTCGTGGGAATGTGCGACGATGTGCACGTTGAGCATGTCGTCTCGTACTGGATTACATAGCTGGAAGTAGATAAGCCTCGGGATTAATTTACACTTGAGTATATTACCGAATCACATGTCACCGTGTACTCGTAGGGGTATTAATGGATTAATGGGCGTTATAACACACGTGTTCCTTTGCTCTCTCTCTCTCTCTCTCTCTCTCTCTCTCTCTCTCTCTCTCTCTCTCTCTCTCTCTCTCTCTCTCTCTCTCTCGTGACAGATGTGACGTGTCTCTCACATATGTGACCGATGTGACGTGTCTCTCACACACGAGACAGACGTGGCGTGTCTCTCACACATGTGAACAATGTGACGTGTCTCTCTTACATGTGACCGATGTGACGTGTCTCTCACGCATGTGACCAATGTAAAGTGTCTCTCCCACATCGTAAGTCCACATGTCACATCAGCTCGTTTGTTCTGTAACACTGTGATAACCAATGCAGTTTGTGATCTCATAAAGTGATATAATCGGTTTAACCAACTGTTCTCAGTTCACATAAAGCGTTGAATGCACAAAATACCAGCCCCCGAGAGTAGTGTGTTGAAGACACAATAGCCTGCAGCAGACGCAATAGACTCACTTGACACCCAGACACATGTGTCCATTTAGACGTAATGCGTATATTCAGTCCAACTAAAACAATTTTAGCCATCTCATCAAGATGTCTGGTATATAAGTGAAACCTTATATTCTTAATGGACAGACGACGGCAGAGGGAGACCTTCGGCTATTCGAGACGACCCTTCTCCAGATTACAACGTGACTTGTGTACTTCTTAATTTGCCCTGCTTGTCACGTTAAGTCTATTTTTAAATCGGCGAATAAGCATTGGAACCAGAGAGATCGATAATATGTTTGTTCGTTTGTGTATTGTTTTACGCCGCACTGAGCAATATTCCACCTATATGACGGCAGTCTGTAAATAATCGGGTCTGCGAATCCAGTGATTGAAATCATGAGCATCGATCAACGAAATTGGGATCGATGACATGCATCAACCAAGTCAGCGAGCCCGATCATATTTTCTTACGACAAACATAGTCGCCTTTTACGGCATGCATGGGTTGCTGAAGTCCTATTCTACCCCGGGTCTTCACGGGTCCGATAATATGAAAATATGTAATAGGCATTGAGTGATGTGAGTGAGTTCGATTTAACATTACTTAAACACTGCGTTTGTTTATATCACACCTTTATATGACAAAGATTGGAAAAGGGTCCTTACCATATATTTGAGCCTGACCACCCGATCCCGTTAGTCGACTCTTACAAGCATAGTCGTGTTGGGTTGCTGAAGACCTATTCTACCCCGGATCTTCACGGGTCGCCTACCATATTTCCTAGTTATTTCGTTACGGTGTAGTATCTGGTCATCCTATATAATCCATATAGAAATTCAGGGACAAAGCAGAAATCCACGACTGTAGAGTGAGTGAGTGAGTGAGTATGGTTTTACGCCGCTTTTAGCAATAGTCCAGCAATATCACGGCGGGGGACACCAGAAATGGGCTTCACACATTGTACCCATGTGGGGAATCGAACCCGGGTCCTCGGCGTGACGAGCGAACGCTTTAACCACTAGGCTACCCGACCGCCCCCACGACTGTAGGAAACAGCGAATAAAATGGGTATCGGTTGGCGCCATTGACGACGCCATATGTCCAGATGCTGCCAAAACAGCGATACTGTTGTAATAATAACAATCACTGTAATTTACTACAATGTTAAGGGGGCACGGGTGGCCCAGTCGTCTAAAGCGCCGCGATTCGCTGTGCACAGTTGCATCCCTTGGGCACGCCAGAAACCTACGTTTGTGGGCTCGAATCCCGGTTCGCCCCGATTATGTTTCTAGGTTGTCAGCACCATACACGTGCTCGTGGGTTTCACCGAAGTGGTAAACGTCTGAGACCTACATCACTTCGGGTTTTCCTCTCACATTAAGCTGACACGCCTCGATATAACTGGAATACTGTTAAAAGCGGCGTTAAACCCAACTCACTCACTCACTACTACAATGTTACTATATCTGACAGTAAACAGCAGCACATCACAGGGTCACCTTCGCTCTTACGTGGTGGTCACAGGTCAAACTGTGGTCTGTCTACGCCATGCACATCAGGCAGACAGGTTAGAAAAAACATGTTGCCTACATTTTAACATACAGTCGAAGAAAATACTTTATTTTCATTAGCGTTTACCAATGTTTGATAAGATCTGCGCTGAAGCTTTCCACGAATCGCGTGTGATAGCCACGCGTTATAGCGGGGGAGTGACTGATGCGTTATAAACAGACTGGCTTTTGATTCGCATCGGCTTTAACATTTTGGTGTATCGTGACTCAAGAATTGCCAAGTGAATTATATTGAAAGAACGTTTTCACATAGCTTCGACAAAGTAACGTTGCCTAGATTAAGATAATTAATACTGTCTATAATTTGAACTGGCGCAATGAAGTTATGAATACTAATAGTCATAATTGTAGTGCTGCATTAATGTGACTGGCATATGATTAATAAAGATTAATTATACCAACCCGTAACCGACAGTTACTGGGGAAACCATTTCCTTAATCATCTACAAACGAGAAACAATTATACCATTATCAGCGCTGGAAGTACTGTAGGCGGAAATATCTGCCCATAACGAATGATACGGTTACAGCTTATATTAGCACCATCTTCCAACAAAGAGAGGCGGGGCTGGTGTGGATGTGTTGGTGTTTGGGGGGGGGGGGGGGGGGGGGGGGGTACGATGCCGTGCTGTAGCAGCTAGGTCATACATCATCATCCCTACGGGGAGATGTGTACTTCAGGTGTGTTCTTTGCCAACATTCTTAAAGAGTTGTCTTCATTCAGAAATACATGCCATAGAAAGCAACATTCATTTTGCTGTAGTTTTACAGTGTTTCCAAATTGGTGAAATCGTTACAGTCATGCGACAGACACATATTCCTTACGTTAACAACGTGGAGACTGACAAACGATCGACTAGTTCATCATTATTACCTACGTACAATATGAATAATGATTCCGTAGTTTTCGATCTTAAATTCCCATTCAAGATTTCATTTTAAGTTTATTCCAAACGTTGTAAATTGAACTTTAAAGCCGTGACTACGACGTGCATGATCTTTTGTCAATGAGAAATTGTCAATAGAGAGGCGCAAGTTTGTGGCATTACCCGGAGGCAATCTCTGATGTGTATGCATTGCACATTCCACAATCAAAAGAAGTATCCTAACATAACGTCATTATAAAACCATTAGCGCTCCAGAAACACATTATCCAACGACAGGGCGATCTTCAAACAGTTAAGAAATGTCAACAATATCGATCGATAAGTATATACTTACATCAGGATTGCAAGTTCCCGTGAACTCTTGCTTTGCCGGCAAATCTCGACTTTGGACATGTCTCAGTGGAATATAAGATTTCCTCACAGATGGACTTCTTGCACCCCAATACATGATGACCAATTGCACCGCGACGACCGGCAACGCTACCCACAGACATCGACGTAGATGAAGACGCATATTGCACTCGCCATCGACACCCAGCAAACCAGTTGTTCCTCTTGGCTCTGCACTGAAACTAGGAACAATTGGCTATAAGCTTTAGCTCAACATAGGTAGTCCTTGGTTATGGGGGTTTTGTCAACAGTATAAACACGGCTTTCCCTTCTCAGCATTGACAGCTAACCGCCCTAATGCTGCCCGAGTGCTGGTTATACAGCCCCGTCACATAAAATCTATTGCCCGCTTAATTGGCCTACAGTAAACCGGTTCCGACTACAGCCCACTAGTCAACCAGCAATAATCTTTTCCGCTGCTTGATGCGCTGTGTATTAATCTAGTATAATGATTCGCCAATTCAATACCTGTTAAAAAAATAATTAGCATTCACGATTATAGCAGAACGACATCAAGAGATATCATTCGAATGACAAGCCTGCTCTGTTTGAATAACTATATTTGAATATGGTGATTATTGATGGAGCTACATTCCAATACCTTAATACGCTAAGTTTAGACCAGTAGATTCGAATATCCTGTTTTTTTACTAATTAAAACACGGCTGTAATGTCACTCTATTGTAACTGGTCTATCATTTTTCACGAATGGACACTTTGGTTGTGAATATATACATACCTACATTATCTGGGCTCAGCGTTTCAATTAATATTGATGTCAATTTTATGGATGTCAATTTCTTTGATATAATAAAGAAGTTGACATCCATAAATTCTCATCTTAATGTGCATCACTTTTAAATGCCTTTTAAAGACTTGATTTCAAATAATGCATTACTGTACACTTGGAATTAATGGAACTTTTTCTCACTCAAGTGAATGATTTCAAAGTTATCGCAAACAAATGTGTCGCAAACGGCATATATTGTAAAGATCAGCCAACTACGTTGCTTGATGCAAGTGCAACACCTGCCGAGAAGAAGCTCCACGTGAATGATGCTCCATATCATATGCAGACTGCAAAAAAAAGTTATCGTTATTTTTTCAAATATTTTCACAAAAGTCTAAAAGTACGGATGTATTAAGTTTGAGAAAGTTGGGATGTTTTTAAAGTCAGTGTGACATCGACACTGCGGAGAACCGCCAGTTTCTTGTCTGTTATTCTTAACGCCATACCATCTGAGAACAAGCACGAAGTTCCTGTGTCCCGTGAAGCTATCTATCGTATCGGGTGTTCCTGTGTTCATTGTGTTTATTATTATTCATGAATTCATGATGAAGCAAACTAACAAACTCTCTGGAATCACAACGATTACGTTTTTAAGCAAATACCGGTCTTTGAAGTTTCAGCGGTCTGTATGTTTTATTATATTTTTGCATTTAGAATATTCTAGTTTGCATATATTTCTTTTTCTGAAATTTCGTATCTTTCTGAGTCACGGTTTTAATGATCGGTTACACATAATCCTATGATTCTTATTCGTAAAACGATGAGCTGGTAAGCTGTGAGTTTGCGAGACTGTGCTTCGGGCAAAAGAATTGAATATTTATTTGTATTGGCAGCGTGGCAGTTAGTGCACATGACATCGGAATACAGAGCGAACTGGAAACAAATTCGGCCGTATGAACCGAGGAGAAACTAAACTAAAAGTGACCGAAGCTATGATTATGGAGATAAGATATTCTATGTGGGTTGTCGTGATTAGCAGGGATACATAACGGCACTGTAGATCGCATGCAATGCGAACGAGGGAAATTGACAGTTCTCCTCGCATTGATATTTACAACGTCACTCATATGTCGGTGTTTCGTCTCTGTTTGTTGTATTTACATATTGTAACCGCATCCCTCCTTAACGTGATAGAGGAACTGGCTTGACAATTAGGTCTTCACGTTAAGGATACGAAACAGTTTGACATATCTACTTATTGAGTTAGTGAAATACGGTTTGCTGCAAGATGATGAATGACGATGATTTGTTTCACATATGAAAAATACAATAATACAACATTCCTACACTTCTACAGGTTTCGGGGGGCGGTGGGGTAGCCGAGTGGTTGAAGCGTTCACTCGTCAAGCCGAATACCCAGGTTCTATTCCCGACATGGGTACAATGTGTGAAGCCCATTTCTAGTGTCCCCGCCGTGATATTGCTGGAATATTGCTAAAAGCGGCGTAAAACCAAACTCACTCTCTCTTCAGGTTTCAATCCTTATTTTCAGTTTAGATAGCTCGTTGACATAGTGGTTCAACCTGAGATAGTGAAGTTCAAAGACAAACGATTTTTAAAGTTATTTTTTGAAGATTATTCAGTGAAGCCCCGTTAATCCGGACAGAAATATCGAGGTGTTCGTTCGTAAAGAAGAGTGTCCGGATAGACGGGATCCAGATTACCAAGGTTTCATTCTACAGATGATAAAAGGTTAAAACATGTTGTTTGATAAATAGGCAAAAATATGAACCACCAAAAACAAAGCGCGTTCTTTATTCAAAGGCCCAGACGATATGACACATTGATATTTGTTTGCAAACAGAACAATACCGTCTAGCCTTAGTATACTATTTGTCAATTTCACCTACTCTGAACATGTGTATTTTTTATGCATTCATGACTGCACGTGTTATGCACGCAGCTGTTCGCTGTTTGATCGTTGATGGTTTTGTGTGCTCTATCCCAATTGGGAAGGACAACAGAAAGAAAATAACATTTAGTTTTCTCCGTGGGGAACGCAACAACATGATATTAGTCTGATTGCATCAAATGTCAGTTATGGCGACCACTGCAGTGCGGCAGCCATCGGAACAGAATATTTGGTGCTATGTTGTAACTCGGATAGCAGAAAGTGTCTGTTAAAGTGAGGGGTGTGTGGAGAGGGAGAGGTTGACGATAAGGATGGAAGCAGTATTGTGATAAAAAGACGAATAAAGTAAAGTATTGTATTTGATCAATTGTTGAGTTTTCTGAAAACGTGACCTGAATCTTAGTGGTCATTGTTGATAACAGTGAGTGAGTGAGTATGGTTTTACGCCGTTTTTAGCAATATTCCAGCAATATCACGGCGGGGGACACCAGAAATGGGCTTCACACATTGTACCCATGTCGGGATTCGAACCCGGGTCTTCGGCGTGACGAGCGAATGCTTTAACCACTAGGCTACCCGACCGCCCCCCATCGTTGATAATACGTAGACGAATCATGATTAATTTTACAATATGTCAGCTTTGGCCTGGCTCACCTGGTGGGTATCGCTGTCTGTACTCCACGCCGACTTTGTTTATTTCAATAGCTGTACTGACAAACGCATCAAGTGGTCTAATTCATCATGGAATAGGGTTTTAATTAATGACTTTCTCAACGAAACCAAACTATATGTCGCATCCGATTTCCAACTAAAAAATTGAATACCTTTTTCTCCAGTCATTGATCATGAGATGACAATCTCTCACTTCATCTACAAGTCTGCGACATTAAGAAACATAGTTATACCATTCATCCAATTAAACCAAAGTCGCATCCGACTGTTGGATACGACACGATACGCTATCAATGTATGCACATGCATTTTGTTGACTCAGCAAACCTGGCAACTTATTCCCATTTCCCCTTAAGCTGATTCATCAAGTTGCAGAACAAATACCTTCAATTATCTATCGAATCCGAGAGTCGCATCCAGTCGCATTCAGACAGTGGTGTATCCGAGCACTGTGACAACTGTTTGGTGAATCACGTGTCTATATCCTGTTGTATCTGATTATTTCCGCTGCCAAGCCATCCCGGGCATTACAAGGAAGAGGGCCCGCTGTCTCTCTGGTATCAAATCATATCAACTTTCATAATTAGACTAAACCATTGTCACATAATTGTGATGAAACATTATGATTATTACACATCGATCGATGCATATTTCATTAGATGAGTGATTTGAAATGCAAGAGGCGTCTAGTTTCCCAATTAGATATCATACCAGCATTGATTTTCTTCTAATGACATAATGCAAAATGAAGTACGAGGGCGTGATAGCGTTTCTACATGCTGAATTTCATGTCACAAATGAGTACTGATGTACACTCCTGACAACATATGTTAAAAAGCGATAAAATATAATTATATATGTAATTACAACATACTTTAGACCCGTGAAGATCCGGGGTAGAATAGGTCTTCAGCAACCCATTCTTGCCATAAAAGGCGACTCTGCTTTTCGTAAGAGGCGACTAACGGGATCGGGTGGTCAGGCTCGCTGACTTGCATTGGTTAATTCATTTACATCGTATCCCAATTGCGTGGATCGATGCTCATGATACCTGGATTGTCTGGTCCAGACTCGATTGTTTACAGACCGTCGTCATATAGCTGGAATATTGCTGAGTACGGCGTTAAACAAACAAACAACATAATATACAACTAGTTGTTTCAAAGATAACCAAAACTGTTTCGATGACAGCGTTAGAAATTGGCACTAGTCCTGTTGTCCTAACCAAACTGCCCAAAAGTAAAGGTATCCTAAGGACTAGTAGAAATTGGCCCATTTTAAGGGTTTTGCTATATGTTATCATTATAAGGACTAGTGGACAAAAGCTGTTAGTTTCTAACCCTGGATGATGCATCTAAAAATATTTGATAACTTTTTAAAATTATGACGGGAAGAACAGAGGCCTAGGCCTCATATTAGGGTCGTGACAATAAACATTTCTCAAATGTGAACTTTGCTTCGGATTTACAGTCTGCGCTTAGCAGATGCATCAAGTCGATACCCCAAGGCTCAGTTTTCCCTCCTCCCTCTTGGCACTAATGGGAAGTATTGAAGACGAGACTTGCGAAACACACGAGCGTACTTCTCCCACCACCAAACCCCCATCTCGACCCCGGGGGAGCCTAATGGTTCACGTGCTGGCTTGTCACGCACTCTGTCTTTGTTCAATGCCAAATGAACGATGCCAAACTGTATGTTCCCCGCCGTGGTGCTAAGGCTCCAGCGCTTTTACAAAAAGAATAATTACAGCGGAACTCACAGCTTCCTGACGTGTTTCGTGTGAACAAAATGCTTAATCTGTGATCTTGTTTCTGGAGACACGTAATCACGCTCGATTCGAAAGGACGCAGTTCCGCCCTGATCAAAGCGGTTCCGTTCTGTTATACATTGGCTGACTCGTTTGATTTTGCAACTGATGATGTCATAGAGAACAACAGAGTATAGCGACGTTGACATATAGACGAGTCATATGCGACCTTCACATATTGTGAGACACGTACGTTTCACCAATTGGTGAGATGACAGCGTACAGTGACCTTGAAATATAATGAGAGATGGCAGTGTGTGGCGACCTTGACATATAGATTAGACACGTGCGTTTCACCAGTGGGTGAGATGGCAGTGTATAGCGACCTTGACATATAGATGAGAGATGGCAGTGTATGGCGACCTTGACATATAGATGAGAGATGGCAGTGTATGGCGACCTTGACGTATAGATGAGAGATGCCAGTGAATAGCGCGACCTTGACGTATAGATGAGAGATGGCAGTGTATGTCGACCTTGACAAATAGATGAGAGATGCCAGTGAATAGCGACCTTGACGTATAGATGAGAGATGGCAGTGTATGGCGACCTTGACATATAGATGAGAGATGGCAGTGTATGGTGACCTTGACGTATAGATGAGAGATGCCAGTGAATAGCGCGACCTTGACATATAGATGAGAGATGGCAGTGTATGTCGACCTTGACAAATAGATGAGAGATGCCAGTGAATAGCGACCTTGACGTATAGATGAGAGATGGCAGTGTATGGCGACCTTGACATATAGATGAGAGATGGCAGTGTATGTCGACCTTGACATATAGATGAGAGATGCCAGTGAATAGCGACCTTGACGTATAGATGAGAGATGCCAGTGAATAGCGACCTTGACGTATAGATGAGAGATGCCAGTGAACAGTGACCTTGACATATAGATGAGAGATGCCAGTGAATAACGACCTTGACATATAGATGAGAGATGGCAGTGAATAGCGACCTTGACATATAGATGAGAGATGGCAGTGAATAGCGACCTTGACATATAGATGAAATATGCCAGTGTATAGCGACCTTGACGTATAGATGAGAGATGCCAGTGAATAGCGCGACCTTGACATATAGATGAGAGATGGCAGTGTATAGCGACCTTGACGTATAGATGAGAGATGGCAGTGTATAGCGACCTTGACGTATAGATGAGAGATGCCAGTGTATAGCGACCTTGACATATAGATGAGAGATGCCAGTGAATAGCGACCTTGACATATAGATGAGAGATGGCAGTGTATAGCGACCTTGACGTATAGATGAGAGATGGCAGTGTATAGCGACCTTGACGTATAGATGAGAGATGCCAGTGAATAACGACCTTGACATATAGATGAGAGATGGCAGTGTATAGCGACCTTGACGTATAGATGAGAGATGCCAGTGTATGGTGACCTTGACGTATAGATGAGAGATGCCAGTGTATAGCGACCTTGACATATAGATGAGAGATGCCAGTGAATAGCGACCTTGACATATAGATGAAAGATGCCAGTGTATAGCGACCTTGACATATAGATAATAAAGGCATATGTACCCTTCACCAGTTAGTGTGCACCAGTAGTATTCACTTTTGCCAAATGGAACACGTGACTTAGCGCTGTTGCCACTGAAATATTACGTATTTTCTAAAAGTAAAAAACGCGGGATTTCGACATTATACATGATGCACGTCCATGATTTGTAAAATTACGCCTCCATTGTCCGAAATCGTGAGACTGCGACAGTGTCCTCTACAGTTTTCCGTACACAACGGGAGATTTACATGCAAAATGATCCCAAATTAGCCAAATAAATGGTCGTGACACGAAATACCATTTCTCGGCTAGAATATCAGAATGATTAACAACTGTGGGACTAATTGATCAGTCATGTTTCTCTCCGTGATGTCTGAATTATACATCAACTGGTTGGAGAGAAAAAGTATGAGGGGAGGGGTCGAGGGGTGGGGGGGGGGGGGTGGGGGGGGGGGGTCACTGTTGACTGTAGTATTTGTAGACATAAGCAAGATCGAATACGTTCTTGCACATCAAAATCATGACACACACAAAGAAAACTTCATTTTCATTTCATGACTATGCAATTGATGTGTTTGTCACTGTTTCCTCTGTGAATGTGTAGACAGCGACTAATGGCTGTTCATACAACTTACATAAAGTGGAAGTGTGCGTGCGTGCGTGCGTGCGTGCGTGCGTGCATGCGATCGTGTGTGTGATGGGAAGGGTGTGTGTGTCGCCAGTAACACTGTCTTAAACCCAGTTGGACGCGAATCAAATAATAACAATGCATGGGTGACATTATCAGCATCAAATCATTTGCAACCTTCAACTTCAAATATACTGAATACATTAAGTAGATATGCATAAAATCATCGAACAAACTATTGTGAATTGAACAAAACTGACCTACGAAAGCATAGGTGGTGATTGATTCAAAGTTACCGGTGCTTGTGAATTTTCACAACATTCCTGTCCAGGGCATGCACACGGCCTGGCCTAACCCGGGGTAGCCAGCTAACTCCAAGACGGGTTTAAGTGGATCACGCTATCCCACAGAATTCATTGACGATTGTCACTTCCAAAGCTTCACACAAGCTATTGTTTCTGCCCCAAAAGCCCACTTTCTTTCGCCTCCTTTCACAACAAGACATTTCTCATCCAAGTGACTCTAATCATCTGGACATTGGCAAGTCATTATGTAGAAGCGGCAGCGGTTCACAGCCATCGAGTCGAAAATAATTTTGTAGCGATGACATAATCTGCCAGGCTTGTTGCTTGAGGCTGAGAACTGTACCATTCCGGCCTTGTTCTGTCGGGGTGTGTTTCTTCTGCTTCAATAGTTGAATGTAGTTGTATTATCATCACCATTAAAAGCATCCTGGGGCAATATTAACATAACAGGCTTACTATTTCTTGACCTGTTGTGTATTGTGTGAACTACTTTCTTGTGTTGTATTGCGAAGAAGGAAATATTTAATGATGAAAAAATGATGTGGAATACGATTTGGTGACAATAAATAAAACAGGCTTGGTATCATGTCATATCCTAGTGGGGGCGGTCGGGTAGCCTAGTGGTTAAAGCGTTCGCTCGTCACGCCGAAGACCCGGGTTCGATTCCCGACATGGGTACAATGTGTGAAGTCCATTTCTGGTGTCCCCCGCCGTGATATTGCTGGAATATTGCTAAAAGCGGCGTAAAACCATACTCACTCACTCACTCACTCATATCCTAGTGAACAAATACAGGTTTATGACATCCTCTGCATGTAAGCCGTGGGGTAAGCCAGTATATTATACTCATGCCCTTCACTGTCAACCCTGACCGTCAACCGCCACCGTCAACCCTCACTGTCAACCAGCACTGTCAAACGACACCGTCAACCCTCACTGTCAACCCTCACTGTCAACCATCACTGTCAACACATACTGTCAACCCTCACTGTCAACCAGCCCTGTCAACCCCCACTGTCAGCCACCACTGTCAGCCACCACTCTCAACCAGCACTGTCAACCCTCACTGTCCACCAGCACCGTCAACCCTCACTGTCAACCCTCACCGTCAACCAGCACCGTCAACCCCCACTGTCAACCCCCACTGTCAACCCTCACTGTCCACCAGCACCGTCAACCCTCACTGTCAACCCTCACCGTCAACCCTCACTGTCAACCAGCACCGTCAACCCTCAGTGTCAACCAGCACCGTCAACCCTCACTGTCAAACAGCACCGTCAACCCTCACTGTCAAACAGCACCGTCAACCCTCACTGTCCACCAGCACCGTCAACACTCACTGTCATCCAGCGCCGTCAACCCTCACTGCCAAACAGCACCGTCAACCCTCACTGCCAAACAGCACCGTCAACCCTCACTGTCCACCAGCACTGTCAACCCTCACTGTCAACCAGCACCGTCAACCCTCACTCTCAATCAGCACTGTCAACCCTCACTCTCAATCAGCACTGTCAACCCCCACCGTCAACCAGCACCGTCAACCCCCACCGTCAACCAGCACCGTCAATCCCACCGACAACCCTCACTGTCCACCACCACTGTCAACCCCCACTGTCAACCCTCACTGTCAACCAGCACTCTCAGCCCTTACGAACAACTCGTGAAGATCCTAGTTAGAATCGTCACCAACCTATGCTTGTCCCAAGGCGACTAACGAGATCGGATGGTCAGGTCCGCTGTCTTGGTTGATGCGTGTCATCGTATCAAAATTGCGTGGATCGATGCTCATGATGTCAATCACTGTTTTTTCTGGTTCAGGTGCGATTATTTACGGACCGCCGGGTTATAACTGAATAGCAGCGTTAAACAACAACAAACAGATACTGTTATGACAGTATGAATAATACACATATATTTCGGTGATTACAGCTTTACGCAATTCGGAATTCATAAGCTGCTTGAGATAGGAGGAGTGCCCACACCGGTCACAAAATTTGACAATTTGGTTTTAATCGGTCGAATCTGGGATTTGTACCCACGACAAGCAAACCTGTAGATAAAACACCATTATCAACGCCCCGACACAGAATGGTCTCAACGCACTGCAAGTGCTGTTATGTGGGCCACGTGCTGACGATGTGAATAATGCAGGCAGTGCAACAACGCTTGACGACACGGAGTCGGGAGACGTGTTCAGCCAGTCGCCTACAGCGTCTACTCGGTCAGCTCACAGTTGTACTCTTTATGATGCAAGCATACGAATACATTGAACTTCAAATACATGCCCTCTGAAGTACAGATATATCTCTCATGTGCAACTTGTATGCCAGTTCCTAGTTCCTAGCTGTTTTCTATGAGGTGAAGCGAAATGGGGTTTAACGTCGCGTCCATGATTATTGCACTTTTAAAGGGACGTGCATGCACGTGTGTGTGTATGTGTGTTTGCGTGCGTGCGTGCGTGCGTGCGTGCGTGCGTGCGTGCGTGCGTGCGTGTGTGTGTGTGTGTGTGTGTGTGTGTGTGTGTGTCTGCTTGTACTAGTCCGGACTAATGCCGATTTGTAGTGCTAGCCCACTGAGATACCATGCCGCAATTTAAGAGGAATACCGTGCTGCCAGACAGGGTAACATCAAGTACCATGTTTTAACGTCTTTTGGTGTGACTATTCTTCTTAGTTGGCAAAAAGGGTGTAATTGAAATAAGTGAATCAGAGGCGAAACAAACGGTTGATATCATGAACAAAATGTGTGGTGTGTGTGTGGAGGGGGGAGAGATCACAGAGCCTGACCACACGATTCCGATCCCAGTCGCCTCTGACAAGATGACACATTTGTAACTGCGGACCGTCTGTCACGGAGTATCCTTCGGGTGAATACATTTGTGAGTGTGAGTGAGTTTGAATTTACGCCGCTTTTAGCAATATTCCAGCAATATCACGGCGGGGGACACCAGAAATGGGCCTCACACATTGTACATGTACCCATGTCGGGAATCGAACCCGGGTCTTCGGCGTGACGAGCGAACGCTTTAACCACTAGGCTATCCGACCGCCCGAATACATTTGTAATCACCTATAAAGGCTATATATGAATGACTGCTGTTTTATGCCACATCGGTCGATATGCAGCTCCATCACAGTATGCAAATACAGTAAACTACGGTTATAACGAACTCAAAGGGACTACTATTTTTAGTTCGTTATAACCGTAGTTCGTTATAAGCATATATACAGCATAACTACAGCAAATAGTCGGGACTAAAAAGTAAGCTCGTTATATCCGTCAGATCGTTATAAGCATGTTCGTTATAACCGTCGTTTACTGTACTTGTTTACAAGCCATTACTTGTTGACAGCATGAACAACGACCAACACCCAGGCCCCGTATAATGATCATGATTCATATTTTGGTTGACCTTCAACAGAACATGAGCTACCGGCGAGGTTTTCCTACACGAAATTCTTCAGAGCACCAAAAGAAGAAATCTTTCAACATCCGTGTTTTTATGATCACATAAATAACTCCTTCACGAAGATCATATGTTTTCGTTAGTCATCCTCGCTCAATGGCATCATTGTCATGGGTGTGCTTAATGTGACCCTGAAAATCTAGAAAACCCTTCTGAAAATTCCCAATTTTCTTTGTGTATCTACATCAGTGGTCGTAACATCAGTAACCAGCCTCGAACGACGCGCAACCTCTCGGCGGCGAACTCCACCACACAAACGACATCAGTCTGCAAACGACTCATGCGGAGTATGCCTTTTCTTCCCACCACGATAGATTTAACCAGTCATTGAAAGAGCCTGAATATACCACGAAAGATGAAGTGATCATCAATAAGTCCGCTGTGGAGCTTTTGGACGTCAATTTATGTGTAGCTTAAACTTCAATCAATTGGCTGTTGAAAGTGCATTTTTTCTGACGTAAACGTCTCAATGACAACCCTCTTATTCGCGTTCTACAATTAAAGATATACGTCTGATGAGAAAATGTCCGTCAGAGATATCCTTCATCATACTACATGAGAGTGAAGGAATCAATAACTAATCAAACATGACGTGTACACGGGCTATGCTATGTAGATACGGACAGTATATTGAACCAAACACGACAGAACTCGAAAATGATACCCTTGACCCCCATTTTGGCCATGACCTTATTTCTTTAATTCTCTCCACATCTTGATCCGTAAACGTTTGAATGATGTTTAATGCGTTTTCGCCGAAATATCAGCGCAATTCCTAGTGCAGAGTTGCGTCCCTTAGGAGTGCCAGAAACTTAAGATCCCGGTTCAATTTGATTATATTTCTCGGTATGTCCACATCATTTCCGTGCTCTTGGCTTTAAACGTTTAAGACCTGCTTCACCTCTTGTTATCATCGCGCATCTGGCTGTGATAATGAAATACTGTTCAAAGAGGCGTGAAACTCACTCACTGACATTATTTTTGAACCAGGGGACTATATAACTGTTTGTACACCAGTTGTGAAGGCCCTTCTAATATGCAGCGGGGGCACGGATGGCCCAGTCGTCTAAGGCGCCGCGAGTTGCGTCCCTTGGCACGCCAGAAACCTATGGTTGTGGGTTCGAATCCCGGTTCGCCCCGATTATGTTTCTAGGTTTGTCAGCACCATACCCGTGCTCGTGGGTTTTACAGAAGTGGTAAACGTCTGAGACCCCTCCCAGATTAAGCTTATACGCCGTGATATAACTGGAATAATGTTAAAAGCTGCGTTAAACCCAACTCAATCCCTCACTCTAATATGCAGCACACTCTTGATTTAAATTACTTGAAGGAGATCCCGAAACGTAATATTCAACAACAGATCATCCACCCAACAAACACTGACAAAATGTTCAGAATGCATCGTCGCTTTGTTGTTGAAGTTAGCTCTGGAAGTTAAATATTAACTCACACACTCCCCTTTACCGCAATGCCCGTGATAGGATAAAAAGGGAAGCGTTTGAGCAACACAGAGAAAATAGTCTGTCAGAAACGTTGAATTGCCATACAATATAGCTCAAGTTTAAGCGATGCATCCTTTCACGGACGAGATGATGAACATAAACGTTGGTTTTGCTGGGCATACATCTTCGTTCTTTGAGTCGAGGTAGGCCGCGGAAACAGCCTGTCATGCCAGGAGACATCGGCGAAGTAAGAAACTCATCATCGGAGCTGAATATGAATGCTAAATCAGCGGTGTTTGCACGCGTACCGCCTTCACGCTACTTAGCCAGTCAGACGCCGTCTGTCAATACAGCTACAAAAAACTCAGCTGCGTCCAAACTGCCATAAAACTCGCATTTCACACAATCTTGAAATCCAGGGTTCTATTTAACCATTTTCACACATACCCTGGGATTCTATTGTCCCAAACAATTGCTTACAATACAATGAGATATCTTGGAAATAAATGTTTCCGCGTTTCTTGTCCTCCTTGTCTTGAACTGTTATTACGGCTGTTTGTGGGTGCGTATTTGTCATCCAAACGTTTTTTTGCAACGTGCACGTGTGTTCTTTACACACTAAAATGTTGCGGGAAAAAAGGAGTGTGTGAATTGAGTTTTCCGCCAAATTATTTCAGCCATAACACGGTGGGACGCACCAAAAGTGAACCTACAACGTATACCCATTTCCGGAATCGACCCAGGGTCTTTGGCGGGTCAAAACCAACGGTTTAACAACTAGGCTACCCCGGCGCGCTTTTATTGTTAAGAGAATGATTGGCGCCCGTTTTGCCAAAGAGATTGGAGAGTTTCCATAGCAACAGCAGCAGATCCCGAGGGTATGTGTCGAACAACGTAATAGATTTTCCGAGTTCTGACGATGGATTTAAAATTTAAATGGTATTTAAAATGGCGCATCTATGACAGGTTGTTCACTGGATTTTACTTCATATTCTTAATGTGTTATGAGTTATGAGTGAGTGAGTGAGTGAGTAAATACGGTTATTACGCCGCTTTTAGCAATATTCCAGCACAATCACGGCGGGGGACACTAGAATGGGTTTCACATATTGTACCCGTGTCGGGAATCGAACCCGGGTCTTCGGCGTGACGAGCGAACGCTTTAACCACTAGGCTACCCGACCGCCCCTCCGTCAGTTATGATAAATGGTCCGTGTCATAGTATGGTTATGTTCAGGTGATGTTCCATACATTGTAACGTAGGGTCCAGTCACCACTAAATAAGTAAATACGAATTCTGAAGCTCTGATACACATTGGTATGCTGGAAACCCTAAGCTCTGTTACATATTAGTATGCTGGAAACCCGGAAGCTCTGTTACACATTGGTATGCCGGAAATCCTAAGCTCTGATACACATTGGTATGCTGGAAATCCGGAAGCTCTGATACACATGGCATGCTGGAAATCCGGAAGCTCTGCGACACATTGGTATGCCGGAAATCCTAAGCTCTGATACACATTGGTATGCTGGAAATCCGGAAACTCTGATACACATTGGTGTGCCGGAAATCCGGAAGCTCTGATACACATTGGTATGCTGGAAATCCGGAAGCTCTGATACACATGGCATGCTGGAAATCCGGAAGCTCTGCGACACACTGGTATGCTGGAAACCCGGAAGCTCTGATACACATGGTATGCTGGAAATCCGGAAGCTCTGCGACACACTGGTATGCTGGAAACCCGGAAGCTCTGAAACACATTGGTATGCTGGAAATCCGGAAGCTCTGCGACACACGGGTATGCTGGGATCCCGGAAGCTCTGCGACACACTGGTATGCTGGAAATCCGGAAGCTCTGCGACACCCTGGTATGCTGGAAACCCGGAAGCTCTGATACACATGGTATGCTGGAAACCCGGAAGCTCTGCGACACACTGGTATGCTGGTAATCCGGATGGTACCACTGGATTATCCGTAATAACGAACCATCATACGGCGATTCCTTTAATTCCTGTATACAAGTAGACGTTTCCAACAGTAATGACTTGGAGGCAGGGTTTCATGTTTTGAAGCGACTCGTGCTCAGTGGGTTTCACTGTAACATGTGCTAACGCCGGTTTTATGTTTCCCAGGGAAGCTATAATTGGTACAATTATCGAACAGGATGCACACAAGAGAAGCAAACATCATCCATTCATCACGACAACGCACGTACTATAAATATTACCAATTTCAACAACAGATATCGACTTTAGTTGTGGTATTGGGTTCGTTTATTCATCAATAGTTCCCCCACCTGGAAACTTTGATACTGCACGCTATGACTGTAATATCTGTATCATACATGAACCCAGTCATGGCGTTCACTCTCGCAGTCATTGATTAGTTACCGCTGATGGACAGCTGGCCATGCGTGTCCGTCACAAGTACCCTGTGTACGTGTGAAGCAGTGTGTACATTTATCTGTACCCGGGTGCAGGCGTGTCCGTCACAAGTACCCTGTGTACGTGTGAAGCAGTGTGTACCTTTATCTGTACTCGGGTGCAGGCGTGTCCGTCATAAGTACCCTGTGTACGTGTGAAGCAGTGTGTACGTTTATCTGTACCCAGGTGCAGGCGTGTCCGTCATAAGTACCCCGTGTACGTGTGAAGCAGTGTGTACGTTTATCTGTACCCAGGTGCAGGCGTGTCCGTCATAAGTACCCCGTGGACGTGTGAAGCAGTGTGTACGTTTATCTGTACTCGGGTGCAGGCGTGTCCGTCATAAGTACCCTGTGTACGTGTGAAGCAGTGTGTACCTTTATCTGTACCCGGGTGCAGGCGTGTCCGTCACAAGTACCCTGTGTACGTGTGAAGCAGTGTGTACGTTTATCTGTACCCGGGTGCAGGCGTGTCCGTCACAAGTACCCTGTGTACGTGTGAAGCAGTGTGTACCTTTATCTGTACCCGGGTGCAGGCGTGTCCGTCATAAGTACCCTGTGTACGTGTGAAGCAGTGTGTACGTTTATCTGTACCCGGGTGCAGGCGTGTCCGTCATAAGTACCCCGTGGTCGTGTGAAGCAGTGTGTACGTTTATCTGTACCCAGGTGCAGGCGTGTCCGTCATAAGTACCCCGTGTACGTGTGAAGCAGTGTGTACGTTTATCTGTACCCAGGTGCAGGCGTGTCCGTCATAAGTACCCCGTGGACGTGTGAAGCAGTGTGTACGTTTATCTGTACCCAGGTGCAGGCGTGTCCGTCATAAGTACCCTGTGGACGTGTGAAGCAGTGTGTACGTTTATCTGTACCCGGGTGCAGGCGTGTCCGTCACAAGTACCCTGTGTACGTGTGAAGCAGTGTGTACGTTTATCTGTACCCGGGTGCAGGCGTGTCCGTCATAAGTACCCCGTGTACGTATGAAGCAGTGTGTACGTTTATCTGTACCCAGGTGTAGGTGTGTCCGTCATAAGTACCCCGTGTACGTATGAAGCAGTGTGTACGTTTATCTGTACCTGGGTGTAGGCGTGTCCGTCATAAGTACCCCGTGTACGTGTGAAGCAGTGTGTACGTTTATCTGTACCCGGGTGCAGGCGTGTCCGTCATAAGTACCCCGTGGACGTGTGAAGCAGTGTGTACGTTTATCTCTACCAGGGTGCAGGTGTCTACAAGACACAACGCCCTGACATAACTAGATAGTCCATCAGACACAACGCCCTGACAGGACTAGATACTCCATCAGACACAACGCCCTGACAGGACTAGATCTAGATATTCACTTCATCAGACACAACGCCCTGACATAACTAGATACTCACTCCATCAGACAAAAAGCCATGACATAGCTAGATACTCCATCAGACACAGCACCCTGACATGACTAGATACTCACTCCATCAGACACAACGCCTTGACATGACTAGATACTCACTCCGTCAGACACAATGCCCTGTCGGGACTAGATACTCACTCTACAAGACACAACGCCATGACATAAGTAGATACTCCATCAGATACAGCGCCCTGACATAACTAGACACTCCATCAGACACAAAGCCCTGACAAGACTAGATACTCCATCAGATACAACGCCCTGTCAGGACTAGATACTCTCTCTACACGACACAACGCCCTGACATAACTAGATACTCGCTCCGTCAGACACAACGCCCTGACAGGACTAGATACTCACTCTACACGACACAACGCCCTGACATAACTAGATACTCCATCAGACACAATGCCCTGTCAGGACTAGATACTCACTTCATCAGACACAACGCCCTGACATGACTAGATACTCACTTTACAAGACACAACCCCCTGATATAACTAGATACTCCATCAGACGCAATGCCCTGTCAGGACTAGATACTCACTTCATCAGACACAATGCCCTGACAGGACTAGATACTCACTCTACACGACACAGCGCCCTCATATAACTAGATACTCCATCAGACACAACGCCTTGACAGGACTAGATACTCACTCAATCAGACACAACGCCCTGACAGGACTAGATACTCACTCCATCAGACACAACGCCCTGACAGGACTAGATACTCACTCCGTCAGACAAAAAGCCCTGACAGGACTAGATACTCACTCCATCAGACAAAACGTCCTGCCCTGACTAGATACTCACTTTATACGACACAACGCCCTGATATAACTAGATACTCCATCAGACGCAATGCCCTGTCAGGACTAGATACTCACTCCATCAGACAAAACACCCTGACATGACTAGATACTCACTCCATCAGACACAACACCCTGACATGACTAGATACTCACTCCATCAGACAAAACACCCTGACATGACTAAATGCTCACTCCATCAGACACAACGCCCTGACAGGACTAGATACTCACTCCATCAGACACAACGCCCTGACAAGACAAGATATTCACTCCATCAGACACAACACCCTGACATGACTAGATACTCACTCCATCAGACACAACGCCCTGACAGGTCTAGATGCTAGAGCGCAGATACTTTGTATTCCTAATGTACGTAACCGAGAATAAAATTCATTGAGCTGGCGGTTACAAAGACACGTCTCCTATCGTCTTTCCCATGGATAGCTTATCTGACTTTGGAGTAAGACTTATTCAGTCAAGAGTTGATAACTACCAGTTTCAGTTTACATCAGTATGTGTGTTTCCATATCTGCATATATTCCTGAACATTATTGCCAATTTTACGACAGCTCGACCGAACAATTATCATTATATTTTGATATATACATTGCCATTGACCACCAGACAGTAAGGACAACAGCTGTTGTAATGAAATGGACTTTCGAAAAACTACTTCCCGTCTAGCATGAATCATATGAATCAATTCAGTCATGGCAGACGTGTATTCCCATTGTGGTAATATCATGGCGACCCTGCCAGTGCCTACGCCAATCATATATACATGGACACGTTCAATGAAGTACACCCTTGTCAGCTGCTAGTTATGAGATTAAGTCGCTGGTATACAGCCTGCCGCAAGGTACTCTTTCAATTAATATATTCTAGTCTCCGGGTTTCTACCAGAGGGAGGGTCATGGGTGGCCCAGTCGTCTAAGGCGCCGCGATTCGCTGTGCAGAGTTGCGTCCCTTGAGCACACCAGAAACCTATGATTGTGGGTTCGAATCCCGGTTCGCCCCAATTATGTTTCTAGGTTTGTCAGCACCATACCCGTGCTCGTGGGTTTCACCGAAGTGGTAAACGTCTGAGACCTGCATCACTTCAGGCTCTCCTCCCACATTAAGCTGACACGCCGCGAAATGACTGGAATACTGTTAAAAGCGGCGTTAAACCCAATTCACTCACTCACTCTACCAGAGGGTTCATTACAAAACCATAACATCTCCCTAGGTGGGTCTAGGTAGCCTAGCGGGTAAGGCGTTTGCCCTTCACACTTAAACCAAGTCTCACACTCGATTCCAAAGATGAGAACAATCAATACCTTGGTAGTTTTCCTAACGTGGCGTAAATACAATGCCGAGTGCAGAGTGTAGAAGGTAAAGCGTTCTCTACGTGTGCAAGGTTCGATTTCAAAGAAACAATCAGAAAGCCATGCTTGTAGTCGTCGTTATACACAATTTGTGATAGGTGGCACAAAACCACACTCACTAACTTTCATCCCAACGGCCCCGACTTTGGTCCATGGTAACACGTTGAGTATATGTAAAGGGTAGCGTGGGGTGCCTTTAAACGGGATAGTTTCCGTGGAGATTTGGGGTTAGATTAGATGCTTATTGTACGGCGTAATGGAGCGGGCTTGGTTGATTGTCATCGTACCGTGAAGAATCAGATTCATAATATCAATCACTGAAATGTCTGATACAGACTTGATAATCTACAGCCCGCAGTAATACAGCTGCAATGTGTACGGCGTTATACAACATGCAATTAAACATGACGCATGTAATTATGGCGCGGTACCAATTGTCCTGGGTCGTTGCCACTACTAGTACTGGTCCATGTTTGTCTGATCCACAGTTTACCACGATGTGCACCTGTAATATTGCTGACGTTGCACATCATTTTGCGTAGAATTGCGATACTTGTTCCAATGTCTCACTGAATGTAAAAAGACACATATACTATATGTCACTGATTAACAGAAAACACCAAGCTACCTTGATCAACAATGACTCATTTTGAAGAAGTAACAAATTATTTGAATATATTCTGTAACAATAATGAAACGGAAATTACAAAAAAGCAGCTTGTCATTGTTATGCTCAGCTAAAGCCTGGGGGCTAAGATATAATATTGTTCACTATAGACGGCAAATTCAAATTAAACTGAGTCAAAGTGATATCGTCTTCAAACAGTTATGTGAACATGGCATGCAAAACAATATTAAATCGCAGCATCATCTTTGTTGGATCATCACAGAAACTAGTGTTCGGATTATGGTATCGTCGGGCATCAGGTGTCACTACCGTGCGTTACTCTGGTTTCTATGGAAACCAACATGGAGGTTCTTTGGGACTTAAGGCTTTTTATGGTTTCGAGGGGGGTAGATAGGATTTCGAGATAGATGCATGGCAATGTTGGAGTGGTTTGAGTGGAATATGGTTCTGTGGTGGGTTTCTTGGATTTAGATGGCTACATGGTGGGGTTTCAGAGGAATATGGCTTTATATCGGGTTTCCAATGGAATATGTATAGATGAAGGGGATTCTTGGGTATATGGTTCTATAGTGAGATTTCCAATGAAATGTGTCTATACTGTGGGTTGCAGAGGACTATGGCTCAATAGTGAGATTCCAAGAAGAATACGGCTATATGGTGGGGTTCCCAGGGGATAAAAAGAGCACTTGTGCACAGTGAATGCTGTGCTATACAAATGCATATATTATTATTATTATTATCAGCATCAGCATCATCATCGTTGTCGTCGTTGTTATTATTATTATTATTATTATATTGCCATATATGTATGATATTAGTGGTGTTTTTATCCACATGTTTCAAATAAGATCAAGTCTTGACAGTACCAGTTCTCTTTGCTATATTTTCATATTAGATTGCTTAAATAAAAGTGTTATTTATGATCTTAGTCAATCCAGTGATGTAAGCAGATTAGTCAAGATGAAATGAGAATTAGCCTCCAATCAGGTCGTTTGTGAATATTTAAATTACCCTCCAAGCTGGTCGTTTGTTAATATTTAAATTAGCCTCCAAGCAGGTCGTTTGGCAAATGTCCAGATGGTACCAGATGCGTTGAGTTTCTTTCTAAAAGAATGAACACATCTAGTTGAAACTTTCTTCACTTCATCAAAATAAGCCACAATCTAATTATGTTTTGTGGAAGCGCATTCTTAATTGAATTACTTCATTTACAGCAGGGAATAGGATTTTTGCAAGAGAAAAACAGTGTCTGGAACAATTTTGAGAACTGACTCTCTGGCTTATATAATTTCCTGTATTTTCATTTTAAAAAATAAGTCCAATTTGGACTGATGTTTTTCGGAGTGAAGTGATTAGAGGTCGTTTCGTGGTATTTCTAGTTTATATCACGGTGGTTTGTAAAGCGGTATTCTGTCAGAGCATAATTGTTTTCCAAAAGCGACATCCATGAATTCATCCTCCAACACAACCATGTGAAACAATAAATAGAAATGCTTTGGCCTCATCAAAGTTAACGTCATTCCTGCTGGTGTATTACAGGCTTACTAAAACGTTAATCGAGAGTCGGACAAACAAAGACATTTCTTTTAAGTGAGACTTAAGCATGCTGTAACAGGTAGGGTTTTTTTCAGAGTAATCTGTGTTATCAATGTATGGAAAGGTCTCAGTTCATCGTGATAGAGGTGATTACTCAGTGAGTATTTTGTCTCAATCGAATCTTTCAAGCAGAACGGAACTGTCGCAGAACAATTATGGCGTAAGCGGCATCCCTTGTACCCTCTGTGGGTGGTTCTACTAACAATCAATAAAGTGCATTCCATTAAAAACCCATCACAGAAATGCTAAATCCCAAGTTTACATGAAAAAATATGGTCAATCCATTACGGGATTATATTCATATTTTGGTGTTAAAAATCATTAGGGACTATGAATTTATAAAATATTTATCTCTTAATTACCGTAAAACATTTTGCAGGGGTTAAAACGGGACTGGGCTCCCCTTTTCCCGTTTATGCCCCCTGAGCGTTATAAATATTGATCATAGAAGATACGATGGTATTGGGGAGTGAGTCAGTCAGCCTAAACGATTCCAGTTGGCGTTAGCTAGCAGATGCGTTCGGGGGGAATCAGCCTTATTTGGTAAGGCTAGAGAGATCTCTACCGGGCATGGCCTTGTGTCTACAGTTAAGTGGAAATAAGTGTTTGTCCTATCCCTTTAAATAGACTGATATGCCCACCATCCACATGGGAGGCCACATTAATCACACGATACAGTCGAAGAGATGATCATTCAAACATAAATGTGATTTCAGTTTTCATAGGAACTGAGAAAATTGATGCCGAACGGTTCCGGAGGAGAGCGATTCTTAACCAAGTGGATGTACTGAACTAATAAAGATAGGTCATGCTACCAAGCGAACATCAAAGACTTACCTTACGTGGTTTAGAGACTGCTAGAGAGTGGTGGTGACGTATAAATGCTGTTACTTTGCACATAACACACGGAAATATTAATATAGTATTAAGATTATTATACGATCAACGGTTATAATCGCAGCAAATAAAGGCAAGTCATACTCCCGTCATGTGAAAAACAGTCCAAACGTAACAAAAAAGCAAATGAGAAAATCGTCAGTCACGAAATATTGTGATTACATCAGTGACACGTGTTTTTTGGTTTTTGTATTTTTAAATAGTAATGCTATGTATATATTTAGAAGACATTAAATTGTTTTCAAAGAACGTGTCGGTTTCTGATTATTAAAAACATTTATGTGCCGAAAGGAATTTGAGGACATCTGTAAAAGTCTAACATCTCTGCACAAATGTGCGTGCTGTAATGTGAAACAAACACGTTTCAAAGGTTGATATCGTTGCACCACCACCGCTGAGTTTGCAATGTTGCATATAAACCCGATAGAAATAATTATGTAAAGTGCTCGGTGTCTTGGAAGTTGATTAGTCCGATCCATGATGTTTGTTCACTCTTATACATAATTGTGTCGAATTTCAGCTATTTTAAACTGTTTTAAAGCTTTTTAATTCACAGTAATGGATAAGTGTGGATGCTAATAACACATGTCTGTCTTCCCAGAGTCCGCAACCCGTACACCAGATGTCGCCAGAGCGTGGGGTCTCGAGCAGAGTAAATATTTAAACAAATATTAATTGAAATTGAAGTAAAATGCTGTTTGTTTTGTACAAAATTGAGACACAAACATGCTTTCATATGCCTTTTGGTGGACTGACTGATGGCTGGGTAGCTGTGATTAACTAAGTGATTGGCTTTCTCCGCGAATTATTTTACACCGAACTCCGCAATAATGTACTTACATACATACATATCACGGCAACAGGTCAGTTAGTCACATGCAAGTGAGTATGTCATATGTATTATGAATGGCCAGCAAGATACGATGATGTTAATTGCTACTTTGTAGCTCTTGGCATTTTTTTATAATTACGTGTCCTTAAAGTGAGTGAGTATGATTTTACGCCGCTTTTAGCAATATTCCAGCAATAACATGGCGGGGGACTCTAGAAATGAGCTTCACACATTGTACCCATGTCGGGAATCGAACCCGGGTCTTCGGTGTGACGAGCGAACGCTTTAACCACTAGGCTACCCCATCGCCCCTAGTCAGACTAAGTATAGTTCTTAGCTAAGATATATTCTCAAGCTAAGAAGGTTCTCAGACGAAATTAAAATTCGGTGTTTGAAGGAACGAAAATCTAAGAAAATGTTTAGGTGAAACCGCTTTACGTGATGGAAAGCCCGAAGTCTATACTCACTAACATCCTTAGACCTCAATAATATTGGAATAAAAAAAACAATTAAAGTGAACTTAATAATTGCTAAGGCTTAAGTAAATTCTAAGAGGCTTTGTGAATACACTAGTTTGATGCTGGTATTTCACCCATCGATGCATATTTTGTTGAGACAACATTAAAAAATATTTTATGTGCCTACTACTGATTTTATGTGATACTACTGTTAACTCTGTAACGTCATTTAAATAACTGAATCAGCAATGTCTTGTTCAGGAGTTGAGATGTTCACATCTCCTCAGCATCACGCAGTATGTGTATTGTTATCAATGACTTTAAACTCATGGTAAGAGATGGACAGCTCTATTCGTGTCTAGGGCCATGCGGATAATAGTTACTAGTGACCTGTATGTTTCATATTTGGAATCGGATCATGCTAATCCTGAAGTAATGACGGCTTGTTCCGGGACAGTATGTTCGCCTTGGTGGGAGCACGTCAAATTCTTTTGGAATCTTTCACTAACTGTAGAAGTGTTGCATTCAGCGTCTGTGTATTTAGCCAAAGGCCATCGAGGTGTGAGGTGAAATGGGGTTTAACGTCGAGTCCAAGATTATTGCACTTATATAGCGACGTGCATGTACGTGTGTGTGTTTGTGTGGCTGCTTGTACTAGTCCGGACTGATGCCGATTTATAGTGCTAGCTCACTGAGATACCATACCACAGTTTAACAGGAATACCCCACTCAGACACAGTATACTGACTCCGAGCCGACCAGTCCTTGTTTTAGCCCCTTAATGCCGAGCGCCAGACAGGGTAACAAGAAGTACCATCTTTTAACGTCTTTTGGTATGAGGCGGTCGGGGATCGAACCCCGGACCTTCAGCTATCCGGGCAGACGCTCTACCACTAGACCACGGAGGCGGTCTCTAAGGCCATCGAAGGCGCCTGTGAATGTATGTTACGTCAAGCCGCAAGTTACAATTAGATGCAGTTACCCTGGGCTCTGTGTTTGGTGCATTTCTTTATATTCCCTATATACATGTAGATGTAACTGATATATATAGCAGATCTTTATATTATATACATGACGTCATCTGGAAATGCATAATTTCTTTGAAAATAATAATTCTCGTCCTTAACTATCAACTACATGTAATCAGGTTGGGGCGGCAGAGGGGAATAAAGAAGACTCTTTGTTACTTTAATCATGTTTTAATATATTCTGTTTTTCTTGTGCATTTTAGCCATTCCAGTAAATAAATATTTATGCTTCTTCTTTAGTTTATGCATAAGAACGCATATCTTTTAGCCTCTATAATCCTGTGTTAGATTCCCCTGTAAGCAGAGCCTGAAGTCGTTGTTAACAGGGCTCAAGCAGAAGCATGATCCGTGATTCGAATGTCAAGGATGTTGATGGCTGCTCTATTCCTCAACACAGACCTTACCCAAAAGTGTCCCGGCCCTTGAGATGTTATTTTATTTTGCATGCAATATTGAGTTCCGAGTTCGTGATTTAGTTTCCATCATGCACTTTTTGATGCCACCCGTCCTGAAGCCCATCAGAGCTGTTCGTCATTTTACAAACTTGGGGAAAAACTGTCGTGCAAAGGTTTGAACATCGAAGGGAAAGTGGTCAATTTAGGATGGTTGTAAATCAAAGTACAAAAATGTATTACACTTCGATCTACCTGCCATTTCTTGGTTAAAAAGGTTTTTAAAAAAAACAAGCTTGTTATATGAACAAAATCCATCCATTGCTGTGTTGACAGAGAGGTGGGTATAGAGAGGCCACATCCTTAATTATATAAGATGTTCGCCTCGGGTTCGGAAAGTCTGCGTTATAAAGCCATATCCTAGACACTTGATTGTTATGTCTGCAGAACCTGCATTAATTACACAAGTTAAAGGGAATGTCACACACACGACTAACTAAGTAGCTTCTGTGGACACGACCAACGACAAACAAATAAATTGTGTCTCGTTCCTACATTGAAAGCACTCACCAGTACAACTGCAATCTACACAACGAGGCTTCTTCACGCGTTGAAATAGCGCTTAAAAGTCACTTAGCGACATACTATTGTCTTCACGACTAATGTCATGAGTTGACCCGATCTGGCCACGCACACCCATGGGAGCGCTCTAACAGTGGACGAGACTGACCGCTCTCCAGGGACATCGAATTACCCATCCTCGCACAAACAACCGGTCAGTCTTGGACTACGTGACATTATCTGACTAATTATTTTAAATTGAAAAGGGTCCCCTCGCCGAGGACGTGTACTACAGTGAAGGTAACCTGGCTATCTGGCCCCTTACAAAGGGTACCCTTGCAGTAGGTGTGCGGATATTTGATGACAGGCCGTTTTATTGATGTTTTATTGATCAATTTCACAACAAAACGTTCCTTACTGTAAAGTGTTCACGCTTGGAGCTTTTAGCAATGTAAATATCTAAAGTGAACTGTTTGTTATGCAGTTATTAAACAAACAGCATTTATTTTGGAATGAAAGAAACGTTCATAGCACAATGGAGACGCAAGGTTTATGCAAATACGAAATCGTACACAAGCATATATCTATCAGATAAACCTGTAGGTGCGTACAGTCAAATGTGGGAGTTATGTGTTTTGCGTGTTCGTATATGACTTGTAAGAATAATTGGAATTGGCGCTGCCTAGTGGAAGTGCCCAGGTGATCATTACCATGGAAATAGTCAATTTTCTGGTTCATCTTTGCTAGCCTCGTGTTCATAAAGGAACAAAAAAGTAACAGTTAAATTGACGTGTCCAAATAGGGAAACAAACTGTAACTTTTAACTCGACGTGTTCGTAAAGGAAACAGTGACTTTTAACTCGACGTGTTCGTAAAGGAAACCACAGTGACAGTTAACTCGACGTGTCCATAAAAGAAACAGTGACTTTAAACTCGCCGTGTTCGTAAAGGAAATAGTGACAGTTAACTCGACGTGTTCGTAAAGAAAGAATGATGACTTTTAACTCGACGTGTTGATCAAGGAAACAATAGTGACAGTTAACTCGACGTGTTCGTAAAGGAAACAGTAGTGACTTTTAACTAGACGCATTCGTAAAGGAAACAGTGACAGTTAACTCGACGTGTTCATCAAGGAAACAGAGACAGTTAGCTCGATGTGTTCATCAAGGAAACAGAGACAGTTAGCTCGACGTGTTCATAAAGGAAACAACAGAGGCTTTTAACTCGACATGTTCGTAAAGCAAACAACAGAGGCTTTAACTTGGCGTATCGTAAAGAAAACAGCATTGGCTTTTGACTCGAAGTGTTCGTAAAGGAAACAGTGACAGTTAATTCGACGTTTTCATAAAGGAAACAGAGATAGTTAACTCGACGTGTTGCCATCACATACATGTCGAGGTATCTGTATTTCGGGAGAGGCTGAGTGTCGATTTCAACATCGGGACCATGCAGTTACGTCAAATGAACGATAACTCGAGATAATGCAGTTCACGAGTTTAATGTATTACCAAATTGAACATAGACAAGGAAGTACTAATGGACATCTGTTAACATGACGTTCTTTGCATGGCTATTAACACACTGTGCATGGGAATGTTGTGTTTTTGTTGTTTTGTTTCCTAATAGGATATACATCAGTTCCCATGCAATCTCTGCTTCATGGTTAGAGTGATTCTTGTTTAGAGTCCTTACATTTGTGGCATCCACTTTTGACTTTTCATTTTTTGCCTTGACTCTGAGACAGCAATGTGAATATTAATACCCCTAAGGGATATGTATTTTTAATTCTGTAAGTTCAACGTACTTTTTATAACGATTTCACTACTGTGAATTGAAACATCTCTTTAAGTTGATTCTTTACTGTCAGATAAACAGAATATAATATGCATTAATTCGAAATCTGCTTTGGTGTCAATTTGTTTTTATGCATACGTACAGACATGCATCATTTTTCTTTCTCACCGGTTGGCGCTTGTTTTGCGATTAGACGAGAAATGATAAAAAATTCATGCATAATACTTTTTACTATCAACTTGAGGAACGGCTGTGGAAACTGGTTTTGTCACACATGTTGAGAAGGCGTTTGGGGTATATAACTCGAGAAGATTTGCTCAACAAAGAAGCATGACTTTCTAAGACGCAAATGAGTCAAACATATCGATCTTGTACTGGGCTGTGAGAAGCCGAATTGTCTTTTTTATTTAATTATCGATTGGGTAACAGTGAACTAAGTATCAATAGTGACATACTGACATATGGCAGTCGGACAACACGTTGTCGGTAATCACAACGAGGTCGGTAATCGAACAACACGTTATACTGCACAACGAGGTCGGTAATCGAACAACACGTTATACTACACAACAAGGTCGGTAATCAAACAACACGTTATATTGCACAACGAGGTCGGTAATCAAACAACACGTTATACTGCACAACGAGGTCGGTAATCAAACAACAAGTTATATTGCACAACGAGGTCGGTAATCAAACAACACGTTATACTACACAACGAGGTCGGTAATCAAACAACACGTAATACTGCACAACGAGGTCGGTAATCAAACAACACGTTATACTACACAACGAGGTCGGTAATCAAACAACACATTATATTGCACAACGAGGTCGGTAATCGAACAACACGTTATACTGCACAACGAGGTCGGTAATCAAACAACACGTTATACTGCACAACGAGGTCGGTAATCGAACAACACGTTATACTGCACAACGAGGTCGGTAATCGAACAACACGTTATACTGCACAACGAGGTCGGTAATCAAACAACACGTAATACTGCACAACGAGGTCGGTAATCGAACAACACGTTATACTGCACAACGAGGTCGGTAATCAAACAACACGTTATACTGCACAACGAGGTCGGTGTTTTACGACACACTTAGCAATATGCCAGCTTTATGACGGCGGTCTGTAAATAATAGAGTCTTGACCAGACAATCCAGTGATTGGTATCACGAGCATAGTTCCACGCAATTGGGATACGATGATACAACACGCATGTCGGTAATCAAACAACACGTTATACTACACATTCAGGTCAGTAATCAAATACCACTTTTATCAATATAAATCATTTAGATAACGAACAGGGGGAAAATCTGGTATTGTAGGAGGAAAATCTATTCACCCATGGCCGACAATGTTTGTCATGTCAGCATCAATATGATAAATTCGGGATTACGTGTGTTTTAAACAAACGCTGTGAGACTTTTAAAAAGGGGTGTGGTGGTATCGTAACACGAAGCCTGGGGTCAAATGAAGACCATCTATTCGGGATTATAATACAGATACAGTAAACTACGGTTATTGCAAACTCAAAGGGGCCACTTATTTGAGAACGTTATAACGGTAGTTCGTTATAAGCATATATAAAGCATATATACAACACATAGACGGGACTACAAAATAAGTTCGTTATATCGGCCAGATCGTTATAAGCGTTTTCGTTATAACCGTAGTTTACTGTATGTATATGTGTACTCGACAGAAAGTATGCTCACCGCTCGATCCCCTGTAGTGGCCCTTGAGATAAGTATGGTATAGTGGAGAGTTGAGAGTCAGTAGGTACGAGTGTCGACCAGGAAATCCTGTTATCTGGATTTGTTTAGCTCAGCAAAGCAGGAAGAGATGTTTTAGGTCCATTGTGATGTAATTTCATCGTCGGATCATAGGTAGTATCACATAGATATTGTTAACACGGTAAAGTACGGTCATAACGAACTAAAGGGACTATAGGTACATATACAGTCTATGTACAGCAAATGGACGGGATCCCAAAACAGTTTGTTATATCTGTCAGTTTGTTAAAAACGTAGTTTACTGTACTTAGAAGATGGCTTATTTTTAAGAGAAGGTTGTCTTTTAAAAGTGAATGAGATGTTTTACATTTGCTCATGTGAATGGAGAGAAAACCACAAATGTTTCTTAGGCTTCCGAAAACCCATAACACGGGGATTCTTGACTTCATACAAAATCATCCAACCCACCAATAAGTTTGTCCCTTATACACTCAAACTTTCTTGTCTCCACATAACGGTTGTCATGGACAGTGAGGGTATCGGCAAATCGCAGAATCGTCCGGTTTAACAAGGTTTCATTGGAGTGACACATGATACTGCTTCTCGCTGATCAGGGCCCACTTGCACAAAGCGATTTAGCGCTAAGATGATTGTAACGCCCAAACTTTAACACAGGCTTAAGATAGTCTTAGCGCTAAGGTCGCTTTGTGCAAGTGGGCCCTGATCATCACATTGTCCCTGTGTGCATAGGGGAGGTCGGGTAGCCATGTGGCTTAAGCGTTCGCTCGTCACGCCGAAAACCCAGGTTCGATTCCCGACATGGGTCCAATGTGTGAAGCCCATTTCTGGTGTCCCCCTCCGTGAAATTGCTGGAATATTGCTAAAAGCGGCGTAAAACCAAACTCACTAAACCATAAGAACAAAAGTTTTCAGTATAAGAAGGAAGATTTTATAGATGGGGCATCATGATATTGCTAGAATATTGCTAAAAGCGGCGTAAAACCATACTCATTCACTCATGTCTCCAGTAATGAAGAAGTCGCTGATCACCACCGCATGCATCTTGAAACGTGTCCTCATGTCACGACAGTCCGGGCTTGTTCTAATAACCTGTGTGTCACGAAATAATTGCATTCAACAATTCCCTGAACACTTAAGTGTTTGTCCCGAGTGTCACCCATGACCGACAATGTTTGTCATGTCAGCGTCGGCATGGGGAACTCGGGATTACGAGTGTTTTAAACAAACGCTTTGAGACCTTTGAAAAGGGGTGCGGTGGTGTCGTAACATCAAGCTTGGCGTGAAATGTCCATATAATCGGAATTATAATACAAATATGCATATGTGACTCGACAGAAACCATGCTCACCACTCGATCCCCTATAGTGGCCCTTAAGACAAGTATGAGATAGTTGAGAGTTCAAGGTCAGTTGGTACGAATGTCAACCAGGAAGACACCATCATGAGCTATTGTTTAGCTCAGTAATTCAAGAAAAGATATTTTCGGTCCATTGTGCTGCATTAACCCTTTAAATGATCTACTATGAAGGACTTAGTAAGTGTTTAAGTCAAAAAGAAAGTTTAATCTATTTGGAGAGGTAACGAGGGAAGTTCTTCACCTTCCACACCTGCCTTGTCTATTAACAATTTGTCCACGTGTCAGTAGTTAATTACCTGTGACCCGACATAGAGCTCGTTATCCCCGTCTTTCTTTGTAGCCCCCTCCCCTTAACTATACACACAATCGCATAATTAACAAGCGTGTTCAACATGGACGTAAGTGCTTCATGCATAAACCAACATATCGGTGTATTAACGCGGCGAGAGAGGACAGAGAGCGTGATCGCGTGAATATGGGGTGGGATCTTGTACATGGCGTGTTGGTGAATAGAAAAAACACAAGAGGGTACACAGTGTCCTGCAAGGGATGCCCTTCCCATTCAGTGTCATGCAACAGGATGCACCGTCTACGCATCATTTTATTACGGATTCAGTACGTGTTCTAAGGATTGGTCATGTCAACACCGTGGCGGTTTGTAGGAGATACAAATGAGAGCCAAGAGTGTGATTAATTGGTTGATGGCATCCTACTTTATTCTTGGTATATGTTTTATCTATTTCCCCAATCCTTTTCAGCAGCCTCTTAAATCAGCAAACTAATTAACACGGGGAAGAGTATGTATGGATGTCATCTCTGTTAGTTTGAGGAACACGGACGTGTTGACATCCATACATTCTCTTTCTTATGTGTATCACTTCTAAATACCTTTCAAAGACTTAATTAACACAGGTGAAGATATCTTGAGTGAGTGAGTGAGTGAGTGAGTGAGTGAGTGAGTGAGTGAGTTGGGTTTACGCCGCTTTTAACAGTATTCCAGTTATATCACGACGTGTCAGCTTAATGTGGGAGGAATACCCGAAGGTATCTTGACAAGGGGTATGTTCATGAAAACTATAACGATCGTTGTACTTATTATCAATGGGCAATGGTTCGATATGGAGAACTGTAGTCGGTAAATGCCGGCAGGTACACTGTGTAATGCTATCGTGTCATGTTTTCGGATTTGGGGGGAATATACCTTTGAATAGATGTGTCATTGATCAGTTTGCAAAAAATATGCTAAAAAACACTGTCTTTTGGGAGTTTCTATACATATTCTGATTGTCCTCACATGGATATTACAATTTCCCATTATTACAAGGTGAAATATGATATGTTCTGTTATCCGTTGACACTGGTCCTAACATGGCTGTGATATTCCTACATAGACGCGATATTGCTACTTTGGGGTGATTACCCGTGAAGATCCAGGTCAGTATAGGTCTTCAGCAACCCATGCTTGTTGTAAGAGGTGACAAACGGGGTCGGGTGGTCAGGCTTGCTGACTTGGTTGATGCATGTCATCGTATCCCAATTGTGTAGATCGATGCTCATGATGTCAATCACTAGATTGTCTGGTCCAGACTCGATTATTTACTGATCGCCGTCATATGGCTGGAATACTGCCGAGTGCAGCGTTAAACAAGAAACTATTTTTAAATAGACCTACCCTATGCAAATGTATCAACTGTATTGCCCAATACTCAAAATAAATAATATTTTTTTCCACAACAACGTTGTGTTATTCGTGGTTAATATAATTATGCTCCATCATGCCTTTCAGTAACATCATAATTATGCGTTTGTGAGGCATCACATATGGCGGGGAACTTTTATGCTCTGCATCAATGTTTTCTTGTGTTATAACTGGAATACAGTTGCTTAGCCAAGCTGCTTGTATTTCTGCACTGACGTAATTAATCAGTGATCTTTGTCAGCGCCGATTGGGTTTATCTGTCTTTTATTGTCAAGTAGCAGTACAATAAGCTGTTATTAATAATCCTGTGAACCTGTTACCACGTTTTCATTATTACTTTATTCTTATTTTATGACACTTGATCATTGGAGCACAGTTCCTTGGCAATTGTATATTGGGATCTTGTAACAACACAACACGGATAGATAGACCTACCCAACCTACATCAACGAATAATACCCGAACATTAAGACGTGCTCCTGTTTCAAACTCAGTTAGCTATGGTTGTCCCACGGGCCATTAGTGACCAGCCAGATTGCTTACATCCCGAGGGAACTGTCAGCTACAAATCTAGGAATATGAGAATCTTCAAATATTGTTCAGGGAAATCTTTAGATTATTCATACCCCAAGATGATAGTAACAGACCCATTTACATGCCCCTTCCCCGCCCCTCCCCCCAGCCCCGCGGCCCCGCCCAACATACTCCGCCCCGCGGTCCCGCCGTGTCCGTCCAAAAACAAACTACCCACTGCATGCCATCTTCTCCTCGTCTTCTCGTCTTCTCCTACGCACTTCGACCCAGGGGATGTGTCACCATGCTTGAATTACGCGTTTGCATGTAAATGCCACGTACATTTAATTGTGCTGTCGAAGTGAATTAAACTAACCAAAACAATTGAAATCGCACAATTTCCCTTCTGAATCGAGTCCGGAAGACGGTGTTTATTGATAGGTCCTGTTCTTGAATTCCATTTCGGGGGCAATCCGTGTATGTGCAAGATTCTCTGTAAAGGAATTTCGTTTTCTATATCATGCGATGGGAAAATTGATTCCATTGCACACCATCACTATTCTGAATGGGCTAGTGAGACTGCGCGGCCGGCTATATCCATCGTCAGTCTCCTAGCTGCAGCCGAGCTCGTCTCCTCCTCGGTTAAATGTTAACGGTTATGGCCGGTTTATACCACCAATAACTCCAGGATATCAACC
The DNA here is from genome assembly GCF_022045235.1 of Haliotis cracherodii. Lineage (NCBI taxonomy): Eukaryota > Metazoa > Mollusca > Gastropoda > Lepetellida > Haliotidae > Haliotis > Haliotis cracherodii. The sequence goes on along the minus strand of NW_027266275.1, from coordinate 62,442,748 downwards.
ATTAAGGCAAGAACTATGTAGAACAACTGACATTGACAACAATGCTGATGACTTAATGGCGCTATGATCATGTATATAGCGTTTGTTCAATAGTTCAATAGTTCAATAGTCCTGATATGACTAGTTTAAATCAGGTATCTACATACTGTGAACGCGCTGAAACTGACAATAGCCACGAGTGCTATTATTGTATATTTAAATGTACTGACAGTCAGCGTATAGCATCCTGCTTGCGCCCATTCAGTATTCACGACTGTATATTGACACTTAACAAACATGTCTAGGTATAAACTCATCACGGACCGCCTCCGTGGTCTAGTGGTAGAGCGTCCGCCCGGAGAGCGAAAGGCCCAGGGTTCGACCCCGGCCGCGTCATACCAAAAGACGTTAAAAGATGGTACTTGTTGTTACCCTATATGGCGCTCGGCTTTAAGGGGCTAAAACAAGGACTGGTCAGCTGTATACTGTGTCTGAGTTGGGTATTCATGTTAAAACTGCGGAATGGTTTCTCAGTGGGCTAGCACTATAAATCGGCATCCGTCCGGACTAGCCACACACACACGCGCGCTATGTAAGTGCAATAATGTTGGACGCCGCACACAGCTATTTTACAGCTATATGACGGCGCTTTGTAGATAATCGAGTCTTGACCAGACTATCCGGTGATTATCATCGATCATCGATCTAAAAATGTTATAGCATCAACCAAGTCAGTGGGTCTGATCCCGTTAGACGCCTTTTACGACAAGTATGGGTTGCAGAAGTCCAATTCTATCAGGGAGTGTATCGAATTCGGTTTTTGACAGCGAAACATCGATTCCAGATTACCAGAGTCTGGACTAACGGTGCGTCACCCTACATACACGCACTCATGGCTGGCGCTATTACCATGCGAATAACATACTGTGATACACACACAGTGAAATCCCGTCAATTCGGACACTCCGCACAAATACTGTTATGGAGGTATATCCTTGTCAATAATACCCTTACCAGTAATTTGTGAATGAGGAAAATGGGCAATTCGGACTTTTACTGTTATCGTTCGGATTAACGGGCTTGACTAAACCTTGACCCTGGCGGACTCGGTTACATACAGACGTGTCATGGAACTGGTTGGTTGGTTGGTTGGTTTGTTGTTTAACGCCGCACTCAGCAATATTCCAGCTATATGACGCCGGTCTGTAAATAATCGAGTCTGGACCAGACAATCCAGTGATTGATATCATGAGCATCGATCCGCGCAATTGGGATCGATGACCGTGCATCAACCAAGTCAGCGAGCCTGACCGTCCGATCCCGTTAGTTGCCTCTTACGACAAGCATAGTCGCCTTTCACGTCAAGCATGGGTTGCTGAAGACCTATTCTACCCCGGATCTTCACGGGTCTCATGGAACTGACGAGGCCATGTCCAGGGCAGGTGTAGAAACAACATATACTGGTGGCCAGTTCACACCCAACTAAGACAAATATCGAAGTTTATTGGGCTATCACTCTAGACGATTGACCATCCATCAAACTAACAACGGGAGTGATATATAATACAGCTAATACGCGTCTTTCATCTGTACGTACTGCCCTCACAATTCGTTGCCAGTGATATTAAAGCTTTCAGCTCTATCAATTAGTATTGATAGACGATGTCAGCGATCTTAACACATGCACTTCTTCAAGCGGTGAAATACCATTATCGATACATTTGAAATCAAACAGAGGGGCTGGACCCCGGAACCAGTTTCCCAGATTCACAGAATAACGGATCTTCCATACTTTAGGAAACTATGGATTCGAGTTCCCGGGACGTGATGTACTTTAGCATTCGCGTTCCCGTTCTAACACGGTGCTATCAATATCTGTTTGATGCCTTCGTCAGTCGGAATCGGGGTATTTGTTCAGCGTGAGTCACGTGACGTTTCTATTTTCCTCTGTAACACTCGCAACGTTGCAACAGCCCCCACCCCCCTCAACCTCCCAAGGTATTTACTACTTGATCATTTAACCATCTCCAAACAGGAAGTTATGTTTTTATCGATCATGGTATCGTTTTGTATTTCTTAATCATATCAGTTTAGTTATGATACTCGTATTCAAACGTCTTCGATCAGGTGAAAAATATGTGAAGTTACAGTAGTACATATGCTCAGTGAGGGCATGTGAGGATGACCGTAAGGCCCTGATACGGGATATATTAAGACCCCCATGCCAATGTGACACTTTGTGGAGTAGATCTCATTGTAATCATATATGACATTTCAATTTACAGTTCATCACAGTGCGTTCTGTTTCCGCGGCATTATGTTTCTTTTCATGAATACAATCCATCATTAAACAGTATTACAGGTAGGGATTGCCTTGTTGTCTCTATATACAACTATTTGCAAAGAAAAATTGTTGATATCACAGTAGTCAGTGACACACGTTTCACACCATGCAAAACTTCTAAAATACATTTCAGTCAATCTACATGAAATATCAGATATTCAAGACCATATATAACTTTTAAAAATAGAATACATACCAATGAACAAACAAAAAGAATATGAACAAATTGACAATGCGATAAAACATCCTATAAAGTTTTAGAAAAGAATTTCGGAACTTACCTGCCCTAAGTCACGCTGTTATGTACTGTGGTGTGGTACGCGACTCAGCGTGAACGAGGCGGGATATTCACTGTCGGATGGAAGTGCGATCGAGCAATCGCTTCACAGATGACTGTACACTCTCTTGAGATCAATAGATTCACATGCTGTGGTAGCCGGTACGTCAGGTCGACACGGGCTGAGACAATAACCCTTCGCCCGTGTTAATATCCCATGCGAGAGTGCATCCTTCCCCTGAGTGTTAGCAAGGGAAAGCTCGGTGTGAACGGCGCGAGTGTTGTATGTGGAATTATGTACTCCTGGCTGTCGTTAGCGATGGCAGTTAAATATGATTGCATCAACATCGGGTTTGTTTCCTTCACTGGTCCGCTCATATATGAAAACTGACTAGAACGTCACCATCGTTAAGCCTTTTAATTAGCCTACGTCAAGGTGCCGGAAATCTCGGGATGAGTAAGTTTTGGTCGACTTAAAGCACGTTTATCGTGAAGCCCGTATGGGGTTTGCTCGAGTACAAGTTGCGGAGACTAGAGTCGGGATGGAGTGATTAAATATTGTTTGATGCCGCAGTCCATATTCTTATTCAACATAATATATATATATCATGTATAGGTATGACCATATATATATGCCAGTCTTTGTGTTTATGGTAAACACATATATACACATCAACGCTAGGTGAGCCAGGTCGTTTATTAGCGAAGAGTTTTCTCTATGAATGTAGACTTGTCATATTAATATTATAATATATTTATTAGGATAATAAGTATGTAGTATATTCAGTAACGAAGTCACACATAAAACAAGTGGATTATTCAACAAATCGTGGATAGTAGGTCTTCACGAGATAAGTAAATTCATAGTACATAGTAGGTCTTCACGAGATAAGTCAGTCCGTTGTGAACAGTCGGTCATCATTACAAGTTATTAAATTTGCATCAAATGAATCAAGATGACAGCACATTCACACACCATGTGGTTAATTCGGTAGCACCTGGCGCCAACCAAGTGGTTAATACGGTAACATCTGGCACCCACCAGGTGGTATATTTAATACGGTAACACCTGACGCCCATTACGTGGTACAATTAATACGTTAACACCTGATTCCCACCACGTGGTATATCTAACACGTTAACACCTGACTTCCACCACGTGGTTCAGTTAATACGTTAACACCTGATGCCTACCACGTGGTATATTTAATACGTTAACACCTGACGCCTACTACGTGGTATATTTAATACGGTAACACATGACGCCTACCACGTGGTATATTTAATACGGTAACACCTGATGCCTACCACGTGGTATATTTAATACGGTAACACCTGACGCCTACTACGTGGTATATTTAATACGTTAACACATGACGCCTACCACGTGGTATATTTAATACGGTAACACCTGACGCCTACCACGTGGTACAGTTAATACGTTAATACCTGACTTCCACCACGTGGTACAGTTAATACGTTAATACCTGACGCCTACCACGTGGTATATTTAATACGTTAACACCTGACTTCCACCACGTGGTATATTTAATACGTTAATACCTGACTTCCACCACGTGGTATATTTAATACGTTAATACCTGACGCCTACCACGTGGTATATTTAATACGTTAATACCTGACGCCTACCACGTGGTATATTTAATACGTTAATACCTGACGCCTACCACGTGGTATATTTAATACGTTAATACCTGACTTCCACCACGTGGTACAGTTAATACGTTAACACCTGACGCCTACCACGTGGTATATTTAATACGTTAATACCTGACGCCTACCACGTGGTATATTTAATACGTTAATACCTGACTTTCACCACGTGGTACAGTTAATACGTTAACACCTGACGCCTACTACGTGGTATATTTAATACGATAACACCTGACGCCTACCACGTGGTATATTTAATACGTTAACACCTGACGCCTACTACGTGGTATATTTAATACGATAACACCTGACGCCTACCACGTGGTATATTTAATACGTTAACACCTGACGCCTACCACGTGGTATATTTAATACGTTAACACCTGACGCCTACTACGTGGTATATTTAATACGTTAACACCTGACGCCTACCACGTGGTATATTTAATACGTTAACACCTGACGCCTACCACGTGGTATATTTAATACGTTAACACATGACGCCTACCACGTGGTATATTTAATACGTTAACACCTGACGCATACCACGTGGTATATTTAATACGGTAACACCTGACGCATACCACGTGGTATATTTAATACGGTAACACCTGACGCCTACTACGTGGTATATTTAATACGTTAACACCTGATGCCTACCACGTGGTATATTTAACATATCAACACCCGACTCCCACCACGTGGTACACTTAATACGGTAACACCTGACGACCACCATGACTGTGATACAGTTAATACGTTAACATCTGACGCCAACCACGTGCTATATTTAACACATTAGCACCTGACGCCTACCACGTGGTATATTTAATACGTTGACACCTGACGCCCATTTAGTCAGGTCGTGCGACTTATTTAGTCCATGATACCGTTGAGAGGGGGGGGGGGGGGGGGGGGGGGGGGTCACAAAAAGGGCACCTATCTCCCCCGAAATTCCCACAGATGAAGTACTTTTTAAAGAATATTTGCAAGACCCTTCGGCTACTGGATCGTTTCGAGACAGTATAATATCACGTGTGTCGATTAGAATAGTACATGCAGTCAATTGACTGATACCTAATTAACTCGAAGTAATGGGGGCGGTCAAATACATGTCGATGTAGTCGTATGTCGACACAAATTGACTGCCTGTAGGATTTGCCATATTGGGCCTGTAACGTACAATCGTCTCAGAAAATGAGACAGGTTTACTCAAGTCTGTATATTGCCATGTTTGTATGGTCGACCAATTAACTAGATATTTGGTATTTTGGCAGGACCAGATGTCAACTGTCTGCTAAATAGTTAGAGTAGAATATGCCAACGTGGGGCAAAATGATCCGTATATCCTTATCATGAATAAAACTATGTTGGCATCGTACATTGCATCATGTTATTTGGACTCCCCAAACAAGGGTTCTGTGAGATGGGAACCGCCCATGCTGTGGTCACGATGACATCTGGGGCCCACCTTCACAAAGCGATCTTAGCGCTACGACTGAAGTGAGTGGATGCTGTTGTCACTTTGTTCTGGAAGCGAGTGAAGGCTGTGGTCATTATTGGCACCAGGTATTCTTGGAGCGGGTGAAGACTGTGGTCATTATTGACACCAGGGTTTCTTGGAGCGAGTGAAGGCTGTGGTCATTATTGACACCAGGTATTCTTGGAGCGAGTGAAGGGTGTGGTCATGATTGACACTAGGTGTTCTTAGGGCGAGTGGAGGATGTGGTCATGATTGACATCAGGTGTTCTTAGGGCGAGTGGAGGATGTGGTCATGATTGACATCAGGTGTTCTTAGGGCGAGTGAAGCGTGTGGTCATGATTGACATCAGGTGTTCTTAGTGCGAGTGAAGGATGTGGTCATGATTGACATCAGGTGTTCTTAGTGCGAGTGAAGGGTGTGGTCATGATTGACATCAGGTGTTCTTAGGGCGAGTGAAGGGTGTGGTAATGATTGACCTCAGGTGTTCTTGGGGCGAGTGAAGGGTGTGTTCAAGATTGACACTAGGTGTTCTTGGGGCTGTGGTCATGATTGACACCAGGTGTTCTTAGGGCGAGTGAAGGGTGAGGTCATGATTTACATCAGGTGTTCTTAGGGCGAGTGAAGGGTGTGGTTATGATTGACATCAGGTGTTCTTAGGGCGAGTGAAGGATGTGGTCATGATTGACATCAGGTGTTCTTAGGGCGAGTGAAGGGTGCGGTCATGATTGACATCAGGTGTTCTTAGGGCGAGTGAAGGGTGTGGTTATGATTGACATCAGGTGTTCTTAGTGCGAGTGAAGGGTGTGGTCATGATTGACATCAGGTGTTCTTAGGGCGAGTGAAGGGTGTGGTAATGATTGACATCAGGTGTTCTTGGGGCGAGTGAAGGGTGTGTTCAAGATTGACACCAGGTGTTCTTGGGGCTGTGGTCATGATTGACACCAGGTGTTCTTGGAGCGAGTGAAGGTGTGGTCCTGATTGACACCGGGTGTTCTTGGAGCTAGTAAAGGATGTGGCTATGATTGACATCAGGTGTCCTTTGAGCGAGTGAAGGGTGTGGTCATGATTGACACCAGGTGTCCTTGAAGCGAATGAAGATGCTATACGAAACACCGACAACCTTTTCAGACGCAAAAGCCAAGGCTACATGTTGTGCGAAAAGCTCAAAGTCTTTAGAGGGGGCCAATGCAAAGACCCAGATGAACGGAAGACCAAACACGTTGAAGAACGCCAGGAAACCTATTATCCAGAATAAAGTTTTGTCTTTTTTCTCACACGCCCATGTGGATGGCTGGATGCAGGCGAAGACGAACACCTTTGCTACAGGATTGTCATGGCATGTCCATGCTTTCTTCATCAAAGGTAAAGGTGTTCTGATATGCCGTGTGCTAATGTCAACAGGTTAGGCTGTGTGTGCGTGGCAAGCGCCGTCAAGTCGTGTGGGTATGCCAGACGTGCCCTGTGGGGGTACGCGCGTGTGCGAGGGACGGCGAAGAATGCTGGGAACTTGAGGGAGGCATTTAGAACAGCCCTACTAATAGTTTACGTATACCAATAGTCTTCGTGATTATTTGAAAGGAAGAACTGTTTACGTTGCGGGCAGGACGGGTGACGTCGACGTTATACGTTCAGTGTAGAAAGAAGTCATTTACAGAGTTTATTATTCAGATTTCGAAACGTCAGTGTTATACAATCGTCATAGCAGGTAAGTAAACATTGACGTTACAACATTGACCCGACCTGTTGTTTCCAACGCTCAGTCCATCCTATATGACATACACGTGAGAAAAAAATCGTTAATTACGTACAGATACTGGGTTATTCATACCAACTCTACCCATACACCAGTCCAGAAGGGTTATCATCTCGGGAAGCAAACGTTAACTTCATGTTGATATTGATCGTCGAATAGAAATGCTTTGGCAAAAAAAGATTGTCATCATATCGACCAATATGTTTAGGCGCCCAATGTACTTGCGCAGAGTACCTAGGACATTTCTATCATTACTTAAATCACTATTTCGAGACGACTGCAACAGTGGTACAACTTTGACACTAGTATTGCGATAAGATGACCTTCGCCTCCCAGTAATGTAGAAACTTGGTAAATTTTTGGCATGGTGACAATGGTAAACACGTCTTCGGTTCACAGACGTTGTGCTTGTTTGTTTGTTTGTTTGTTTGTTTGTTGTTTAACGCAGCACTCAGTAATATTCCAGGTATATGCAAATATATGTAAATAATCGAGTCTGGACCAGACAATCCAGTGATAGATATCATGCATATCGATCCACGCAATTGGGATACGATGACATGCATCAAGCAAGTTGGCGAACCTGACCTCCCGATCCCGTTAGTCGCCTCTTATGACAAGCATGATTTCCTCTTACGGCAAGCATGGGTTGGTGAAGTTTTAATCAGATCTTCACGAGTGGACATACGATGTAGGGGAGTTTAGGGAGATGCACGTACCTCTGATCTCACTCCATGTTACTCGTGTATCTGTTAAAGCAAGGTGTCATTTCGATCAATACAAAAGGAAAGGTTAATGCTGAACAATACTTAATTACGTCCGCCAATACTATCATGGCATGGGTGTTTACTGTTGATGTTATAAATTTGACGTCGATATATTGCCGTCGGGCCGTTGACAATTGTGGAGCATCCATAGTTCCATCAATCTACAATTTGTGACATTTTGTGCTGCTTTTATTCGGACGGTTATATTGATAGCGTGGTGGTAGTCGTGATACTGCACAGAGCTTGGCGAATCCTAGGCATTATTTAGTTTATAACAAGGAACCAATATACCTCAATAAAATAAACCTGAACAGCCATATACCAGCATGTTTACATGACCCATTTTCACCGTTCTTTACGAAATATTTACTGTGGGAATTGCGATTGTATACTAACTATTCTGAACCCGGTAATTATTAAGTCCTTCCTCGTATATTCCCACGTCCACCGAAACCATGTGTGTCGTGTATTGACAATAATTTAAATCGCACTCATCAAGCTGTAAAATACACAAGGAAAGAAACCTGTTCTGCCTATAGAGCCTAGCGTTTACAGCATGGCAAGGGTCCTTACGCTGTGTGCCCTGTCTGACACTGCCCACGTTTGTTCTGTTGTCACTACCCCATGACCTCTTTTTGGTCACTTAGAGGTGACGCTGGTCTCAACGACGAACGCCCTTTAAGTCCACATACTTAATGAACGTCTCAATAACACACCAACAATGCGCTTAAGAGTAAGCTTCCCATATCAAGCCCTGAGCAAACTGTACGGTCCTGCAATCAACACATTTAGCCTAACGCTATGGACCCACTTTGGTCACTAAGGTTTAGAGTATAACATTCAATGCTTTAATTTGTTTAAGGTTTTACTGGGGACGTTTGAGAGACTGTCGTTAAGCAACGGAATACAACGCTGCCTTAAAGCTAAATTATTTGGCAAAAAGTGTTGTAATTGATCCATTACGTCAAATGACATGGGCATTTTAGAACACCGATGAACTATGGACAATAGTCAGTCCCCTAGAGTATTTTTCAGGGTATGGCTTTATTTGGGGGACTTATGATTTATTCGTGTTTTCACTTTTCCCACAACGGTGTGTGAGTGAGAGAGTGAGTTAACGCCGCCTTTAAAAGTATTCCAGTGATATCTTACAGTTTACTGTGGGAGGGATGTGATGGAGATCGTCAACATTTACCACTTTGGTGAAAGCCACGAGCACGGGTATGGTGTTGATAAACTTAGAAACAATCGGGATAAAGGGGGATCGCAGGTTTCTGGTGCACCCAAGGGACGCAACTCTGCACAGCGGATCAGCACATGAAACAGATGTATGTACATTTATAATCACGGGCAAAAGAAAAACCGTTGTCAGCTTTTATATGACCATAGTGTCATTTGTACTCCTCACTAGATGGCCCAAGTGATTGAGAGGTGGAATCTGATTCGTCAATAGGAAGGACATAGAAGGGACATAACTCATAACAGCCAGTGGTGGCCCTACTATCCAGCCCAGAAATTCCAGCCTAGGTCGACAAGGGTGGAAACTGGAGTTTATAGTCAGTAACTCCCTTGCCTCGGGAAGATGGACTGTGACCTATATGATAACAATTACTCTCAGCTGATCATACATATGTGGGCTTACCCTTTTTTGCACGAAGTCGCTCCATCCCCATCCCATAGCAACAAGACATTTATTGACGACAAAACTCTTTAACGTTAGCTGCCACAGCAATGGCCTCCTGTGTGTGTGGATGTATTATGACTACAATACCAACTTCGGTTAATATAACAGCAACATCGCTGTCTGTGAGATGGTCTTATTGCACTTGTTCTAACTAATTAAGTATCAAAATGTCAAGCACAATATATGAACATTAATATCAGTACTAAGTAGATTTGCAATAGATATGAGTATACATAGGAAAGTAATTTACTCCGCACATGAGTTGAAAGACGACACTTTAGCTTAGTCTAGGGCTTACATTCAACTCTCCAATGTACAGTGTATACGCACAGGAATTGGAAGCGGGTCCTGTTAACTGGGACCCACCTTGTCCGAAAACTCTACGTTGCGGACGGATACCCTTTGGACAGTAAACATACGGGAAATATATTCATAACAATAATTCGTTAATCCAGATACGTGTTAATCCGTGCGATTGAAGTGGGAACGGAACCGTTCGGATTGAAGGAGTTTAAGTGGACATTTAATTAAATCTTGAGTCCACTCTTCAAGTCCTCAAGTCTTCTTTACTGAACTGACAGAACTAGTTTGGATGGGTGTGGGTGTGTGGGTGCGTGGGTGTGGGTATAGGTGTGTATGTGGGAGGGAGGGGGGGTCGGGGGGGGGGGGGCAGTACTCGTTCTGTGCCCTTCTCATATGCTACATGAGAAATACATACGGGCTCAGTATGTCCTTCGTATAAGTCTGGGAGGTTCAAACTATTTGGGGAAATATTTGACAACCGTTACTGCCCATATATCGCCAGCTATTAGTAGAATCTACATGTTGTACCTCCGAATGAGTGAGTGAATATGGTTTCCGTCGTTTTAGCAATACTCCAGCAATATGACGGCGGATGACACCAGAGATGGGCTTCACACATTGTACCCTTGTGGCGGCTCGGGGGCCGGGGGTGGGGGTGTGGGGGAGGGGGGTGGAGGGGAGTGGGGGGGGGGTGTTGTAATGCATTTGGGAAGCTAAAAATGAATGGCAATAAGTCGTGAGACTATATGCGTTTGTCACAAAGCATTTCGTTACATGTTTTTGAATATGCCCACATGTTTATAATACTTCCTCCAGCACCAATAGGAAGTAGCTGATGGGAAGAGGCAGTTATTACATGCTTTGATGTACATTTGAGTTCTCACAAGTCGGACATCACATACACAGTCATATTGTCCCTAGGAGTGGGATACACACACAGAGGTAGTGAGCCAACGGTTGCATGCTAGGTGATCTAAATGATTCAATACTACTTACCAGTGAAGATCCGGGTCAGAATAGGTCTTCAGCAATCCATGCTTGCCGTAAAAGGCAACTATGCTTGTGGTTGATGCATGTCATCGTATCCAACTTGCGTGGATCGATGCTCATGTTGTCAATCACTAGATTGTCTGGTCCGGATTCGATTATTTACAGACCGCCATCATATAGCTGGAATATTGCTGAGTGCGGCGTTAAACAACAAACAAACAAACATACTGTAGAGAGTGTACCTTTAAGCACATCTTCAAGCGTTCATAATTCCAAGACGTGTGTTGGAAGAATGTCTACAAGACACGACAGATGTATTCAAAAAGTATTTCTGGGATAATCTATACAACACCTGGTGTTGAACGAAGAGTCAACAGGCGGAGCATTGCTCGGCTCCTGGGGCACATCTCGCTTCATCCTTTACACCTAGTGTCATATTATGCTAGGAATAAGTATGTCTTTACTATCATATAACGACACAGAAATCAGTGTGTATTCTTCCTCACGATCATAACGTGAGATACAGTAATCAGATATCCTTGATGGTACAGGGCGTTTTTTGTCAGGAGCCCCAAACTGGTTTGTTTATAACTGAAGAATTCCGATTACCTTGATGTATTTACCTTGGAGCCGTATAACGACGCGTGAGGAGGTGGGTATTGACGGTGGGTTGTAACTGTGCACCTAGCTGCCGCAGGGACGGATGTGTATCGGAATCGTTGATGAGTCTTAGATTAAAGAGATCGCACCAGTGGATGTATTCCATTGGTTTATAATGAACCTGGTCGATTGAGCTAAGTCGAACAAATCTATATCACCAAGGAGTCTATTTTAAGCGATGTTTCTCGTTTAGCGAACACTATGTTTATCCCAGTTCTTCCCACACCTGTGAAGGGATGGATAAATTAATAACGGATTCATTAAAGCAGAATATTTAGAAATAGTATTAATGTAATTTATGTAAACAGGCAAACGTTCTAACTGTTCTGACTCGTATACTTTTCACATCTTGATCTCATTAATATTTAACATGTACGGTGAAGCATTTGATGCTTTCCGGTAATCTCAGGAGAAATACGGAATATCATTTCATACCTGTTATCGAAAGACCTCATAACAGGTTAGAGTATATTCAGGCATCCTTGCTATGGCATAAGCAAAAAAACACGAACATTTTGCCTTCATATCGAAATAGTCCGGTTTACAATTCTATGTTATCTACAGAAATGTTTACTTTAGAAATGTGAAACAATTTTCTGAAAGTATGGTTGCCAAGGTTTTCAGCAAAGTGTTCTTTGTGAAACAATAACTGCCATACATGGGATATAAATATCAGTTGTCGTATTATTTTTTCATTATTATTTCTAGTTTTCTTATGAAGGAACTGATCTGGGCCCTGTTCCACAAAGCGATCGTAGCACTAGGATGATCGTAACTTCCATACTTTAACATAGACTTACGGCAGTCGTAGCTCTCCGATCGCTTTGTGGAACGGGGTCCTGATACGCTACCGCATGATATACACCTGTACTGCTTAAAGCGTTATGCTCCACCTCTGATGACTGGTCAAGCCGTGACCTTTTGCTCTGCTCTCTCCTCCTCAGCATCAGTTCGATGACATGTAGTTGTGACAGACAGGATGCTGTTGCCGTGTTCACTGTTCTGCATCCACTATAGGGTGTCGTGAATAGAAAACACTAAAGGGGGAACCTATGACATGACTGAAGTGATATGATACTGGTACGGACACGTAAGCTGTGCTTTGTCATTGTATTTACTAGATTTGAAGGGTAATAACAATAGCTTTGTCCAAGTAGAATAACAAATATTAAAAGATCATAAATTGTACTATAAATTTGGTCAGCCTAATGTGGGAGGAAAGCCCGAAGTGATGCAGGTCTCAGACGTTTACCGCTTAGGTGACACCCACGAGCACGGGTATGGTGCTGACAAACCTAGAAACATAATCGGGGCGAACCGGGATTCGAACCCACAATCATAGGTTTCTGGCATGCCCAAGGGACGCAACTCTGCACAGCGAATCGCGGCGCCTTAGACGACTGGGTCACCCGTGCCCCCTCGCAGTAATATAACGGTGTGTCAGCTTAATGTGGGAGGAATGACCGAAGCAGGTCTCAAACGTTTACCACTTTGGTGAAACTCACGAGCACGATTAAGAGGCTGACAAATCTAGAAACATCATCGTAGGGAACCGGAATTCGAACCCTCGATCATAGGTTTCCAAAGGGCCTAAGGGACGCAACTCTGTACAGCGAATTGCGGCGCCTTAGACAACTTGGCCACCTGTACCCCCTATTAACTAAAGAAAGTAAATTGTGTATATGTTCTTTATAGCGTTTTGTTTCTGAGACAGTGAGTGAATGGATTTTTGCCCCGTTGGAAAATATTACAGCAGTACATTGACGGGGTACATATACATGATACGTATTACCAGATTACAGGCTCGCGTTGTACCCAAATGGGACATCAAACCGAATCTTAGCGTTACAAAATAATGCACGATCTGAATAGGTGCAATCCCACACTTTCTCGAAAGCCTTAATGCTACCTGTTGTTTACTATCTTGAGAAAAAACCCGGGCGTTCATGTTTTGAACCTGTTTATAAAATCAATGCCTACACAATTGTATTAGGAGAAATATGTTTATGTTTTAAGGAAATGATTCACGTAACTATGTTCCCATTTACATATAAATAATGCCCTCCCAAACATCCGCGACCCCTAATATATTGAACTTAGTATTCAGGGTGATCTTTTGTTATTTTATTTTAGTGGACAAATAGTTCAGTTAGTCCCAGTTTGTGTTTACATAGGAACTACACAATCTGCTGGTATCGAATAGGTCGTCGTTAACGATACAATATTATGTAAGGCGTTTTAAAGGTTGGGTGATGTAAACGTCAATCCTCATATTCAATGGAATACTTTCTATGGCTTCTTTTGATGTTCAACAGTTTTCACTTTCTGAACAAACCTGAAACCCGCACGTGTATATCCGGAGGGACTGCGTGTATTCTTAAAGTGAATTTGAGAATATCATAAGGATATCACAAGTGTTGTATAAACCATTAATTCTCGATCACAGTTACCAGCATGCAATTGGCTTTCCCTATTAACATTCAAACCAAGTTCTGAACAATTGTGGATTATCTTTAAAAATGATCTATGCGAATGTATGTAGACCAATTGACTGCGGAACATAGGTGTTTTCCTTTTAATGGTTACTTTATTATATACAGTAAACTACGGTTATTACGAACTCAAAGGAACCACTTATTTTAGTTCGTTATAACGGTAGTTCGTTATAAGCATATATATACAACACATAGACGGGACTACAAAATAAGTTCGTTATATCGGTCAGTTCGTTATAAGTGTGTTCGTTATAACCGTAGTTTACTGTAAGTTCACGTCTCATGATCCTTGCTTCACTGGGGCGGTCGGGAAGCCTAGTGGTTAAAGCGTTCGCTCGTCATGCCGAACACCCGAGTCCGATTCCCGACATGGGTACAATGTGTGAAGCCCATTTCTGGTGTCCCCCGCCGTGATATTGCTGGAATATTACTAAAAGTGGCGTAAAACCATACTCACTTACCCACTCTTGCTTCATTCCTCCTAGAAAACGTGTTTCGCTTATTCCCCATTGCATCTTTATCTTGTGTTGGAATAACGACGATTAGTATTATTTTTCAATATCTGTGAAATGTCAACTGAAGAAACTTGGATACTGAAATAGTATATATTCAGTCCATTACATATTTACCTATACAAGCAATGATTTTTGTGACAACGATAGTCTCAAGGCCCTTTTGTGTCTGCTACGTTACACATGTCATAATATTGATTTGTTCCTGTGAAAAAGCAAGAACATAAAACCGGAAAATATCATGAAAACTATTTGCACATTATTCTTCTGCTTTCCTGTCCAGGTCGTATCACATTGCCGCATGAATTTATCACTGCCTGTCAAATAAGCGATAATTCACATACATAACAAGAACGTTGAATTATGATTTTCACTCTGAATAGGATAGGTGACAGTTGATACGGCGTTTGATACCACAAACTTCAGGACACTGTTGCTATGCGACGTTGGTATGGACATAGACTATGCGGATGAAATTGGATGCTGAAATCAAAGTTAGAGAACGTTTGAGACAGTGTACAATGTTTCTGGGGAAATAGGATCTACTGACTTTGTTCCAGACGCCAGCAGGTATGGTTATAGGATACGCTTTTATTCCATGCCTTTGTCAATAATAACGAAAAATAACGAGTCAGCGTCTACTCTCCATGAATTTGTATGTGAAGCATTAAAGGATTTGCTCAGAAAAGACCCCACTGTTGTGTGTACTGTGCCACGTATTGTGAATCCCTTCTCTGTCTCTGTTCAATGACCGGGAAAGAAAACACACATATCAGATCAAACTCTTGTTAACAAACACGTTTAGAAGCTCTCAATGAAACACAGGGGCTGGAGGCCCGTCTTAACGTACACTCTTCAAATAAAGTGAGTGAGTGGGTATGGTTTTACGCCGCTTTTAGCAATATTCCAGCAATATCACGGCGGGGGACACCAGAAATGGGCTTCACATATTGTACCCATGTCGGGAATCGAACCCGGGTCTTCAGCGTCACGAACGAACGCTTTAACCATTAGGCTCTTCAAATAAAGAAACACACAGGTAGTATGTAATTCATTGAACCTGTCTACACAAAAAAAACGGTATTTAAATTGGATTTATGTTATTGGAAACTGTTGGTGGCCTGATATTCGAGAAACGGTGCCATTGTCGATTTGCAATGTCTTACACGGCATTGTTGTCACACTTGTTCAAAAATGTTATGGAGGTAAACAGTATGGCAAAATGCACGTGCAAGTTATGGCATTCCTAATTCATGGTTGTGGCTATAAAAAGGCAAGCATAAGCCAATAATTTGTCATTCAATTGTCAACATTTTTCAAACTTCTTTCAGTGGCATTTAGAAGTTGGAGTGACGTTTGCGACGTTTATAAAGGTGTTAGGATCTACACCGAAACGTCGTACTAATTGTAATAAAGAAGTTGTTCATCCATAGAACTCGTCTTACTTCAACATTTTTCAAGTTCGAAAATGCCGAGACTCAGCACTGCCGACCGGAACATCGTTATAGGACGTATCCAAAGAGGGGAATCGCAGTCTTCTGTTTTCACGCCACTTCAACCTCCACCACAGCACCATTTGCCGCCTTTGGGACTGATACACACAGTTCAATTCCACTGCAGACCGTCCGAGAACCGGCCGACCAAGTGTTACCACCCCTGCACAGGATCGCTACATTCGACAGATCTACTTACGTCAACGCAATGCCAGAGCTACGGAGACTGCAGGGCGCTTCCCTGGTTTGATGAGGATATCAGACCAGACTGTCAGGAACCATCTTCGCGAGGCTTGAATCCGACCCAGAAGGCCAGTTATCGTCCCTGTTTTGCAACAGATCCATCGACGGCTACGCTTGCGTTCGTGCCATACCTTACAGCCTTGGAATTTGAGAAACTTGAGAAGTGTGTGGTTTAGTAATGAATCACGATTTCTTCTTCAACGGCGGATGGAAGACAACGTGTTTATCGTCGTCGAAATGAGCGTTTTGCCCCACACTGTCATGGTGAGGGGGGCCCTATCCTACACCACGAGATCTGACTTGGTTGTGGTTCAGGGAAATTTGACAGCAAACCGCTACATAATCAAATTCGTCAACCTCACCTTCTTCCAATCATTGATCGCCAGAGGGAGCTGTTTCAACGGGACAACGCCCCACCGCACACAGCTCGTGTCTCGGTAGCCTACCTTCATAATGCCAAATACCTTGCCCTGGCCGTCGAGATCTCCGGATCTCAACCCAATCGAACATCTCTGGGATGAACTCGATCGACATGTACGTCAACGTCAGAACACGCCGCAGACACTCCCACAACTGGCCAACGCGTTACAAGCACAATGGCGCAGAATTCCGCAGGACAGAATTCGTACACTTATCCAGTCAGTGCCGAGGAGATGCAGAAGTGTGATTGCTGCCCGGGTCGGTCACACGAGATACTGAGTTCAGCGCAACCTTGTGGCCTTATGTGACATGACAATGAACAGTTTTTAATGCCTTTGTACAACGACAACGTGTGAGTATCGAGCTCCAAAATTTCTTATTTGTATCTATGATATTAAATTAAATATATTGACTTTATTAGGTACAATAAATTTACTAAAAATCTACCTGTGCGTTTCTTTTTTTGAAGAGTGTATATTAATGCCAATGTCTGGCTAGTTAGATTTTATATACATTCGGCTTACCATCACATTGAAAATGGTAACACAATAAAGCGCTTGACAAAGCTTTTCATGGGCCTGGCCGTTGGAGAGCAAACATAAGTTTCCAGTATTACTATTTGTTTTGACATCAGCTCATTATATCTTTACTAGACAGTTCGCCAAAAGATGGCATCATGATGGTCTTCGCATGGTTACATGTCTTGATGATGCATTATAGTTGAATCTTCAGAAAATGATTGCAGGGATTCAACAGTGAAGGTCAAAGGTGGTCTGATTAAAGTAAGAAGTCGTTGTGGACACCATCATAGTGCTTAGAATGGCCTGGGTGTTGCGTACTTCACAGGTCACTGTAGCCGATGGGTAGATTAGTAAACTCAAGGATTGTATTCATACAATTGCAGAAATGAAAGGTAATATAGCTGTCCGGAGTATTTCGTCAGTTGTAGGTCAGATAATAGCATTGAAGCCAGTTATTGGTTAACTCATAATGAGTGCATCATCCATTGATGTGTTAGAAGCAAGGCCATGGAATAAGAGGATCTTTTTATCTCCTACAAGTTATGAACAACTTAGGTTCTGGTGGTCGAACATTTCAGCGTATAACTCGAGGTCCTTGTGTGCTGATAGTTCCCCTACTAGGATAGTTTATAACGATGCTAGTGGCAAGGGCCATGGTGGATATTGTGTTCACTTCGGTGGTAGAGTTTCTCCTTGACATTGTGAGTTAGTGAAATGCAGATGAGCACAAAGCGGTTGCCATGATACTTAGGTTGCCATGATACTTAGGTTGCTATGATACTTAGCAGCTTCCTCAGTTTCTTGAGGATTCCACACAGTGAAATGGTTCACAGACAACCAAAACGTGGTTTCAGTGTAGTGTAGAAAGATCGTATGAAAGTTCAAATTCTGTCAATAACTAGAAATTTTCCTGATGCGATTACAGTATAGTATTCAGTTGGACCCAGAATGGATTCCTCGCTGTCACAGTGATAAGGCAGATTATGCAGCAGATTTTACGACACTGGTGAGTGGAACATTCCGGATTATGTGTTCAAGTGGATAGATGATAAAGGGGTCTTCATTCTATTGACATATTTGTATCTTACTAATATAATAAATTAGTACGTTTTGATTCTCGTCTTTGGAACCCAGTTTGTGAAACAGTGGACACGTTTACTGGTGACTGGAGTGGTGACATGAACTGGATTGTTCCCTGATCTGCTCTCTGCTAGCCAGATTATTGATGCACGTGAGTAAGTGCAAGGTCAGAGGCACATTGGTAGTGCCTAGATGGTAATCAACTAGATTGTGGTCTTTACTGTGTCCAAATTCAAGTTATATTTCGCAAGTCAAAGATTTTGCCTTGTTACCTATATGCAAAGAAGCATATGTCCAGGGCCGTTGTGGAGGTGGGATATTTGGCGTTGATGATTTGAAGTTTCCAATGTTAGCATTGTACAGTAAACTACGGTTATAACGAACTTAAAGGGACCACTAAATTTAGTTCGTAATATCCGTAGTACGTTATAAGCACATATACAGCATAATCGGACGGGGCCCCCCAAAAAAGTTCTTTATATCCGTCAGTTCGTTATAAGCGTGTTCGTTATAAACGTACTTTACTGTATATAGAATATTCTAGATGATTTGAATCATAGCATGCTGTTACTGTTTCAGGTTCTTTTATATTAAATGTGTGTACGATGATGACATATCCACTCTGGCAGAGAGCTTGTGACATGAGATAAATCCGCTGAATGAACTCTTGAATGAATCACGATCTGATTCAAGAGCTGAATCATATGGTTATGGTTTCAGGCGATTCAAGCTTCGGGCTGAATCTCGCGATTCCCTAGGTTCTAGTCCAGTAATAGCTTTGCAGTGTGGTCTTTGTCTATTAGCATTGATACAAAGCTGGGATAGTATATCTCCTGTTATGAATGTATTTTACGGCATAAGATATGCCCATGTTATTGTTGGAATCACTAGCCCTACTGAGAATACTCTGGAACAAAATGTACTGGAAGCTGACAAAAGGAGACTTGCTTTGTATGTGTGCAAGAAAGAGCCAATCACAGTGTCACATAACGGAGATAGCTAACTCTTCTCAGAGAAAAATCAAGTTTTAAGTGGAAGTCTTAATGACAGTAGATAAGTAACCATGGTACTCGTGGCTTATGCGGTTTTTTTTGCGTTCCTGTGAGTTGCTATATATCACCAGATCTGAGATATTTTGTTATGACCAGTATATGTCTATCTTTATTTAAAATCCAAAACCTATGTTTAGGGCTCAGTCACACATTCAGGATTTTTACTGCCGTCCTTGATAAGGCCATTCCGATTAAAATTTGTCAAAAGTCTGATCAAGATCCTGTGATTCGTGGCGGGAAATTCACAAATTTGTGAAAACATTTATTTAATCACGACAACAATCAGATACTGTTCAGGAAGCGTCCCAATTCAGCTGTTTACAGCCGGATTCGTCCCGATTCTCCCGTTCTCAATCCGAATCTGATCCGATTTGTATCTTCCGCATGGTAAAAAACAGACCGAATCTGTCCCGACAGCGTCCCGATTCTCCCGAATGCGACCCGACAGAGATCAGACAGTGGCCGGCGGCGCTTATTTGCACTTCTAACCTATTAACTTTAAAGGCTGTAACGAAAATACAGTGGGGGCGGAGCCTTTATACACAGAAGCTCCACCTATGGTCTTGTTGAAGGAAATTACCTCCAAAGATACATGCTTCATCACACAAGCTACCTCCAAAGATACATGCTTGATCGCACAAGCTACCTCCAAATATACACGCTTGATCGCACAAGCTACCTCCAAAGATACATGCTTGATCGCACAAGCTACCTCCAAGGATACATGCTTGATCGCACAAGCTACCTCCAAAGATACATGCTTGATCGCACAAGCCCCTCCGTCTGCACACGAGCAGGCAAGCCCCTGCAACTGTCATGGTCGGCTGCACACGTACTCGGCAAAGCTAACCTTTGGTTTCAGGAAGAAAAGGTCCACAACGGTCCACAACGGTCCACAACGGAACACATATACGCTTTAACCTCACTGATTGAATCCAGAAAGAGTATGAAGAAACAAACTTTTGTAGCTTTTGTGGATTTTAGAAAAGCATATGACTGTGTCGATAGAGCTATTTTATGGGGAAAATTAATACAGAGCGAAGTTGAAGGCAATATGTATCATGCTATTGTATCTTTGTATGACTCTGTACTCTGTGTTAGATTGAATGGAGTTTGTACGGAGTGGTTTGAAGTGAAATGTGGGCTTCGTCAAGGTTGTTTGCTATCACCCCTCCTTTTTAACATTTTCATCAACGACTTCATCACCCGTATCAATCAGCTTTCACTTGGTGTCCAAATCAATGAAGAATATGTAAATGTTCTTGCCTACGCAGATGACGTCGTCCTTCTAGCCGAGAATGAGAACAACCTGAACTTGATGTTGGACTGTTTAAACTCGTGGTGTTTAGAGAACAAGATGACAGTGAATCAAGCCAAATCCAAGGTTATCCACTTCCGGAATCCTGCAACTCCTAAGACAGAAGCTACTTTTCTATGTGGGGATATTGAACTGGAAGTATCAGACAGTTACACCTATCTTGGACTCTTTCTAACTGAATTTTTAGACTATAGACGGATGGGCAAGGTGGCAGCAAGTTCAGCAAGCCGAGCACTTGGACTCCTCATATCTAAGTACAAAGTGATGGGAGGAATGAGATACCAGACGTACACTAAACTCTACGACTCTATGGTCTAGTTTATAGTTGAGTATGGAGCTGCAATCTGGGGTCAGTACAACGTGCCAGCTGTCAATGCCTTACATAATCGAGCCATGCGGTTCTATATGGGACTCAACAAATACGCGCCAAATGCAGCTCTGGTTGGTGATATGGGATGGACTCCACCATGTGTGAGACAATGGAAAAGCGTTACGAAGTTGTATAAACGTCTAAGTTCCATACACACTGAACGGTCCTTATCTAAAGTTTTTATCTGGAGCAACACCCAAGCAGAACGTCGCAAGCGAAACTGGAACAAACGAGTACATGATAAGTTGAGGAGTATGAACCTAGAACGTTTTATCTCTCTTAGCAACAATTTCCACACCTGTTTTATCACATCTGAAACATGTGCCAAAATCCAGGAGAGTTTAAGAGCCAGTTGGCAAACTGATGTACAGAGAATTCACAGCAGGAGAAGTGTGGGAGGAAACAAGTTGAGACTGTACAGACATTTTAAGAGTGGTATTTGTGTTGAAACATATATTTTGAACTCGATTCCCAGGAGAAATAGAAGTGCCTTAGCCAAATTCAGAAGTGGAGTAGCCCCAATAAACATAGAGACTGGGCGATACACAAATACACCGGTGGAGGAGAGAACGTGTTTTTACTGTAAGGATGAAGTTGAAGATGAAATCCATGTTTTATTACACTGTCCCCTTTATAATGATATACGTTCTACCCTCTTAAGTATATGTGTGGATAAATGTTGTACTTTTAATGATTTTACAGATGTACAGAAAGTTAGTTTTATCTTAGCTCACCCGGATGTTGTTTTTTATTCCGCCAAAACCTGCAAACTTTTAATACAGAAGCGGAAACAAGTTTTATACTGTAATCGGTAAAGGTTTTATTTTGTGTATATTTTATGACATTTCAATGGTATATTCTCCATGTTCTTAGTTCTGTAGTGATAACCTTTCATGTGTATATAGTTTTATGTTTTGTGCAGTTTTAGTTCATATATAGTCCCTCGTAACCCTTAAAGGGTGGCTCACTTTTTATTGTATTTTGTATAGCATATTTTTACCCTGTACTTGTGAGGTGAGACTTAAATAAATTATCTGTCTGTCTGTCTGTCTGTCCTATTCTTCACCCTTTTTAACCCTAAGACATCCTCCTTTCCACAATAAGCAATGACCATTTGTACACTGTACTTTCCTTCGTATGAGTGGGATTAAAGGAATAAAATATACTCTTTCTTTCAACAACGGAAATGCGACAAATGACATTTACATCAAACATTGAGGTAAAAAATCGCAGAGATGGTACGGTACCGATCGCATTTATTTTGTTGTAAGACCTTTCTTTGATTAAAATATTGGCTGGTCTGTGTTTAAAAAAATGAAGCATAATGCATGTACATATTCCGTTCCTTTGGTTTTTTGGACGGCCGCGTCATACCAAGAGACGTTAAAAGATGGTACTTCTTGTTACCCTGTCTGCCGCACGGCATTAAGGGGCTAAAACAAGGACTGATCGGCTCGGAGTCAGTATACTGTGTCTGAGTGGGGTATTCATGTTAAACTGCAGCATGGTATCTCAGTGAGCTAGCACTATAAATCGGCATCAGTCCGGACTAGTACAAGCACACACACACGTGCATGCACGTCGCTGTATAAGTGCAATAATCTTGGCCGCGACGTTAAATCCCATTTCACCTCACCTCACCTTGTTCCCTTTTCCCGCTGTCCTTGCGGTAACTTACCCACATGTCCGGTAATAGGTTTTAAGTTATCAAGTGATTTCGGAATTCGGACAAGGGAATAGTGAAGAAAAAAATGAGGATGATCCCTATCTTGGACGCATTGATGACACGTGACTGCATCACACAGATCGGTTAGTTTGTTTAGTTTTCTCCAAATCAGAATGCCGCCATATAGCTGGAATATTGCGAAGTGTGGTCGCCCTTTCTTATGTAAACAGGCCTAATTATTCCAGTTAGACAAACACCAGGTAATATGCCAGTGGTAAAGATAAAGTAAAGATATGAAGTATAGAATGGCAATAATTGTTAAGCCGAAGGAATTAAATGTACACTTGTAATACGATCTAATCAACAAGACTTGCTCGTTTATAATCCCATAATGGTTGTCAGTATTTCTGTCTCTGTAATGTTATTATTTAAAAACTCATCATAAAAATCTGGGACGTCTTCTTCATCCGGGATCAAGTGATCGCCCGTTTCCACTCCATTGCTGTTAATCTTCTTATGATATTAGTAGAATGTGCTTAAATGGACCTTCCTATTTTGTTCATCACATTCTTTGTTATTTAGAAACACGCTAGTCAACGCTCAATGGTTGAAGCACTTATCTGGAGCTCTGGTCTTTCCCACTCCCTGGGGGGCACGGGTAGCCCAGTCGTCTAAGGCGCCGCGATTCGCTGTGCAGAGTTGCGTCCCTTGGGCACGCCAGAAACCTATGATTGTGGGTTCGAATTCCGGTTCGTTCCGATTATGTGTCTAGGTTTGTCAGCACCATACTGTGCTCGTGGGTTTCACCGAAGTGGTAAACGTCTGAGACCTGCATCACTTCGGGCTTTCCTTCCACATTAAGCTGACACGCCGTGATATAACTGGAATACTGTTAAAAACGGCGTTAAACCCAACTCACTCACTCACTTTCCCACTCCCACACCGTTTATCTTAAGAACTGGCAAACAGGGGAGGGGAAGAGATTGAATGGACGACCAATGGGAACGTGTCACCCTGCATAATAGGGGGGCAAATCATTTCTTTAAAAGGACGCAGCCGTCTGGATTAGTGAGGTTTTAGGCTGTATGAGCAGATAGAGCTGTTGAATTTAACTCGCATTTTCGGACAATACAGGGGTATAGTCGTCTTAGGCGCCGCGATTCGCTGTGCAGAGTTGCGTCCCTTGGACACGCCAGAAACCTAAGATTGCGGATTCGAATCCAGGTTCGCCCCGAACCGAAGTGGTAAACGTCTGAGACCTGCATCACTTCGGGCTTTCCTCCCACATTAGCTGACACGCCGTGATAAAAATGGAATACTGTTAAAAGCGGCGTAAAACCCAACTCACTCACCTGCACAATAGTTTTTCAAGACCCCTGGCGTTATAGGGTTAATGAGGTCATAAGAGCCTTGATGGAAAATGTGTCAGTAATGCGAAATACGCGTAAAGTCGGAAAGCGCACGTAAAAAACAACAACATCGGTATCAGTTCTATTTGAAACTAAAGCCATGTGAACCTTATATATATTTCATATAGTAGAAACATGTATTATCTTTTATCTTTTAATACGGGTAATGCGAGCATATAAAAACCATTCAAAAACATACCCTTGATAATGGTGCATAACTTTCTATGACATAAAGACAGTTAAAACTTTACAAATTTTCCTCAAACAAAGAAAAGTTTCATATTTCAAAGTCTTTGTAAATTTAGAAAATAGTCCGATATTTTCGAACCCTTGACAATCAGCAGAAATGCATATATCACAATTACACTTAGCATGTGACACACATAGAAAGATCCATAGTTAATATTTGGTTTTAATCGAAGTAGAATGGACTTGAAATATGTGTCTAATGAATAATTAATGTGTGTGTTGGTATCAACTTGATGACTGAAATGCGCTTGGTCTTGTTATCAACGTTAACTATGTGTTCACACTGATCAGGATCTTCTCATTCGTGTTGTGTATCGAAGTCCACGTGTCAACTGGGATAACACCATTGTCCGCCACGTGCTGTCGGCGTGATAGTCCAAAAAAAACTCCTAATTAGGGTCATAAAACAATTTCGCAGTTATACACAAAAGTTTAAAAAATAGAAATGCATGTACTTTCTGTTCAATCATCCGTAAGGCCATATTTCATTTACCCAAAAGTCCCATTAACTTTTCAGAAAACTTACAAATAGAAAATAAAAGTTATTCAGAATGTTATATCAACACAGACACATTAAGAAGAAAAATAATAATCGTTCGAATGCATTATTCGTTCACAAGTTCCACTTTTATATGTTTCACTATTGCTTTGCCTCATATGTGGTTGCCTCCCCTACTTAAGAACTCACCAATTCTGTTTGAACCCGTGGAATAAGGGAAGAGAACTATTCAGGGGGTTTCGTTATAAACAAAACTGAAGAACTAGCAACATAAAGGGATTGTAAATAGTAGAAAAAAACCTAGAACAGCATGAAGTATTGTAGAATACAGTTGTCCATAAACCCACATGTCCCCGAATACCTATATATATTTATAACAAAACCACGGCATCACCAATTCTTGTGGGATGTGTACGGAAATAAAGCCTACAATAAAGGTTTGTTTGTTTGTTTGTTTGATGTTTAACGCCACACTCAGCAATATTCCAGCTATCTAACGGCGGTCTGTAAATAATCGGGTCGGGACCAATCCAGTGATTGACATCATGAGCATCAATCCACGCAATTGGGATACGATGACATTCATCAACCGACTAACCACCCGATCCCGTCGCCTCTTACGACAAGCATAGTGGCCTTTTACGGCAAACATGGGTTGCTGAAGACCTATTCTACCCCAGATCTTCACGGGTATTTCTGCTCTTGCAGACATATTTGAAATATAACATATTTAAATCGTGATAATTTGTGTTTGCCATAAGGCGAATACACTATTGGGCTGAAGGTCAAATTACATATTTTTTTCGAATGTATTGCTTTCGAATATCTTTTTAGGGCGGGCAATTATAGGTAAAATTATAGAGATCTTCAATATTGTTTAGGTTACAATATGTACATAATTATTCAGATTTTGGATTTTTGGGTGACTACGGGTATCACTTTTAAGCATATTTTGTACATCCATACACGAGCAAAAACGGAAGCAAGCTTACACAATCTATTACACAATCTGTTAACTATTTCTCTGCTCATAGGTTTATCCTAAAAAGTGTATATAATTCATATCTAGTTCTCGATGATAATATATTAGTCAATTCTTGGCTGTGCATAGGTTTCAATCTGGCTTGAAAGGGTAAGAAAACCAACAATACATCCAACACCGTGGTAAACCTATAACCAAGGCCTGAATGTATGCTTTTATATGTCTATAGTTCAGTACACAGCAATCAATACTGAGCCAATGTTCCATGTGGTTTGTATAAGCAGTGGTTTCATTCTGAATATTATGCATGGATATTAACATGGAGACTAAAACAATCAGGCGATACTGAGGTGCTAGTGATTGAGTTCGTCATTATGTTTTTAGTTAGTATCAATAGCATTGGCGTTGGCTTTGATTAGTGTTGATGTCGGCGTCGGTGTCGGTGTTTAAGCCAGAATCGGTCTTCGTGACGGTGTTGGCGTTGGCTGTTGAAGCTAACGTTGATGTCGATGTTCATTTTTGTTACTATTCTACTACCATTCTATTTCCATCGGGGGCGGTCGGGTAACCTAGTGGTTAAAGCGTTCGCTCGTCACGCCTAAGACCCAGGTTCGACTCCCGGCATGGTTATAATGTGTGATGCCCATTTCTGGTGTCCCAACTGAAATATTGCTAAAAGCGGCGTAGAACCATACTCACTCACAATTTTCACCGGTGAGCAGTGTACTTTTCATTAGATGTACCAGATTTGAGACAGGCAAACGAGAGGTCAGATGCATCATCGGGGTTGGACGCTACACTAACCCAGCCAGGCCGAGCCAGACTGCAGAGGTGGACCAAGCCCCTACTATCACTAGATATGCCCCAGGAATACCATTCCATCCCCACAAGCATTTAACTCACAGAACTTGTTCGTCCCAAGGGATGGCTTAAGCAGCGTCTCCTCTGGGTGTAAAATTGCTGGTTACTCATGATTGATTTTTTAAAACGAACAATTGAAGTAGAGAATCTATTCATGGCTTCGCCTCTCCTATCTGCGTTACATTCATGTTTCTGGACGCTTTGTACTCATTCGTGTGATTACATTATTTCCACCCAATTTTGCAGTAGATAATGTTCTAAACTAAATGACAGTTGACTGCGTGTGATATGCCTAGCATGCAAATGTTGAATCAACTTCAGAGATTGCAAGCTTCAATAATTCCCGGCAGTTGATCAGTAGAATGATAGTTTAAAACCTGTCGGCTCCGTGCACCAATAACGTCCCTTAATTCAAGGAAAGTACAAAGTATGAAACTTTAAGGAATACACGTCTTCAGTGGGTAGGGATGGGAGTGGGCGATTGGGGTCCAAAGCAAGGATCTCCATGGTGGCCCAGGCACTGGCTTGACATGACGAAGCCTCGGGTTCATGCAGTCTGCTTATTTCAAAGTGTATAGCCAATTCCTGGCGATACTGCTGGAACAGTTCTGAAAACGGCTAGCATACCCATGTACATACCCACTAACTCATAGGGCGATCGGGTAGCCATGTGGTTAAAGCGTTCGCTCATCATGCCGAAGACCCGGGTTCGATTCCCGACATGGGTACAATGTGAGAAGCCCATTTCTGGTGTCCCCCGCCGTGATATTGCTGGAATATTGCTAAAAGCGGCGTAAAACCATACTCACTATCTCATAAGAACAATAGTTTTCACTGGAAGAAGGAAGATTTTATAGATTGGGCATCGTAGGATAAAATGAGCATTGATGCAAGTGTAGATTTAACGCTTATATTGCATTTCATGGTGAATTTTCAAATGAATCTATTACGAAGGGTCATCAAATAGCAGGCCATAGTACTTACCCTTTACGCCGAGCTGTGTTACGTGCGACGTCGTGGGGGAAGTGCGACGTCGTGGAGGAAGTGCGACGTCGTGGAGGAAGTGCCAGCTTTGGATCGTGGACTGTCACTTCAAACTAAAAGGATTCATCAAATCATGTTTATGAAATATGCACTGACCATTGCGCTTTAGCGTGCTTGAGATAAATCACCCTCCCTCGATGTAAATGAATAATAGGCGCATGGCCATATAGTATCAGGGTTTGTGTGGTCGATTTACAGATATATTGAAATGGAGGTTGTAGTAGTAGTGGTGGTGGCGGAGGAGTAGTAGTAGTAGTGGTAGTTGTCCACAAAAGGTCATTTCTTGGGTTAACGATATTCCTCTTGTGATAAATACTTCTTTCAAAACTATTCATTCCTTATAGAAACTTAAACCGCTGACCCCTTTGATGACGGGGCACACAAAGCCAGTGAAACGATCTGAATGCCATTACGAGCCCAATTTCCGACCGTCTTATTTCAACAGTGGAACGAAGTTTATCTGCCAGCTTACAGAAACCTCTCAACATTTCATGTCGAGGATCATCGCTTCCACATCACCTGATGAGGTAGTTTAACATTGACTAGCAACCCAGGATTATCTTCGTGTTTCTATTACGTTGTCAGCTGATGTTTCTGATTGTTACAATGACATATACTTGCGTGTGTTAGCTCAGTAATGTAGGCGGGTCATGGGGGTGCAGGAGTGCAATAAGAACAGGAGCATATTGAGGAATTACGCTGGTAAAGTTTTAAAAAGAACTAAGGCATATTGAGACGTTACACTAGCGCAGGGTTATCAGGAACAGAGGCTTTATGAGGAGCTATGCTAGTGCAGAGTTATTAGGAACAGACACTTATTGAGGAGCTATGCTAGTGCAGAGTTATTAGGAACAGACACTTATTGAGGAGCTATGCTAGTGCAGAGTTATTAGGAACAGACACTTATTGAGGAGCTATGCTAGTGCAGAGTTATTGGGAACAGACACTTATTGAGGAGCTATGCTAGTGCAGAGTTATTGGGAACAGACACTTATTGAGGAGCTATGCTAGTGCAGAGTTATTAGGAACAGACACTTATTGAGGAGCTATGCTAGTGCAGAGTTATTAGGAACAGACACTTATTGAGGAGCTATGCTAGTGCAGAGTTATTAGGAACAGACACTTATTGAGGAGCTATGCTAGTGCAGAGTTATTGGGAACAGACACTTATTGAGGAGCTATGCTAGTGCAGGGTTATTAGAAACGAAGACACATTGTGTGCATATAGTGCATGAGTTCAATAAGAACTAAGACATAATGAGGAGTCACACTAGGGCAGAGTTATTACAAACTGAGACATATCAGTGAGTTATACTAGTGCAGGGATATCAGAAACGAAGACACATTGAGGGGCTATACTAGTGCATCAGCTCGATAAGAACCTATAAGACATATTGACGAGTCATGCTAGTCCGGGGTTATTAAGAAATTAGACATATTGACGAGTTGTGCAAGAGCATGGTTATTAAGAAATTAGAAATATTGACGAGTTATGCTAGTGCAGGGTTATTAAGAAATAAGACATATTGACATGTTATGCTAGTGCGTGGTTATTAAGAAATTAGACATGTTGACGAGTTATGCTAGAGCATGGTTATTAAGAAATTAGACATATTGACGAGTTATGCTAGTGCAGGGTTATAAAGAAATTAGAAATATTGACGAGTTATGCTAGTGCAGGGTTATTAAGAAATAAGACATATTGACATGTTATGCTAGTGCGTGGTTATTAAGAAATTAGACATGTTGACGAGTTATGCTAGAGCATGGTTATTAAGAAATTAGACATATTGACGAGTTATGCTAGTGCAGGGTTATAAAGAAATTAGAAATATTGACGAGTTATGCTAGTGCAGGGTTATCAAGAAATAAGACATATTGACATGTTATGCTAGTGCGTGGTTATTAAGAAATTAGACATGTTGACGAGTTATGCTAGAGCATGGTTATTAAGAAATTAGACATATTGACGAGTTATGCTAGTGCAGGGTTATAAAGAAATTAGAAATATTGACGAGTTATGCTAGTGCAGGGTTATCAAGAAATAAGACATATTGACATGTTATGCTAGTGCGTGGTTATTAAGAAATTAGACATGTTGACGAGTTATGCTAGAGCATGGTTATTAAGAAATTAGACATATTGACGAGTTATGCTAGTGCAGGGTTATAAAGAAATTAGAAATATTGACGAGTTATGCTAGTGCATGGTTATTAAGAAATAAGACATATTGACATGTTATGCTAGTGCGTGGTTATTAAGAAATTAGACATGTTGACGAGTTATGCTAGAGCATGGTTATTAAGAAATTAGACATATTGACGAGTTATGCTAGTGCAGGGTTATAAAGAAATTAGAAATATTGACGAGTTATGCTAGTGCAGGGTTATTAAGAAATTAGACATATTGACGAGTTATGCTAGTGCATGGTTATTAGGAACTGAGGCTTATTGAGGAGTTATGCTGGTGCAAGGGTTCATTTAGAACTGAGACACATTGGCGAGTTACGCCAGTGCATGAGTTCACTAATGTCTGATGGTCCTCGGGAGGTCTATGGTCTGTTCAGATTCGTGACACGTGTGTTGGTTTACTCTGGCTATGAGTTTTGGATTATCTATATACCTCTCACGACAGACGCACACTATTCTAGTACAGACACTCATTTGCATATAGCGTGGACAGTTCCCCTGAATGTTCAAGGTATTGGGCGATAGGTCTACCGAGAAAGTAATTAACGCCTATTCCTGAACACCTCTTACGAAAGCGGGCGGCCGATCAGCTATCGGACCTAACTAACACTGCGGAGGAATCTTCTCACGTCGGTGCTTCTGTTTGTGTGGTTATCTGTGTCTGGTGGAAGGTCCTGCGGATGCTTTAGTTAACTAGGTCTTTGGGGGTGATGTCCGCCTCCGTGGTCTAGTGGTAGAACGTCCGCCCGGAGAGCGAAAGGTACTAGGTTCGATCCCGGCCGCGTCATACTAAAAGACGTTAAAAGATGGTACTTGTTGTCACCCTGTCTGGCGCTCGGCATTAAGGGGCTAAAATAACGACTGGTCGGCTCGGACAAACAAACACACACACGTGCATGCTGGTCGCTATATAACAACAATAATCTTAAACGCGACGTTAAACCCCACCTCACCTCACCCTCAACCACAAAGGTGCCAATTAACAAGTGATAAACACGTGAACGCGACGCGTACTATGGCCGTGTTCACTGCAGATAACAACTTCTTTGATATTGTAAAGGCGACGTTTCGGTATAGATCCTTACATAAATTGTGTCTACTTTGTCATCTGCCAACTTCTAAATAATGCCTATCACAATCTCATTAAAATTAGACCTCAGTTCTCGCTACCGCTAAACAAAGATCTGAGGACATCCCATTAGGGGTTACGTCAGAACGACCTTTCATCCGACCAATCAGAGCATCGCTTACCAGATTATGAAAGTGACAGTCGGAATGTGATTTCTGATCATGCAGCCTCGAAAACTTTAACTCCGAACGATAGTTACGGGTTTAACGACTGTATCCATACAATCTAGACCATCTATTAGCCATTCCAGAATGTTCTTTTGTTCAGGTTTCAAATTTGTAATCGAGAATTTGTCAAAATATGTTTCGAAGCGTAGTCGCCAATTTGAAATTAGTGCCGTAAAGCACGAGAAAGCTGCCTTCTGATTGGTCATTCCATTGGTCGGTCAAAGTTCGCGCAAGGTCGGTCTGACGTGACCCGTAATGGGATGTCCTCAGATCTTTGTTTAGCGGTAGCGAGAACTAAGATCTGATTGTGCCTATCAAACAATCCATATACTGGGTTGCTTGTACAAAACAACCTTAGCCCTACGACTGTCGTAAGTCTATGTTACGGTATGGGAGTTACGATCACCTTAGCGCTAAGATCGCATTGTACATCGCCACCCAGAAACATCAGGAATGGTTCAGTGTATAAGTGTGACAAGTATGTGCTTTTAACCCAAAATGCTCCATTAGCGCCTTAACCGCGCAATTAATGTGAGACAAAAGTCGAAAGAAACCAGATTGGGGGCGTGTACCGTTTTGGTGACATCCGAACACAGGTATATGTGATTTACAGAAAGCCTACGCGGGATGGATGCTGGTTCGACATCAAGTTTCAGCATCTGCTGCTTCAGCTACCCCACACATGCACTACCGATATCCAACACCCATTGTGTCACAGTCAACTCCCCATTAATCCGACCGCCTCCGTGGTCTAATGGTAGAGCGTCCGCCCGGAGAGCGGAAGGTCTGGGGTTCGATCCCCAGCCGCGTCATACCAAAAGACCTAAAAAGATGGTACTTGTTGTTACCCTGTCTGGCGCTCGGCATTAAGGGGCTAAAACAAGGACTGGTCGGCACGGAGTCTGTATACTGTGCCTGAGTGGGGTATTCGTGTTAAACTGCGGCATGGTATCTCAGTGAGCTAGCACTATCAATCGGCATCAGTCCGGACTAGTACCAGTAGCCACACACACATATATACACGTGCATGCACGTCGCTATATAAGTGCAATAATCTTGGACGCGACGTTAAACCCCATTTCACCTCACCTCACCCCATTAATCCAAACACCTGTTCATAGTCATTTGGCAATGGATTCTTACAACATTAATTCTAGCATGTGTTCCCTCGATCAATGCCGAAGAAAGAAAAGATAATGTTTCATATACTTGTGAATACCGCTTATACTACTTTTTTTTCAATCCTGCCGCTTTCATCATTGTTATAAGTTCAAAAGATACAATTCAGACACTTCGAATAATAACTGTGATCTTGAAATACTCAATTATGCGTTCTTCCATTTTTTTAGTTGGTCTATTTAATACTTCATTACATCTAAAGTCTAAATATGGCGAAGCATGTTAAAATTCATTTGTGAATTACAACTTCAAACGAAAATATCAATGCGCATGAAATGTGATTATGAATTAATTGTGTTTATCCTCAGACAAACAAAGTGAATTAATGGTTAAACAAATTACTCCCATCTAGAATACAATGCCATCCGAAATTGGTTGTTCTTTACCTAAAATGACTCACACGTACAAACTCGCTGATGTATTTTTCTATGGTTATTTTAAGGTTAACAAATGGGCTTACGATCACTCTGTAAGACCGTTCCCTCAAACAAGTGGCGATTTGGGGATTTGGAAGGAGTCGTTTCTTCATTCAATTACTCATTTTAGTAGCGCAGTTTTGAATTTCATTTAACATTTTCGAGATTTCTTCCCATCCCTGACCTGTCTGGGTCTAAAAACGTCAGCCAGTGTTCGTTGTTTGCACATTCAGAATTGATTTTGGCCGGTTTCAATATAAGACGTGATGTTTTCATATTTCCTGATACCATCTCAATTTTGAAAATGGCTATTTTCTTCCGACTGGTCGCAACCTCATCAGTTAATTATATGATGAGTCACGTGACCTTGGACTGTACAGTCATCGAGTAGACGTACCCCAATTGTGCGATTTTCGTATTTTGTGTTTCGGTGATATCATATTTAGTCAGATTGTGTTTGTGGAGCCAGAAAAGGGTAATTTGACACAAAAAATCAACAAGTTGTGACAGACGTTGTTTAAATCAGCCCCAATGAGTATTTCTTGCCCACGAATGACACATTGGCTCGGCATGGCTGTAAGTCATCCAAATTGCAAAGTTTGAAATGTGAGAGTTGACATGAAACGAGATAGAACCGCTGTTGCAAACTCAATACAAAGATGAGCTCCCATCTCTGACAAACTGACCAATCAGATCACTCCATCGATTTTCAAATGTCGGATTTCTGGCCTGCAAGCAGTTAAGCGTCTTCGCCGGGTTGTCGAGCGTGTTCAATAAAACACATGGATTAAATTAGGACAAATATTCACTGCGAAGATTGCCCACAGAACAACTTTGTGACTGTTGCTTGACGAATCATATTTCGTATGATTAATATACAACGTTGTTGGCAGGCCGGAGGGAGTCTGCGGACACGTGTACTTATCACCCATGGATACCGTTAGGTCCCTTAATGAACTCTCTTGGAACAATTATATGGTGCGAGCATGCGTCACGATTTTCCCAGACAGCACTGCAACAAACAATAATGTAAGAAAGAAACGTAAGTTGTTTCCAAGGCCAAAGGTACATAAACAATACCCTAAATAATTACAGCATTATCCATACGTTTTAGTAATTTCATAGCTTGGTCCAAAAGGTGACACCTAGTCCGGGCACCTTGCGATGACTGCTGAGGACTCTCCCTGTATACTGTGACATAGCTCATGATTCGTTATTCAAAACATTTGTTTAAAAGGACACAACCGTCTGGATAAGCGAGGTCTTAGGCTGTATGAGCAGATAGAGCTGTTGAATTTAAATCGCATTTTCTAACAATACAGGGAGCACGGGTGGCCCAGTCGTCTAAGGAGCCGCGATTCGCTGTGCAGAGTTGCGTTCCTTGGGCACGCCAGAAACCTAAGATTGTGGGTTCGAATCCCGATTCGCCCCGATTATGTCTCTAGGTTTGTCAGCACCATACCCGTGCTCGTGGGTTTCACCGAAGTGGTACACGTCTGAGAACTGCATCACTTCGAGCTTCCCTCCAACATTAAGCTGACACGCCGCGATATAACTGGAATACTGTTAAACGCGGCGTTAAACCCAACTCACTCACTCACTGACTCTGACAATACATACACACAGAAAAGAATTGTCTTCAGTTCGTCACCAAAATCTTGTTTAAACTAAACACGACATCAACCATGATTAAATATTAAATAACGGATGCAGCTCGCTCACATAACATGTCTGATCGGAGCCAGTGAGGCATGCACATGACGTGACGTGACGTGACGTGCGGACAAACCCCGTCTATATGTAGCCACAGGTTCCTGTGGAGGATGTAGATGGTTTTGGAACGCTATCACCCAAGCACAGAAAGTTAGGGCTTCAGTGACTTGGTGAAGACACACACACGGTAGGAGTCTAAGACACCAGCTGTCTGAAAAAGATTACGGGCTTTACAATCTACCTGTTCCACAACACAACCTATTGTGAGGATGCGTCGCGATTGGGGAGGTGGTGTGGGAATGAGTCCGGGGTACGATTTCGACTCTATCATAAGTATGTGTTTATTAACTATCAATTAGTAATGATACCAGGTTTTGGGAAAGGTTGAGAGTATCCCACCCTACCGGTGGCACCCGTAACTATTCAAAGGCAAGTCAGTTGAAAAACGCGGGAACATAGAGTACAGGTCAAATAGGGAGTTCCACCAGACATCGTTGTCATTTGCACACGTCTTCCATAAGACTGGACAGCCACGTGGAAAACCACGTGCCCCTGGGGAGAGGAGGGGGGGGGGGGGGGGGGGGGGAGGGGTGTGGGACACCTTGATACAATAGACATGTATCCATGGACAGACCTATGTCAAAACTAGAGGCCAGTTCACTGTCGGTAGCTGGTAGTAGGGTGGACAGTCGCTGATAAGTAAATAATTAAGCAACTAAATATTTAAAAAGTTATTTCACGCAAGTGAGTGTTTTGGGTTTAACTTTTACAAATATTTTAGTTAAATAACGGCGTGGCTGAGGTTTACAGTTCAGAACAAATTAATTCGATCATCCGATTCTCCGACGTAACCCATGTTGTTTCATATATACAGTAAACTACGGTTATAACGGCCTCTAAGGGACCACTAATTTAATTTCGTTATAGTGAGTGAGTGAGTTGGGTTTAACGCCGCTTTTAACAGTATTCCAGTTATATCACGGCGTGTCAGCTTAATGTGGGAGGAAAACCCGAAGTGATGCAGGTTTCAGACGTTTACCACTTCGGTGAAACCCACGAGCACAAGTATGGTCCTGACAAACCTAGAAACATAACTGGGGCGAACCAGGATTCGAACCCACAATCATAGGTTTCTGGCGTGCCCAAGGGACGCAACTCTGCACAGCGAATCGCGGCTCCTTAGACGACTCGGCCACCCGTGCCCCCTAAATTCGTTATAACCGTAGTTCGTTATAAGCATATGTACAACAAATATACAGCAAATGGACGGGATCAAGAAATAGTTCGTTACATCCGTCAGTTCGTTGTAAGCGTGTTTGTTATAAACGTAGTTTACTGTAATCTCATAATGGCATGATGACCTGTAGTTGAGTCGGGTTTACTTGTTTGAAATGCATGTTCGGAATGGTCAGTGAATTCCTGGCTCAGAATCAATTGCACCAGCAATAGCGGGATGTCAACAAAATGGTTCAACTACGCCGAATTGCGTCGCCTTTTATGACTAGAAGTCTCCCATAAGCAAATATTTAGGAGCTAGTGGCCTGGTTAGATATTTGCGATGGAGTAGCATTTGGATCACCGAGCTCTTCCTATTGTAAACCAATAAAGCGGCCTATTCAAACCAATATACAAACATGCCTTGTTTGATCCACGAATTCAATTATGCACATTTGGCACTCTTTCTTCGGCGTAACTTTCTTTCCAATATGTATCAAACATTAAGTGTACCATAATACTCCCTTGATTCATCCAATGATTCAATGATTCATCGTCCGCGTGGCCTGAGATGTGTCGCCTAATGTTATTGCTCTGTGCCTGGTCTGTTTGTATCTATTTCCAGACTATTAAGGATCAATATTGCGTCAGTACTGAACACTTTGATGTGCAGCAGGCATGAGATGAGGTTAACATGATTTTCCTTAAGCGGGTGTGTTGAAAAGCTAAGTGATTGTTCGATTTGGATATACTTTATAAATGAGAGTTTCATATCGCTTAGCGACGTCACGTGTCAGGTGTTTCAAACATCTGGTTTTGCGAGGTCGGACAAACGCTGAATGCCTTCTCTTTAAATCAGGTATATTTTCCTTGCACTAAGTTGACAAATATAATTTAAATAAACAGCAAATCACCCTCCATTCTGCAAAAACAAAGTGCTGAATAATGATTTCATTTGATATCTTCGGAAATAGTTAAGGGTGAAAACATCAATTCAATGTTCATTTATTTGTGATTGAGTGAGTGAGTGTGTGGGGGGGTGGGGGTGGAGGGGGGAGCGTGCTGCTTGTACTAGTCTGGGCTGATGCCGATTTATAGTGCTAGCACAATGGGTTACCATGCCGCAGTTTAACATGAATACCCCACTCAAACACAGTATAGTGACTCCGAACCGATCAGTCCTTGTTTTAGCCTCTTAATGCTGGACAAGAACTATCTTTTAACGTCTTTTGGTTTGACGCGGCCGGGGATCGAACCCTGATAACTTCCGCTCTCCGGGAGGACACTCAACCACACTCTACCACAAGTGAGTGTGTGAGTGAGTGAGTGAGTGAGTGAGTGAGTGAGTGATAACTATTTGCGGACATTCCGTTACATACTGGTTCACATTTACGTACACATTAAAACTTACATTGGAGAGAAATACTGTGACACTGCGATGGGCATAGAGCTCCCTCTGTGAGGTTCACGCACGACGAACTCTGCCAACACAGTGCTGGATAACGCGGATAACACGGATAACATGAATAACAACTAATTATTCTTTGTTACCATAAAGGGGCAAGAAGTGGACCTGGAACGTTGTTACTAGTGAGTGATTGAGTATGGTTTTACGCCGCTTTTAGCAATATTCCAGCAATATCACAGCGGGGGACACCAGAAATGGGCTTCACACATTTTACCCATGTGGGGAATCGAACCCGTGCCTTCAGCGTGACGAGCGAACGCCTTAACCACAAGACTACCCCACCGCCCCACGTTGTTACTAAGAATTAAGAAGCTGATATCCACAATACAGTGTATTCATGTTCTTTCAAACTCATAAAAGCGGAACAAAGACTTCTTTGAACAATATAGTATTTAACTTTAAATCCTAATCTTGTGAGCCTCTGTCCCCACGAAATAGTAAACTTAGGGAAAAAAGAAAGTATACCGGAATTTTTAAGGTAATTGAAAATTGAAAGAACTGTTTGTTTGTGAAAACGTAATCTGTGGCTGAATAATTTTGTATAAAAATAAATTGATTCAATGAAGACTTAAGAAATGAACTTGCAATCACATGACTGAAATGTAAATTTATGTATTTAGGAGGAAAGACGTCAACGATAACCATCAGCAGCTTATGTGTTATGCGTTGGTTTTATGTTTTATTTTTAAAAGTTTTAAATCAAATCATATTTAAAATCGCATCTAATTTTTCGGTGATTGCTATCTAAGCGCCAGCAAAGTTCATTTCGAGGATATAATATCGATATTAAGATATTTAGAATTGAAAGTCTAACATATGATAAAATTGGCTGAGGTGAGATGAGGTGAATTGGAGTTGAACGTCGCGTCGAAGATTATATACACATATATAACTGTAGGGGGGGCTTGTACTAGTCCGGAGTGATGCCGATTTATAGTGCTAGCCCACTGAGGTGATCATGAATACCTCACTCAGACACAGTTGACTCACTCCGAGACGACCAGTCCTTGTTTTAGCCTCTAACTGTCGAGCGCCAGACAGGGTAACAACAAGTACCATCTTTTTACGTCTTTTGGTATGATGTGGCCTGGATCGAACCCCGGATCTTCGGCTCTCCGGGCGGACGTTCTACCATTAGACCGCGGAGGCGGTCCTGAAATAAGCTAGTTTCTTTTCCTTCTCAGTTTGATTCAACTTCAAAGTAGAGACAAAGAAATGGATGTATTTATGTATAATCCAAGCTGATAAAACATACCATAACATATATCCGGCATGTAATCAGCACGTACACCCATATATATATAATGAGACAGTGGTTATTGCAAAATTGGTGACATTTGGAACGACAAAAGGAATAATAATGGAAATAAGATCTCCTTTATTCTCATTTTAAGCATCCCCAGGTCCTCATTTTGGATGCTATATGCGACAAGCGGTTGTTTCACATATTTGCGTCTTTTAACCATATGTTGTTGTATGACAATAACACACTTCGATATTATTAATGTGTCGCTAAATCATGAGTATGTTGTATTGATGACAGTTATGTACATCTACACACGTCAGTTTCGTAATTACGTGATGATGTATTCTGTCACCATATTGCATCTGAATCAGACAGTGTGTGATCTAGGGGCTCTGCTGGAAGTCTCGTTAATATCTCGTTAAGTGATGGAGCTATGAGCAAATACATTGTTTACTGCAATCGATGACAGGAGATGCTGGTTGCCATGTGTACCGGTTTGCAGTCAAGAACGCCCTCTTGTAATCACAGGGATTCTCGAAACTTGGGATCAGCCACGCCAAGGACCCAGGTTTGATTCCCATTTTCTGTGCTCAACCATTACGTTCAACATTTGGACACGTACAAGGCAGTAACAGGAGATGTCATCTAACTGTGAAGCCGGGAAGATGCAATCACTTACAGCAGCGTTATCCAACACGGTTGTTACGTTCAGCAGCGTTATTTCACACTGTTGACACGTACAGCGGCGTTATCCAACACTGTTGTCACATACAGTAGCGTAATCAACACTGTTGTCACGTGCAGCGGCCTTATCCAACACTGTTGTCACATACAGTAGCGTTATCCAACACTGTTGTCACGCACGGGAACGATGTCCATCAGCGTTGTCACGTACAGTAGCGTTATCCAACACGGTTGTCACGCACGGGAACGATCTCCAACATCGTTGTCGTGTACAGTAACGTAATCCACACTGTTGTCATGTACAGCGGCGTTATCCAACACTGTTGTCACGTACAGCAGCGATTTTCAACACTGTTGTCACGTACAGTAGCGTTATCCAACACTGTTGTCACGCACGGGAACGATGTCCATCAGCGTTGTCACGTACAGCGGCGTTATCCAACACTGTTGTCACGCACGGGAACGATCTCCAACATCGTTGTCATGTACAGCGGCGTTATCCAACACTGTTGTCACGTACAGCGGCCTTATCCAACACTGTTGTCACATACAGTAGCGTAATCCACACGGTTGTCACGTACAGCGGCGTTATCCAACACTGTTGTCACGTACAGCAGCGATTTTCAACACTGTTGTCACATACAGTAGCGTTATCCAACACTGTTGGCACGTACGGAAACGATGTCCAACATCGTTGTCACGTACAGTGGCGTTATCCAACACTGTTGTCACGCACGGGAACGATCTTCAACATCGTTGTCGCGTACAGTAACGTAATCCACACTGTTGTCACGGTCGGGAGCGATGTCAAACCCTGTTGTCGCGTACAGTACCGTTATCCAACACTGTTGTCACATACAGTAGCGTTATCCAACAATGTTGTCACGTACGGGAGCGTGATCAACCCTATTGTCACGT
The DNA here is from genome assembly GCF_022045235.1 of Haliotis cracherodii. NCBI lineage: Eukaryota > Metazoa > Mollusca > Gastropoda > Lepetellida > Haliotidae > Haliotis > Haliotis cracherodii. The sequence continues at coordinate 62,402,295 of NW_027266275.1, read as the reverse complement.
ACAGCAACGTTATCCAACAATGTTGTCACGTAAGGGAGCGACATCCAACACTGGTGTTACGTATGAGAGCGATATCAACACTGTTGTCATGTTCGGCATGGATATTACAGCGACATGTGAATGTTGGTTGTTGTGGCATGTGTATTGTACTTGACCTGGGACTATAATTAAAACAAACAGGCGAATTCCTTACGATAACACGTGTACAATGGCATTATTCGTGTGGTTCACATCTTTTGCATGATATGGCTTTATTCCCTCTACCTGCGTCCAGTTTCTGTTAATATTTGCATGTAGTTATCCGAGGAACACTATAAATATTACTCATACAAAGGAAATACATATGACGTCACTCTGCATTAAGCTGTTACAGCAATGAATAGCAAACATCTCATTCTTGTCTGTGCTGGCGTTGTAGCTTATGGGATATGTGTTGTAGCTTAGGAATTTCCCCCCACACCACCCTCCCCTCCAGAACGCCAGTTCTCCACACCAGAACACCTCCCGCAATACCTTGTAATAGAAAGGACACATTAATAATATACATGATCGTTTTACCGATATGTTTTGAAGCTGGGGAAATGTGTGTGCATAATAAGTTAACTGATCTGTCATCTGTTGATTTCCGATGGGAAAAGAGCATGCAGTACTTCCTTGATTTTCCAGTGTATTATATTTCCATTATTTTAAATCGAAAAACATTAAGTTTTCGGAATTTACATAACTGATATTTCAGTAGATTGATATGTTTTAAGAGACGAAATACTATATTTATGTCAAATTATATCATTGTATAGAAAATCGATATTTCCATTGGAGCGAATAAAAGAACGTACAGTCTAGTCAGAAAACATACAAAATAAACGAATAATTTCACTTGTCTTGTCAAATAACATATTTCACCCCAGACCACACAGCGATATGCCAGTCATTCCAACTCAAACGTAGTCAGGTTTACCAAAGAAATAAACGTTCATCGTCGGTGGGGGCGGTCGGGTAGCCTAGAGGTTAAAGCGTTCGCTCGTCACGCCGAAGACACGGGTTCGATTCCCGACATAGGTACAATGTGTGAAGCCCCTCCTGGTGTCCCCCGCCGTGATATTGCTGGAATATTGCTAAAAGCGGCGTAAAACCATACTCACTCACTCACTCATCGTCGATGGGACCGCCTCCGTGTTCCAGTGGTAGAGCGCCCTCCTGGGTCCCCGGCCGCGTCATACCAAAAGACGTTAAAAGATGGTACTTGTTGTTACCCTGTCTGGCGCTCGGCATGAAGAGGCTAAAACAAGGACTGGTCGGATCAGAGTCTACTATGTCTGAGTGGGGTATTCATGTTAAACTGCGGCAGGGTATATTAGTACTATACTACACACACACACACACACACACACACACACACACACACACACACACACACACACTCACTCACTCACTCACACTCACACTCACTCACACACACACACACTCACACACACACTCATTCACTCACACACACACACACACACACACACACACACACACACACACACACACACACACACACACGTCGCTTTATAAGTGAAATTATCTTGGACGCGACCTTAAACCCCATTTGACCTCTCCTCATCGTCGGTGTCCCTGTCATGGCTGCTGTAATTTGTCATTAATGTTCCAGCAATGTTCAGCAGAGCCCGATACTTTAAAATGTATACCAGAAAGTCGCAGAGAGACCCGTGCCACTCGATTCAGCCCACTCCACACTAAGAGACAAACGCACACACAAAGGGAAAGAAAACACATCACACACACATACAAACACACATGCGCGCACAGACAGACAGACACCCACACCACACCACACACACACGCACTCACAAGCACAAACACATACACACACACACACACACAACCACACGCACACACAACCACATACACACACCAAACGCACACACACCACATACACACCACACACACACATCCACACGCTAACACACCACACACCGACATACACACAAACATGCCACACAAACACACACCGCACAAACACATACACACGCTCGGACACCCCCACACACACGCATACACACCGCACGTGCCCATTTATGTACAATTTTGAGAAGAAATTAATGTTGGCATCCCGATCTCCCGGATCCAGATTCTGTACATCTGGGAGACTCAGCGATGCAGGAAACATAGTCGCATCTTTTTTTCCACATCTCATATTTTGATGTTGTTGATGAGAAACTCAAGAGATTACACGGCGGCCCAAGTGTGCTTACTTGTTTTTATCTTGAGGCTATTTCAACACACCGGCAAACAACACATGTGAGATTGAGGAACATCATGCTAAAATGTTTTCCGATGACGGTTTGATGACTTATCAAGTTACTTTATACATATAAATTGAAACAAGAGTCTTGTAATCTTCATTCAAATCCCCTGTGACAACTTTGTGCAGGACTACTACGTTCTACGTTACACATCACAAGCAACACGCGCAGGGCTGAAGCTCAGAGGAGACTGACATATTTACATATTAAAACACAAACTGTCAGTCTGGGTTATCAGCTGTCGTCATCAGTGTTATACTATCTAAAAACATATCTGTGTGACTGAGATATTCCGGCACTATACGTTTTGCGGTATACTCTGCGGTATATAATTATAATAATAATAATAATAATAATAATAATAATAATAATAATAATAATAATAATGATGATGATGATGATGATGATGATGATGATGATATGAATTTAATGAGACTGTCCAACACATTGTCAATGGATGCCCAGCTTTGCCACAAACACAGAATCTTAAGCGACATGATGGAGTGGCTAGATCATTTTATTACCGTCTTCGCAATGCTTGTGGTTTTGATGCAGAGGTCAATCCATGCTACGACCCAGAATATGTAGAGAGCGTCATGGAAAATGATAAATAGAAAAATTCTTTGGAATAGCCAGAGGCCCGTATACAGCCTCAGACGCGCAGGCCAACAAACCTGATCTTGTCCTTTTTTTATAAATCCAATGAAATCATTTATATTATTTAGTTTTTCGTCACTATTGACACTAATGTGATTGACACGATTTAGAAAAAAACATGGCCAACATGCAGACATCGCTTTCGAAATGTCACGCTTGTATCCCAAGTACCAAATTGTCCGACTCCCCATTGTTCTCGGTGCCTTAGGTTTGGTACCTCCCAATCTGTTGACTGACATTGGGAGAGTACCCGGGTTTGATACCAGGAATACAGCCATTTTGACAATCTGGGTAATGCAGAAGGCTGCAGTGGTGGGGAGTCTTCACATTCTCCGAAAAGTTATGGGTGGGTTTGACTAGGCAGCGCTTCCTGGGCAGCGTGTTGAGGGGGCAAGGGCCTTGAGCTGATGATGAGCCTAACCAGCCTGGTTGTGCCAGGATCACCAAAACCCTCTTTGCTGCATTTTTTATTTTTATCTGATCAAACCTTCCCTGACCAGCCCTCATCCTAAAGCTGGAATTACTACAAAGTCAGGTGCTAACAACATACAGACCATACATAACTTACTGTAGGAATCTCCATGGAAACGTTAAATATAAAACTGTTTTTGTACAATCTTGGAATACTCTCATATAAATTTTAGTATTACGACTACTGCTTTTAGCACATATCAGGGATGTGTTTTTTACAACAAAACATCTACATTTACAAGGTAACAGACGTTCCTAACACAGTTTTTCCTTGTGCTCCACATTAAATGATTATAAAATAGAACTTTATAACTGTGAAATGTTTTCTCGTTCGTTCCAGGAATTCAAGCAGGTATTGGGATCTCACTTTCTTGATGAATATACCTTGAAAGTATAAGTAATGGATCTGTGAATTCATTTGTACATAATAAAAATTGGAATTTTACACCCTGTATGTATTTTGAGAAGGAATACCGCTCAATACCAACGATGAATAACAAATTCATCTTTAATATATAATATCATATATGTAAATATAACATCTTACGTGTATTTTTAAATGAATAACGCTCCATACTGACTCGGAATGGCGAATGCACATGCACACATATGGCAATTTGTACACAGTACGTAATTTGATAACGAATGACACTCAATAATGACGATTCACATATTACATCGTGGGACATTATATCTCGTATTTCTTAAATCAATAACAATGGTTAAAATTGACTTGGAATACACGCAACTTGGCTGTACATTTGTTGTAATATCCGGTGGATGTACGTATATACGGGCTCGTGAATACCCGGGTCAGAACGGGTCTTCAGCAACCCATGATTGTCGACTAATGGGAGAGGGTGGTCAGACTCGCTGACTGGTTGCATGTCATCGTATCCTAATTGAACAGATCAATGGTCATGATGTCAATCACTGGACTATTTCTGAGAGCGACGTTAAAAGTTAAAGAACAACATGTATAGTACATGAAGTTTACGTCAGTGGGGTATTACACATTACCTCTCAAACGCAGCATTAAAGGTGTCTCTCCAGTAGAGGGCCACAAACGTAGTATTAAACTGTGTCTCTCCAGTAGAGGGCCACGAACGCAGCATTAAACTGTGTCTCTCCAGTAGAGGGCCACGAACGCAGCATTAAACTGTGCCTCTCCAGTAGAGGGCCACGAACGCAGCATTAAACTGTGTCTCTCAGGCAGAGGGCCATGAATGCATCGTTAAACTAAGAAATTAGCAGTAAGTCACAAAAGTTCCACTAAAGTTAACTTAAGTATCTGCAGTTGATAATTCACTGACACTGACAATTGTCACTTGTGGTTTGTACCACACAAGGTATAATCTTAACAAGTCTTTAATCCCCATTTGCCTGTCTCTTCCTCTCTCATACTCCTCTGTGCACCTCCTATAGCGGCAAAGGAAGGAACATCGTTCCCTACAGTTGACACCATGTCCGCATGGTTGGCTGCAGATACTTGATGACAGCGAGGTAACCAGGTTAGTCCATTGCGGCCTGTAAGAATACGTTCGAAATAGACATCGGCCTGTAGGCCCGAGGCCGACAGATTTGTTCTCGGGCTGGTAGTTTTTAACTTCAGCAGGACCTGCAGTTAATTTAAGTAATTATTCATTAAGCATTATATAGGTAGTGTGATAAACATAACTTTCATATATATAAACACTAGAATTAGATCTTTCAAATGGTGTATGACATGTAGTCGCAAAGATGTTTTACAATTTGATAATTTCCCGATAAATGTAGGCCTCATTCGTTACCATCGAGTCTTTAGGAACTCGGCGTGGCAGCAGTAACAATCTTCTGGTTGACTGGTTGTGTTTTGGCATTTATATTGCAAGAGTATATCTCCCTGCTTCAGCTAAAATGTTTGGGCCTACAGTTTTTCACGGGGCCTACAGTTTTTTAAATGTGCTGGCCCTTAAGGCTCTCAATTTACCCTGCTGAGTTTCAGACACTGATTGAAAGTATTGTATTTCTAACGTACAAACTGTTAAGGGTGTAATATACATCGTAGTTAGACTCAGCCACCCTCGTACGACACATATATAATTTTTTTTTTTGCGTTCTAGACGACAGGGTGTATTTTTAACGGCAGACCGAATAGTAAATAAAATATAGTCCCCCGAAAATAGCAACATCCGCAACATTCAGTCATCTGCCGTCTCCGCCTTTGTGTGCAATAACTCTCTTACAACAGTGAATGGGTTAGTGTGGTTTTATGCCACTTTTAGCACTATTCCAGCAATATCACAGCGGGGGACACCAGAAATGGGCTTCACACATTGTACCCATGTAGGGAATCGAACCCATGCCTTCGGCGTGACGAGCGAACGCTTTAACCACTTGGCTACCCCACCGCGCTCTTCGGCAGATGTGTGTCCCAAAGGCAGAATAAACATATTTTGCTCTTTTCGTTTTTTCACTGAAACGATCAACGTAAAGTTTACAAAAATCATAAGGATGTGCCCCTACCTTACGACTGACAATGTTTTGCCAAATATGCAATCGTGCTCTTGTGAAATATAATACGATAATGAAACACAGTGTCGGATAATAACACCGTATCTCAATGGTGTTACCCGTCGTAACCACCCACATGGTTCTTGCATTAACGATTCGAGTTATGTGAAGTCTGTTTTATTATTTTGTTAATTTTGACACGTAATCGACAATGCAGAGATCAATATTTGTTTAAATAATTGCATTATTCCAACCGTCTAATGGCCATGCAGGATATTGATTGACACTTGTATACATCAACACTTCCTCCTGACATTCACACCCCATAGCCTGATCATTTAAGTGTATAAATTGCTATGAAAATCGACATGACTGTTTTCTTTTAATCTCAGTTTGCTATTGTGATATAATTTAATATTGTAACTGTTCTGTGTAGAGATTGATTTGACAATATCAATTACCGTCTTGACTTGGTTTAATGACAGGCTCGTCAATGGTGTTTACATGTGAAATTGACAGTATTTATTTCCATGTTATCTCTGCGGGCTCTGCTCAGGGATCTGAATAATAGAGAAGGGATAGCAAGACACTTCCATATGTACATCATGTATGTGAAAAGAACAGACTCAAGTGATTGTGAATATGACGTTTGCATTATATTTAGGGTTTTTTCATAAAACAATTTTTTTTTAAATAATCCTAAACAACGACGAACATGTCCTTATTTACATCTTCCACTGATTTCTACAAGCACATATACGAGGGGTGTCCCATGAGTTTCCGGCTTCCATAAGTAATTTGCGATTTATATAAAAACTGTTTTACTTATTTTTCAACATAATCTCCCTTGACCTCAATGCATTTGTTCCACCGTTTCTCCAGCATATTTAACCCGTCAGAAAACCACTGTTTGTCACGTGACCCTAAAAACTCCTCTACAGCAGTGATGACCTCTTCATTTGTCCCAAATCTTCGGCCCCTGAGTACAGATTTGAGTTGAGGGAAGAGGAAGAAGTCAGAGAGGGGCAGATCTGGGTGCCGTTGTACAAAACAACCTTAGCGCTACGACTGTCCTAAGTCTATGTTAAGGTATGGGAGTTACGATCACCTTAGCGCTAAGATCGCTTTGTACAACGGCACCCTGGAGAATAGGTTGGGTGAGGCAGGATCTTGAAGCCACATTCATGTGCACCGCTCACTGCTACTTGGGCGGTGTGAACTGGTGCGTTGTCCTGGAGGAGCCAGACACCTCGGCTTAGTTTACCTCTGCGCTTTGCTTTGATTTCATTACGCAATCTGCGCAATTCATCTGCATAATATGCACCGTTAATGGTGGAACCCTTCTGTAGATAATCTATCATGATTACGCCCGCGGAGTCCCAGAAAACGGAGGCCATGACCTGTCTTCTAACACGCCAGAATTTGCTGTGCAGAGCTGCGTGCCAGAAATCTAGGAACCTATGTGCCAGAAACCTAGGAACCTATGTGTCAGAAACCTAGAAACCTTTGTGCCAGAAACCTAGGAACCTATGTGTCAGAAACCTAGAAACCTTTGTGCCAGAAACCTAGAAACCTATGTGCCAGAAACCTAGAAACCTATGTGCCAGAAACCTAGACACCTATGTGCCAGAAACCTAGAAACCTATGTGCCAGAAACCTAGAAACCTATGTGCAAGAAACATAGAAACCTACGTGCCAGAAACCTAGAAACCTATGTGCTAGAAACCCAGAAACCTATGTGCCAGAATCCTAGGAACATATGTGCCAGAAACCTAGAAGACTTTGTGCCAGAAACCTAGGAACCTATGATCTTGGGTGCGAATTACGTCTTGTCTTGATTATGTCTCAAGGTTGTTCTTGGTTTCCCCGAGCGGTAAACGTCTTATATCTACATCACTTCGTACTTTCATCCCATCATCAATCTAATATGCCTTGTCATATCTGAAATCCTGTTCAAAAGGGCGTTGAAAACAACTCACAAACTATTTGTATTGTTACATGTTTGGTCAGTGGGTGTAAAAAGACTTTCTTGTGAAATCATCGTGACAATAAATTCATCATGCAAAATGTGATGCATATTTTACTTTTATTATAAAAAACAACGTATTTTCATTGAGTGAAAATCAAGGATGCGAAAATGTTATTTTGTGCCTTACACAATCACTACCACAAACAGGGCCAATATCTCTGAATACACATTGTGTTTGTTTCAGTACGTTCCCACTTGCAGCTTTGGCGTGATTTCAACCACAAAAACCGCCTCCGTGGTCTTGTGGTAGAGAGTCCGCCCGGAGAGCGGAAGGTCCGGGGTTCGATTCCCGGCCGCGTCACACCAAAAGACGTTAAAAGATGGTACTTGTTGTTACCCTGTCTGGCGCTCGGCATTAAGGAGCTAAAACAAGGACTGGTCGGCTCGGAGTCAGTATACTGTGTCTGAGTGGGGTACCCAAACTCAAACACACACACGTGCATGCACGTCGCTATATAACAATAATCTTGGACGCGACGTTAAACCCCATTTCACCTCACCTCACCTCACCCCCAACCACAAAGGTGCCAATTAACAAGTGTTAAACTCGTGAACGCGACGTGTACTATGGCCGTGTTCACTGCAGAATGGGGAATTGGCAGGCATATGTTTGGAGATGACGACCTACATGTCACCGAGTGGCAATCTCGAACTACTGTTGTACATGAATGTGTCAGTCACTCATACAAACATGCCAACAGATATCCTAAAAGTTCAACTGAGTGCTAGATCTCGGCAAGCTGAACGTGAACCGAACATGCACCCAGTGTCACATCGATACCAATTACCATTGGTTGGATGGGGGGCACGGGTGGCCCAGTCGTCTAAGGCGCCGCGATTCGCTGTGCAGAGAAACCTATGATTGTGGGTTCGAATCCCGGTTCGCCCCGATTATGTTTTTAGGTTTGTCAGCCATACCCGTGCTCGTGGGTTTCACCGAAGTGGTAAACGTCCGAGACCAGCATCACTTCGGGCTTTCCTTCAACATTAAGCTGACACGCCGCGATGTAACTGGAATACTGTTAAAAGTGGCGTTAAACCCAACTCACTCACTCACTCACTATTGGTTGGTTGGTTTGTTGTTTAACGCCGCACTCAGCAATATTCCAGCTATATTACGGCAGTCTGTAAATAATCGAGTCTAGACCAGACAATCCAGTGATTGACATCATGATCGATCCACTCAATTGGGATACGATGACATGCATCAACCAAGTCAGCGAGCCTGACCACCCGATCCCGTGGGTCGCTGTCGCCTGTTGCGGCAAGCATGGTTTCGCTGAAGACCTATTCTACCCCGGATCTTCACGGGCTCAATTACAATTGGACAGTAATAGGGTGTTCCGCTCTTGCCTGTCCATCAAGGTCAACGCACGGGACAATGTGTTTCATTTTTTTGTTTTACGATTACAGTTGCGATTAGTGTTGTCCTTATGGTCTAAGGGGACATAGATCCCTATGCAGTGTTGCGTCCCATAGCCGTGGCAAGATACGCTTGTTTGAATCCACTATACTTGGCCACCAACACACCTGTACTCGTGAAGGACACGTATAGGTGGTCACACTATTTTCAAAAGTAAATTTGTGGATGGAAATATTGCACTGCTCCATGAAAAAACATGCTCTTCTTTACTTATACTTTTTTAACTTATGGAAACGGCCTTTTGTCTTTGATACCGCTAAACAAAGATCTGAGGACATCCCATTAGGGGTCGGGTCAGAACGACCTTTCATCCGGCCAATCAGAGCGTCGCTTACCAGATCAAGAAAGTGACGGTCGGAATTCGATTTCTAATCATGAAACCTCGAAAACTTTAACACGGGGTATTCCGAACGATAGTAACGGGCTTAACGACTGAATCCATACAATCTAGGTCATCTATTAGCCATTTCGAAATGTTCTTTTGTTCAGGTTTCAAATGTTTTATAGAGAATTTGTCAAAATATGTTTCGAAGCGTAGTCGCCAATTTGAAATTAGTGCCGTTAAGGGCGAGAAAGCTGCCTTCTGATTGGCTAATGTCGACTTCTTGTCAGTCACTTCATTGGTCAAAGTTCGCGTAAGGTCGGTCTTATGTGACCCGAAATGGGATGTCCTCAGATTTTTGTTTAGCGGTAGCGAAAACTAAGATCTGATTTTAATGGGGGGCACGGGTGGCCCAGTCGTCTAAGGCGCCGCGATTCGTTGTGCAGAGTTGCGTCCCCTGGACACGCCAGAAACATACGATTGTGGGTTCGAATCCCGGTTCGCCCCGATTATGTTTCTAGGTTTGTCAGCACAATACTCGTGCTCGTGGGTTTCACCGAAGTGGTAAACGTCTGAGACCTACATCACTTCGGGCTTTCCTCCAACATTAAGCTGACACGCCGCGATATAACTGGAATACTGTTAAAAGCGGCGTAAAACCCAACTCACTCACTCAATCACTGATTTTAATGAGATTGTGATATAGTTAATATATGATTGATCTTTGAAATTTGCATGATTAGTTTTCTTGGTAAACAGAAAAGCATGTCTTCACAATACAGTCAGGGAATTTGGTACGGATTTCTTGGATAAGTATACGACACATGACATTTTCACAAATCATTCAGCTGACAAATGAAATTTTGAAAATGTCTCAAGACTCAATAATAATGCGAGAAATAACGCTGGTGATAGGCTTGAGGCTGGTGAATCACTGACATTAGTGGCAAGCAATTTAAATGTTTCCCAGAGCACAATATCACGACTTTGGGCACTTTATCAGTAACATGGCTCTACTAGATGTCGTCCAAGATCATGGAGACGCCTCATGAACACAACATCCGGGGTCCCTTACATCCGGGTCGTTCACCTTCGAAACAAGACACTAACTGCCGCACAAATTCACAGACTGCCCATAACCCTTTACGAGCTGGCCGAGTCCAAAGGCTCTACTTTGGCGTTATGTTACCTCAACGTAATTGAATTCAGCGGCCGCAATGGTGTCAATTACATTATCAGTGGTACGCCAACGTTGGCCAAACGTTTGGTGTAGTGACGAATCCCATTTCCTTCTTTAAATGAGAAATGGTGGAAACGCTACTGAGATGTTTCTTAAGGGCGAAGAAAAGATATATAGTTCATATCCAGGGAAGGTAACAAGTGTCCTCCTCAAACACCAGGTGACAATTTTCAGGTGGTGAGGTGAAATGGGGTTTAACGTCGCGTCCAAGATGCACGTGTGTGTGTGTGGCTGCTTGTACTAGTCCGGACTGATGCCGATTTATAGTGCTAGCTCACTGAGATACCATTTAACATGAATACACCACTCAGACACAGTATACTGACTCCGAGCCGACCAGTCCTTGTTTTAGCCCTTAATGCCGAGCGCCAGTCAGGGTAACAACAAGTACCATCTTTTACGTATTATGGTACGACGCGGTCGGGGATAGAACCCCGCACCTTCCGCTCTCCGGGCGGACGCTCTACCACTAGACCACGGAGGCGGTCGACAATTTTCAGCATGACAATGCTTATCTCAACAACACACGATTAATGCCGATTTTCTGAGAGCGTACTACCGAGGTCACCGGATCTCAACGCATTTGAGCATCTATGAGATGAGCTAGACATACGTTAACGTCATACGTAAACCTAATCTGCAGCAATTACGACAAGCTCTTCAGAAAGAAAGGGCTGCTTTTCTACAAGACGTCACCCGCAGACGTCTTGGTTCCCTGGACAGCAGGTATCGTGCAGTCATTCAGGCCAACGGAGGACACTGCAAAGACTTCTCCGTTAACGTACAAATGTTATATTTGGGATAACACTTTCGGAGTAAAGTACAGATTCTCATAATTTTTGGGGATTGAGTCCTGTTAGATTCGAACCCACACTGCCAGAGTGAGGCACCTAATGGCCAGCACATAAAGTCAGCGATTTAGCCCACTCAGCCACCGAGGCTTCAAAAAAACTAAAGTCCGAAAACTGGTAGTCTAGATCACGTACTTTGTGAACCCCTCTGACAAGTGTAAATTGGCACGGCTCCCATAGCGGAAGCTATGAACACAAAATGCCATTTAGAAAGTGGTCAAATGTAACAAACGTTATATCTGGGATAACACTTTCTTAGTAAAGTACAGATTCTCGTACTTTTGTTTTGGTTGAGTCCCGTCCAGGATTCGAACCCACACTGCTGGAGTAAGGCACCTAATCGCCAGCACACAAATCTCCGTTGACGTTGATGCATTCTGTTTCACTTTGTAATCTTCCAAACGCACACGTTCCACGTGTCGCTTTTAAAGCATTGTAGTCACAGAATTAACCTGAACATTCCATTTATACAAAGGAGACACGATATGGCTGAAATATTGCCGATGTGACGTTAAATATTAACTCACTCACTTATACAAAGGAGCGCCACCAGTATCGGGACTGTACACTTGATATCGTTTCTATGAGTGATTTAGTGAGTTGGGTTTAACGCCGCTTTTAACAGTATTCCAGTTATATCGCGGCGTGTCAGCTTGATGTGGGAGGAAAGCCCGAAGTGATGCAGGTCTCAGACGTTTATCACTTCGGTGAAACCCACGAGCACGGGTATGGTGATGACAAACCTAGAAACATAATCGGGGCGAACCGGGATTCGAACCCACAATCATAGGTTTCTGGCGTGCCCAAGGGACGCAACTCTGCACAGCGAGTCGCCGCCCGTGCCCCTATGGTTTCTAGGAAACTTAAAACGTGGCAAGTCGTACGACTTGTTTAAGTACTGATTTTAATACAACCACGTGAACTATTAATACCTCCTCAATAACGCCAAGAGGGGGCAAATAGAGTATAACAACTGAATTATCTCCTGAATCGCCGACACAACTGTGGTATAAGTTAGCGAATGGACGAGGTAGAGATGTTTCTGATCCGCGCATTACCCCAGGTAAGACACGGGTCGGAAATACATCTACCTTGATCATTGTCTTATAGTCCGATTTGCGCCACGTCGGACTTTCATCCACTTTATCCATTTTGCTGAAACGTGCTGATGTCACTGAAATAATGTACCAAGTGGAGTTGAACACATTTATTGTCGGAAATAAATACATTCTGTTTTATAAGCCTTTTTCTGAAATCTGTAGAAAAGTGACAAAATGGCCGCCATCTTGGAAAATGGCCGCCAAAATCGTATTTAGCTGGGCATCTGAAATGTCCATCACATGAAATCATCCAGTTGAGACATAGCTGAAAATCATATTGGTTATTTGTCCCTCTGTGTGGTAGTCAAATTTTCTCTGGCTCATGGACGACATCTTTCAGAGGCAAGGGAGTTAACTGACAATAAAAGTCCAGTTCCCGACCTTGCCGAACAAGGCTAGAATCTTCGGGGTTGATCATAGCGCCACCAGTGGCTATTACGAGTTATGTCCATTCTATGACCCTCCTATTGACCTATCAGATTGCACCTCACATATCACTTGCATTTGCTTCAAACAAAATGGCAGCGCCCAGTCAAGACGATCGGATCGATAACCAAAATATATGTTGCGATAAAACGTATCTTAATTCGCGTAGCGCATCAAATCATGTGAGCACCTTCATTAAAAACATGAAAATATTTGGGAAATATCCGTTGACGCCGAGTTGGCGGTACACGTTCTTTGCAAATCCTGCAATCGACCGAAACCTGCACTGCAGTTTACAACCCGGATGTCGATTTCGTTACGCGATTTTGATTGAACTATGCATAGACTCGTTCGTCCAGCCAAAATATAACTCCATAACTCCAACCAAGTTCGGCAATGGTGAACTGGACATTTATTGTCAGTCCGTTGCCTCGGGAAGATGAGTTGAACCAAACCGATTTAATCACTCACATGACTAATGACTAATGACTAATGAAGTCTAATATGGTTCTGGGCTTGTGGCGCACTGGGCTAACTGCGCTCTTCCTGTAACTGGGTTCCTGTCTACAGCAACGATTAGACAGGTTGTGATATCTCCTAGGCTGCGATTGGACGACAGTAAACATAGCAGGCAATGTTCCCAGTCCTCTTGTGAGAGTAACCAAAATTACGAAAATTATTCAGCGACGTTTTGTATGCCCCAAAGTTAACCATCAAGGTTTATTTATGTCATGTTTATTAACATTCCTAGTTAAGGACCTTTAATATATGGTACAGATTTGTACACTTTATCAGCGACCACCTTCAGGTTAACTGCGCTAGGCATGATCCGCGAACCACAATGGAACCATTTTAGCTCTTCCGCCCAGTATGAGTTTGTCTATGTCCATGACACGTCAATGCAATCGCATTCTACAGGGAGCACTTCTTTTCCGATTCACGTTAATGTATTAAGTTGTAAATTCCCAAAACTCAAATTTAGTGATGCATTTCCCCAACACAATACTGACACAATCTGACATCAAACTGTTAACATCGTACTTCAAATATCTGCCTAGCTAGCGACATGATGGGCTGCGATTCCTACTTATATATATTAAACCTCAAAGCAAGAGATTAGGCAGTCTCCCAGTCCGACTAAACAGATTCCATTAGCCGTAAAGGGCCAAGAAAAGTGTTTCATTCTCACTATATTTCATCTGTGTGCTTTTGCTATATTTTTATCTGACATTTACCTCTAAATTACTGGTGGTTAATTGCAAGGACTTTCTCAGCACATATATTGCTTAAGAATAGAATTTTCGTAAAAAACACGAACCGAAGCACAAATATGTCTCAGGGCTGTCGAGAGACGAGAGACAAATTATACAGCTCCAGTACAGCGTGTGAACGGGGTGTCACTGTTGGGAGCTGAGGGAATTGAGTGAGCTCACTCATGCCAGGTCTGATAACTGCAGGGTGTCACTGAACGAAGTCATCATACTTTGCCGAAGAAACAAAACGATATCAAAATTTTTAAAAATTCCTTCGTTAGATGATGAGGAAAGGAATTGACCATAGAACAAGTAATCTTCCAATCTTGTCCCAATCCTGTTTAACACATATGGGAGGGAAATCATATGACGTATAGTGAGTTGAGTTTAACGCCGCTTTTAACAGTATTCCAGTTATATCACGGCGTGTCAGCTTAATGTGGGAGGAAAGCCCGAAGTGATGCAGGTCTCAGACGTTTACCACTTCTGTAAAACCCACGAGCACGGGTATTGTGCTGACAAACCTAGAAACATAATTGGGGCGAACCGGGATTCGAACCCACAATCATAGGTTTCTGGCGTGCCCAAGGGACGCAACTCTGCACAGCGAATCGCGGCGCCTTAGACGAGTGGGCCACCCGTGCCCCCAATATGACGTAAATATGCGCGTGGGTGTGTATATATGTTCATACTAAAAAAAGCAGGGAATAATGTAATGTAAATGTGTCGTCAGAAGGAATGTCAGATTTGAAAAATTAAAAACAATATTTAAGGAATTTAGTAACCAAAGCCTAACGCCCACCATCTTCCCTAGGCAAGTGAGTTAACAGACTATACAAGTCCAGTTTCCACCAAAGGTGTCCAAGGGTTGAAACTGGACTTTTAAAGTCAGTTAACTCCCCTGCCTCGGGAAGATGAACGCTCACACCCCCGACACATTGTAGTAGACCACTCAAATGGTCGGGGCACGATGGTGCGTCATTCTTGATTTTGACACTTTAGTCGTTCAGCCGCTTAAATGCGCTCTGAGTCACCAGTATTGTTGATTTATCCCAAGTCACACGTAAACTCTCTACGTATGCTTTAATACAGTATTTGTGATCAGATTGGAGAGTGCGTCGTCTACAGCGTGATGAACACCTGTTGGTATGCTTCAAACGTTTAGAGTGAGTGAGTGAGTTTGATTTTACGCCGCTTTTAGCAATATTTCAGCAATATCACGGCGGGGGACACGAGGTATGGGCTTCACACATTTTACCCATGTCGGGAATCGGACCCGGGTTTTCGACGCGACGAGCGAACGCTTTAACCACCAGGCTACCGGACCGCCCTCAAACGTTTAGAACTCAGCGAGAGGTAGCCAATACTTTCAATGTAATTGAGTCGGTGATTTGCAGACTTTAGAACAGGTTTCTGCAGACACAAAATGTTACTGATCGGCCCCAAGGTCAACCACAAGTCCGGGATAGATTATTCAGAAAACTTGTCTCACGAAATGGAGCCCAGATAGGTAATCAAATGTTTGTTCAAGTCACAGACAGGACGTTTAGAAATCATCTGCACACAGCTAATTAATCTTCGTGCTCGGCGACCACGTGTTATACCACCGTTAACAAATCAATACATTCTACACCATCTTCCTGAGGCAAGGGAGTTAACTGACTATGAAATTCCAGTTTCCATCCTTGCCGATTAGGCTGGAACCGCTGAGTTATTTTTTTCCTGGCCACTCGAGTCTATGCATATAGTCCAATCGTCATAGCCACTGGTGACGCTACAATCGAGCCACGAAATCCCAGGCTCGTTGGGCAAGGGTGGAAGCTGAACTTCTATATATAATCAGTTTACTACCTTTCCGCGGGAAGATGATTCCAGCCAGACGCCAATGGTGTTAAGAGCGTAGAATGTGGCGTAATTTAATCTGGAGTGTTTAGATTGGCGTGAAAGTGTCTGGGGGCGTCCAAACGAACGTCATGCAAACGTCAACGTCATCACAGATTTGGGGGTGGGCCTGTAATTATAGGTGGTGCGATAATTACGATTGCCGGAATTTCACATAGCACATCGCGGACATGATCTGGAGACGTGTACGCTGACGTCAAAGGCCACCCGATTACTTAACCGAACTGAGCAAGGCTCTACCAGAGGAGTGAACAAGACTCCTTTAAATTGTCACTCCGAATATACGAATATTTTACCAATCGTGGGGGCATGGCCCATTATTGATCAAGTCATCTCAAACTTTCTTTTTTTTCAATACATTCCCCAGTCGTAATTCTTGGTTTTTAAAACCCTTACAGTAATACTCCGCCAACATGTTCTGTTGGTTGTCACGTTGTCCTTCCGTTTTCTCTTTGTAGTTCTGGGGGCGGTGGTGTAGCGTAACGCCAAAGTCGGGCAGTCTCTATCTCTGGCAGTTCTTTGGAGGGGATCGTGGTAGGGGACATATATATCCCCTACCACGTCACGATGTCGACCATCCATGTGGAAGAAATGCTCAAGACGTATTTGTATTCCACATTGGCGAAACCCGTAGACACAAGCATAATGCTGACAAATGAAGGATCTTACTTTAGGATTCGAACCCTTTACTAGGATCCTGACACGACTTCAACTCGGCATAGCGGAGTGCATTGCCCTGTACCACAGAGCCACCCGTCGCATATGATTTGTTTGTTTGTTTGTTGTTTACGCCGCACTCAGCAATACTCCAGCTGTATGACTGATAGAGGAAATACCAGTATGTGTTTGTTTGCTTGGCATTCACATCCCCTGTGCACAGTCTGCACTGTGCATACATAGCGTGCTCAGGTGTAAACGTAGACCGCAGGGGAATGGCTGGTTTTCGCCTTAGTTTGTTTGTTTGTTGTCTAACGCCGCACTCAGCAATATTCCAGCTGTGTGACGGAGGTCTGTAAATTAATCGAGTCTGGACCAGACAATCCAGTGATTGACATCATGAGCATCGATCCACGCAATTGGGATACAATGATATGCATCAACCAAGTCAGCAAGCCCGATCCCGTTAGTCGCCTCTTACGACAAACATAGTCGCTTTTTACGGCAAGCATGGGTTGCTGAAGACCTACTCTACCCCATCGCACATGACGTTACATTATGTTATATGATAGTATAACCATATTCCCGATTCTAATGATCAGTGCTATATGATACTTTACATTCTGATACATTCCTCCCAGCGGACAAGACACTGAGTGCCGATTAATTTCCATAAAGCCCAACAAGAATACCAAGTACATACACTCAGAAGAATGACTCAGTAACGAAACAGTATACGTGTACACCCCCAGAATACGAGGGTAAAGAGTCAACTAAATTACTGCCCCGCCTCTCCCACCCCACCCCATCCCGCCTCTCCCCCCAACCGCCCCTTGCATCTGTTGTCATTCGCATCTCTCTAAAACCCACAATACCTCAATTAGTAACGAGTGTCAAAGTCGCATAATATGCAACTGACATGCTACGTCGTGCACTTAACATCACTTCTACATGTATCATTATCTTGTTGAAGCACATGCGTCATTTGAGTCACATGCACCTAGAGGTGTAGCATGTAGGCGAACAGGTTTAACATGAGTCGTATATAATTACATACGTTACAGACATAATTAGTTCACAATTCGGTTTATTGTTATCATTAGGTCATTCTGTTGATGCGCGACTACATAGAAATGTTTGTTCATGATAAAAACAGTTACTTTGGTTGATGTTTCGTGTCCTCACGCAGATCGATGTCGACGGTGGCCGGAGTCATACGACGGAGATTGTGACGTTAACCGCAGACTGCAGTCCTCCGCCGTCCTGTAAACAAATGTCAGCAAACATATGCTACGAGGTTTGAATGATAAGTTATAAGGCTCACTTGGAAGGATTTTATCTAAAGACATTAAAATGACATATTTTTTTAACATAATCCCCTTTTACATTGATACACTCTTGCCAAAGATGTTGGAAGGATTTTATCCCAGTTTCGGAGCTTCTCTTGGCTGTCCAAAAGGTTCTTCATGTGTGGGATGAGATGGAAGTCTGTGGGGAGGGGGGTGGGGGGGTTGGGGGGGGGGGGGGGGGGGGGGGGGGGGCAGGAGAATGAGGTAGGTGATGAGGGTGATGAAGGCGTTCAACGCCACATTCCTTGATTGTAGCCATGGCAGTGACTGATTTGTGCACTGGCGCATTGTACTGATGGAAGAACACATCTTTCTTCAGCTTCCGACATCTCTTAGTCTCACATCCCGCAAATGGCTCAAAATTGCATCTTTAATAACATCTTTTTGTAAATTTATAATTTAATTGCATAATTTCGATGTAAATATGTGTCGTAGATCTAACGGTATTGATGTTGGTAATTGCGACAGAGGTGAAATTGAAGAATAATTCCACGTCATATTTAGAATTAACGAGTATTGCAGTTTAAACTCTACGCTTCTTATATTCTTGACAATAAAAATAAATCTGACCTGTTCATGATTAATGTTACCAATTCACAAAATGTACATTTATCGTTTCAGTTCTACTTTTGATATCAGTTTCAAGAAGATGCACTTGCTGTATTTTGAACTGACAATACTTTCTGTTGTAGTGTCAATTGTACGTTAAGTCAGTCATATGACCCACCATACTGAATAAATCTGTATGTCTTTTTATTGTCTGGCTTCATGAAAGATAGTTCATCATGATGACACCCCGGCATCCCCGAACACGGGAGCCATAACCTTTCCAACTGACGGGGCAGTCTTTGCCTTCTTTGGTGGTGATGATGTCAACTTCTTCCACTGATTTGATTGTTGACGACCCCAGGTTTCATCCATTGTCACAAATCGTTGCAAGAACCTTGCTGGGTCAGCTTCAAACAGAGCTAGAGTGTCACGAGACATGTGCCTGGTGTGTTTATGATCAGCTGTAAGAAGCTTTGGAAGCTTTAGAGCTGATACTTTCTTCAATGCCAATGTTTTATGATAATGGAATGTATTCTCTCATGGGAAATGCCTACTGAACCAGCAAAATGACGTTCAATCACTCTCCGGTCGGTCATCACCATTTCGTGGATTCTCTGGATCATTTCTGGTGTTGCTGACGTGACAGGCCTTCGAGGACCCAGCCGTCTAAGGCGCCGCAATTCGCTGTGCAGAGTTGCGTCCCTTGGGCACGCCAGAAACCTATGGTTGTAGGTTCGAATCCCGGTTCGCCCCGATTATGTCTGTAGGTTTGTCAGCACCATACCCGTGCTCGTGGGTTTTACCGAAGTGGTAAACGTCTAAGACCTGCATCTCTTGGGGCTTTCCTCCCTCGTTAAGCTGACACGCCGTGATATGACTGGAATACTGTTAAAAGCGGCTTAAACCCATACTCACTCACTCACTTTATGGTGG
This sequence comes from Haliotis cracherodii, assembly GCF_022045235.1. NCBI lineage: Eukaryota > Metazoa > Mollusca > Gastropoda > Lepetellida > Haliotidae > Haliotis > Haliotis cracherodii. The sequence goes on along the minus strand of NW_027266275.1, from coordinate 62,382,331 downwards.
CAAAGAAATGGACACCCTTCCCTAGTGTTGTACTCATATCTCCATGGATGACTTTTGGTATTTGTCCTTTTTTCTGAAAGTACTTGATCTCTGCATGTTAGTAATACTCAAGATTATTTTACTGACTTGTCATAGCGAAACAAGGTGTTCAGTTGACTAAAGGTTTTGTGGATATACTTCTATGACATCATGAAATCCCTTGAATGCTATAATACCAGTGCGACACAGAGGCACGTGGATGTGGGCGAATTGCGAATGATCATCAATAACTTTATGATTCTGGTTGAATGGGTGCGTATCAGGATAAATAATGATATACTGATAATGGAACTCATAAAAAGGAAGTTGATTTTACTGAAAATCCCCAAAGCACTCTTAATGCGAAACTTTTCAGCAGTTCTGATTGATAAGCGCTTGCAGAGCAGCTTGTGTGTGCTTTGAGCATGCCCGTGTGTGTATAACGCAATATATATTATTAATATTATTATATTATATTTTTTAAAAATCAAAACGCGATCGTGTGATTTGACATAGTCATGAGGCAGCCATGCCAGTTCTTGTCCCTGATTCACAAAGCGATCGTCTCGCGTTATCTTTATGCTTTTTACGTTATGTGAGTTATAAACTTTAGGAGGCTTCAGGCGACTGGGCCCCAGGTTGTTTTGCTTTAAAGTGATACACATGATACCAACATTCTTATTTTCATCTATCAGTATTCTTCTTATGAATTGCATGACACATATCAGCTCCATGGTCGCTTTAAATACATGCCACGTGTATTTTCAGACCAAGTGACAAACAATGAATCACTTTCGTCCTTCTCCAGAGCATCCAGCGTCCTTTTCCCAAGCTGATATTTCTGATGTAATGTAGTAACTGCTGCATCGGGGGACTTCTACATCGGGGGACTGCAACATCACGGGACTGCTACATCACGGGTCTGCTACATCAAGGGACTACTACATCGGGGGACTGCTACATCAAGGGACCGCTACATCGGGGAACTGCTACATCGGGGGACTGTTACATCACGGGACTGCTACATCGGGGGACTGAGCTACATCGGGGGACTGCTACATCACGGGACTGCTACATCGGGGGACTGCTACATCGGGGGACTGAGCTACATCACGGGACTGCTACATCGGGGGACTGCTACATCACGGGAACTGCTACATCGGGGGACTGTTACATCGGGGGACTGCTACATCGGGGGACTGCTACATCGAGGGACTGCTACATCACGGGGACTGCTGTATCGGGGGACTGCTACATCGGGGGACTGCTGCATCACGGGGACTGCTACATCGTGGGGCTATTACATCGAGGACTGTTACATCGGGGAACTGCTACATCGGGGGACTGCTACATCGGGGGACTGCAACATCACGGGACTGCTACATCACGGGTCTGCTACATCAAGGGACTACTACATCGGGGGACTGCTACATCAAGGGACCGCTACATCGGGGAACTGCTACATCGGGGGACTGTTACATCACGGGACTGCTACATCGGGGGACTGAGCTACATCGGGGACTGCTACATCACGGGACTGCTACATCGGGGGACTGCTACATCGGGGGACTGAGCTACATCACGGGACTGCTACATCGGGGGACTGCTACATCACGGGAACTGCTACATCGGGGGACTGTTACATCGGGGGACTGCTACATCGGGGGACTGCTACATCGAGGGACTGCTACATCACGGGGACTGCTGTATCGGGGGGACTGCTACATCGGGGGACTGCTGCATCACGGGGACTGCTACATCGTGGGGCTATTACATCGAGGACTGTTACATCGGGGAACTGCTACATCGGGGGACTGCTACATCGGAGGACTGCTACATCGGGGGACTGCTACATCACGGGAACTGCTACATCGGGGGTCTGCTACATCACGAGGACTGCTACATCACGGGGACTGCTACATCGGAGGACTGCTACATCACGGGAACTGCTACATCTAGGGACTGCTACATCGGGGGACTGCTACATTTGAGGACTGCTACATCACGGGACTGCTACATCGGATGACTGCTACATCATGGGGACTGCTACATCACGGGGACTGCTATATCGGGGGACTGCTATATCAGGGGACTGCTACATCACGGGGACTGCTACATCACGGGGACTGCTACATCACGGGGACTGCTACATCACGGGACTGCTACATCGAGGGACTGCTACATCATGGGGCTGCTACATCACGGGGACTGCTACATCACGGGACTGCTACATCACGAGGACTGCTACATCACGAGGACTGCTGCATCACGGGTACTGCTACATCACGGGGACTGCTACATCGGTGGATTGCTACATCACGGGACTGCTACATCACGGGACTGCTACATCACGGGGACTGCTACATCACGGGGACTGCTACATCCCGGGGACCGCTACATCACGGGGACTGCTACATCATAGGACTGCTACATCACGGGACTGCTACATCACGGGGACTGCTACATCATGGGACTGCTACATCACAGGACTGCTTCATCATGGGGACTGCTACATCGGGGGACTGCTACATCACGGGGACTGCTACGTCACGGGGACTGCTACATCACGGAACTGCTACATCACGGGGACTGCTACATCGGGGGGCTGCTACATCGGGGTACTGGTACATCACGGGATTGCTACATCACGGGGACTGCTACATCACGGGAACTGCTACATCGGGGGTCTGCTACATCACGAGGACTGCTACATCACGGGGACTGCTACATCGGAGGACTGCTACATCACGGGAACTGCTACATCTAGGGACTGCTACATCGGGGGACTGCTACATTTGAGGACTGCTACATCACGGGACTGCTTCATCGGATGACTGCTACATCATGGGGACTGCTACATCACGGGGACTGCTATATCGGGGGACTGCTATATCAGGGGACTGCTACATCACGGGGACTGCTACATCAGGGGACTGCTACATCGAGGGACTGCTACATCATGGGGCTGCTACATCACGGGGACTGCTACATCACGGGACTGCTACATCACGAGGACTGCTACATCACGAGGACTGCTGCATCACGGGTACTGCTACATCACGGGGACTGCTACATCGGCGGATTGCTACATCACGGGACTGCTACATCACGGGACTGCTACATCACGGGGACTGCTACATCACGGGGACTGCTACATCACGGGGACCGCTACATCACGGGGACTGCTACATCATAGGACTGCTACATCACGGGACTGCTACATCACGGGGACTGCTACATCATGGGACTGCTACATCACAGGACTGCTTCATCATGGGGACTGCTACATCGGGGGACTGCTACATCACGGGGACTGCTACGTCACGGGGACTGCTACATCACGGAACTGCTACATCACGGGGACTGCTACATCGGGGTACTGGTACATCACGGGATTGCTACATCACGGGGACTGCTACATCACGGGAACTGCTACATCGGGGGTCTGCTACATCACGAGGACTGCTACATCACGGGGACTGCTACATCGGAGGACTGCTACATCACGGGAACTGCTACATCTAGGGACTGCTACATCGGGGGACTGCTACATTTGAGGACTGCTACATCACGGGACTGCTTCATCGGATGACTGCTACATCATGGGGACTGCTACATCACGGGGACTGCTATATCGGGGGACTGCTATATCAGGGGACTGCTACATCACGGGGACTGCTACATCAGGGGACTGCTACATCGAGGGACTGCTACATCATGGGGCTGCTACATCACGGGGACTGCTACATCACGGGACTGCTACATCACGAGGACTGCTACATCACGAGGACTGCTGCATCACGGGTACTGCTACATCACGGGGACTGCTACATCGGCGGATTGCTACATCACGGGACTGCTACATCACGGGACTGCTACATCACGGGGACTGCTACATCACGGGGACTGCTACATCACGGGGACCGCTACATCACGGGGACTGCTACATCATAGGACTGCTACATCACGGGACTGCTACATCACGGGGACTGCTACATCATGGGACTGCTACATCACAGGACTGCTACATCATGGGGACTGCTACATCGGGGGACTGCTACATCACGGGGACTGCTACGTCACGGGGACTGCTACATCACGGAACTGCTACATCACGGGGACTGCTACATCGGGGGGCTGCTACATCGGGGTACTGGTACATCACGGGATTGCTACATCGGGCGGCTGCTACATCGGGGTACTGGTACATCGGGGGGCTACTACATCAGGGGACTGGTACATCACGGGACTGCTACATCACGAGGACTGCTACATCGGCGGATTGCTACATCACGGGCCTCCTATATCGTGGGATTGCTGCATCGCGGTATTACTACATAGGGGGACTGCTACATCACGGGGACTGCTATATCAAACTCCGAATTATTAACTTTATCTAAACCTTTATCTATCTAGTACAGTGGATAGAACGTTGCTGGAGAGCGGAAGGTCGGAGGTTGGATTACCGATCGCGCAAAGACGTATATACAATACGTCTTTGGATCGCGTCATACCAAAAGACGGTTATAGATGCTACGCGTTACCCTGCCTGGCGCTCGGAATTAAGGAGATAAAACAAGGACTGGTCGGCTCGGAGTCAGCATACTGTGTCCGGGTGGGCAAGCACTACAGAACCGGCATTAACCGGGAAGCACGTCGCTATATAATTGCGATAATACCCGGCCCCGTTCCACAAAGCGACCGAAGCGCTACGACTGTCGTAAGTCTGTGTTAAAGTATGTGAGTTACAATTGTCTCCGTGCTACGATGGTTTTGTGGGAGCCCTGAACCCCATGTCACCTTACCTCCTCACCTAGGTTATCTAAACAAAGTGACCATAATGCCCCTGAGGAAGGGATCCCGCACTGACCACCCCAAACACACACCTACCCAACCCTACCCCACCCCACCTCCCCGACTCATCTCAGCCTGACCCTGGCACGGTCTGCAAATATACTCACTGTTGCTATCACCACCAAATGGAGATCTCGTCCTTTCTGTGTGACTAAAGGCATTTTAAGAGATATCAGGCCAGTGTAGAGATTCACGTCGAATGCTTGATAGGCAAACAGCTCTTTGGTCTGTCAATGCGAAATAAAGAAATACATGTATACAAAAAAGCAACCCTTGGCATACTATGCACAAATACACAAATCCTCAACCACAAAAATACACGTCATGTTACAGGGAAAACCACGGTTATAACGAACACGCTTATAACGAGCTGACGGATATAACGAACTTACGTTTTTGGTTCCGGCTATTTGCTGTAGTTATGCTGTATATATGCTTACAACGAACTACGGTTATAACGAACTAAAATTAGAAGTCCCTTTGAGTTCGTTATATCCGTAGTTTACGTATAGGATATAAACCGCCTCAGCGGGCTATCCGTGAAAATAATGCAGTCCAGCAAAGGAAAAGCCCGCGGGCCGTAGGTCCAAGGGCTTTTCCTGCGCTGGAGTGCATTATTTTCACGGATAGCCATAGGAGAAGGTTTATATCTGACTTATAAACCGACAGATATGAAGATGCTTTTTTGTTTACATGACATAACTTTAATTCTGAAATTTCAATTGTAGCACTCGAAAGTTCTCAGTCAAAAGCGCACAGCTCGAGAATCCCGTGGCGGAGAAAAGAACAACCTTTTGTAACAATGGTAATGCATCACTGGAGGTTTATAATGTATGTATAATCCCTGAAACGTGCAGGGAATGTAGTGTCTAATTACTCGGGGAATAAACATAATACCTAAAACTTTAAGGTATTACACAATTTCCCTGATTCAAAAAGTATTTTAGACATATTCCCTGAAACTACTTTTAAATTGTTTACATGTAGGTCATTAATTTTGTAATAACAGAGAGAGAAATGTTGTCATTTTCACTTTCATGTCCACTGAAAGATAAAACAATAATAATAACAACTAATCATTGAAGTATCAATATTACAAATTAATGTAAAATGAATTTATGAAGAAAACTGGATTAGTAACAATGCGGATGGTTAAAAGATGAAAAAGACATTCGTCAACAAAGACAGCCTTAAATCACTTTCATACGAAGGTTTATCAGTCATGGATGTTGATTTTGTGAAACGTTCTCTGATTGGACTATCGATATGTGCGATAGTCCAATCATATTTAGCACGGGAAAGTGGGCTTGATGCGGCAAGGGTGGAAACAAGACTCTGATACAAAGGCTTGTGGACGCTCTTGCCTCGGGAAGATGGACCCTGACATGACTCTACAAGTTGAATTGCGTCCCCTCGACCCAAGGCCCATTCGAATGGTGTAAAAAGTGAAAATGTGTAGAAAGGTCAAGTCCTTGGAACGTCTTAGATGGTGGTTTGATAACATTTTTTTCAACATCTTCACTCTTCTCAACCTCCATCAGTTTTGCAGACCACCTATCGTTGACAAGCAGACTTTTTTAAGTTTTTGTGTCATCCCCGAGCTTACTTCCGGAGTGTCAAATCTTCCCTGTGGAGCGGCGATGCGTGGATACTAAGGCGCGAGACACGTGAAGACCTGGGGTAGAATAAGTCTTCAGCAACCCATGCGTGCCGTAAAAAGCGACTATGCTTGTCGTAAGAGGCGGCTAACGGGATCGGGTGGTCAGGCTCGCTTTATTGGTTGATACATGTCATCGATCCCAATTGCGTAGATCGATGCTCATGATGTCAATCACTGGATTGTCTGGTCCAGACTCGATTAATTTACCGACCGCCGTCATACAGCTGGAATATTGCTGAGTGCGGCGTTAAACAACAAACAAACTGAGGCGAAAACCAGCCGTTCCCCTGCGGTCTACGTTTACACCTGAGCACGCTATGTATGCACAGTGCAGACTGTGCACAAGGGATGTGAATGCCAAGCAAACAAACACAAACTGGTATTTTATAAATGCTTCACGACATATAACAGAGGAACCGTTAAACTCGGATCAAGCCCTCACGTAGAGAGACAATAGACCATATTATGATTTCAGTCCCTGTAATTTTTGTCCTTTCAGAGGTCACCTTACTGTCCAAGAGCATGCGTTTCTCCCGCGGGTGGTAGCTTAGTGTGGACCACGAGACAGAAGTCAGGGGTTGAGCTTGAAGGCGAGGTGAAATGGGGTTTAACGTCGCGTCCAAGATTATTGCACTTCTAATGCACGTGTGTGTGAGTGTGACTGCTTGTACTAGTCCGGACTGAGGCCGATTTATAGTGCTAGCTCACTGAGATATGCCGCAGTTTAACATGAATACCCCACTCAGACACAGTATACTGACTCCGAGCCGACCAGTCCTTGTTTTAGCCCCTTAATGCTGAGCGCCAGACAGAGTAACAACAAGTACCATCTTTTAACGTCTTTTGGTATGACGCGGCCGGGGATCGAACCCCGGACCTTCCGCTCTCCGGGCGGACGCTCTACCACAAGACCACGGAGGCGGCGTTGAGCTTGAAAAGACAGCAGCCATGTTTATTGTAGATGGATGAATAACGGTCAACAAAGTACAAATAGTGAAAACGTGACAAACGCACCGGGACCAAGCTGCCAATGGTCCCGGTGCGGGGACCCGCTCTGTCACACACAGGCAGGAAGTCGGACGTGGTCGTTGTGAGGCAACGGCCTTGACCGACGCCACGACTAGCCGCACAATCCGTCCGCTTCTGTTGATGGTCTGGGTCGTCTCCCTCAGTGATGTCAGTCAGGCTTTGTAGGAGTGAGTGTGAGTGAGTGAGTTGGGTTTAACGTCGCTTTTAACATTATTCCAGTTATATCAGGGCGTGTCAGATTAATGTGGGAGTAAAGCCCGAAGTGATGCAGGTCTCAGACGTTTACCACTTCGGTGAAACCCACGAGCACGGGTAT